>NC_088865.1:24370293-24697793 GCF_032884065.1 Artemia franciscana | reverse complement strand
ATGGTGCCATTTAGATCCAATCTATCTGCTATTTAACTAACTGGAGACCCAATAAGAATCTGGAATTTAAACATATTTGTTCTTCAACAAATTGAAATTGAAATTCGAGTTTCTCAATCCAATGTTTTTGTTTCTCAACAAGTTGGAAAGTAATAATGATTAAGGGACTCCAATAAAGCCCTAAATATGAAATTCCAACGATTTTCAGGCGATGAAAATGCGATTTTTTTTTTTCATAAACATAACAAATAATTTCATTGAATCTCAAACATTTTTTTCAGTGTAGAGTAGATTATTCTCGTCACATTTTTCGACTGTAGTCGGTCATTTTTCTATGTCCTCTTTCATATTTTCTTGAATTGGATTTCCTTTGAGGGAGCTATATTTTGAGAAAGTTGTCCCAATCCTTATGTTTTAAAATGTGTCGTGGTTATCAGAAATGTTGAACTCAGGCCTAATGAATATATATTGTGTAAACTTGGTTTTATCTTTTGCTTCGACTTTAAAATTTTCATGTAGAAAATTTCACACTTCAGTGGCTGCTCAGTGAACTATTGCTTAACTAAATTCTTATTCTGCCTTTTTTTTCTAGCACATCTTGGAGCCTTTGCATTTGGTGCTGGCATTGGATGGTCTTCTCCATCAATGCCACAGTTGGAAGGAAGTTATACAAAGACGGAACTATCTCTGATCAGCTCAATAATAAATCTAGGTGCTTTTTTTGGCGCAATTGTAGGTGGCTTTCTAGTCGATAAACTAGGTCGGAAGAATCTTTCTCTAATGACTTCACCAGTATTCGTAGTGGGATTTTCACTTATTGGTCTATCCAGTAACTTAGCAATGCTTCTTGCTGGAAGACTCCTAATTGGTATAGGAGGTGGTATAGCATCTGTAGCTGCTCCAATATACGTTGGTGAAATTTCCACTCCCAGATATAGAGGTACATTTGGGTCAGGTTTTGTGCTCCTAATAGTCATGGGAATTACAGTTGTGTATGCTATCGGAATATTCACCTCGTGGTCAACTCTTTCATTAATTTCAATTATATTTCCCGTTTTTCACTTTTTCACTATGCTAGTTGTACCTGGTTCACCGAATTTCTTAATAATGAGCGATAAAGAACCTCAAGCTATGGCAGCTTTGACATGGTTACGCGGGAAAAAATATCC
The DNA here is from genome assembly GCF_032884065.1 of Artemia franciscana. Taxonomy (NCBI): domain Eukaryota; kingdom Metazoa; phylum Arthropoda; class Branchiopoda; order Anostraca; family Artemiidae; genus Artemia; species Artemia franciscana. The sequence continues at coordinate 24,696,624 of NC_088865.1, read as the reverse complement.
TTCTGACGTAGAACTTTCAAGTATAAAGAAAAGTGTTGAGGCTACAATAAGTGTTAATTTGAAAGTCAAAATTATCGGTGAACCACAAGTATTGAAACCCTTGTTTTTGGGTGTTGCTCTTATGTTTTTTCAAGAGTTTAGTGGCATCAACGCTGTGCTCAACAATCTATCGTCTATATTTAGTGCAACCGATGGCACTTTAAACAGCAACGTTCAATCACTAATTGTTGGTATTGTCCAGGTCACATCAGCTTTAATTACAGTATTTATAGCTGATCTTGTAGGGCGAAAAGTCTTACTCTTGGTCTCCGGGGCAGGAATGAGCATATCCCTTTTAACATTGGGGACTTATTTTTACTTAAATTCAAATAACCCAGAAAGCACTGCTTGCTTAGGATGGCTGCCTTTAGCTTCTTTGACTTTATATATTATATTTTATTCCATCGGTTTCGGACCCTTGCCTTGGGCTATTATGGGGGAGGTACTACCAGTGCATGTGAAAGGAGCAGTGAGCTCGGTCATTTCTGGTTTTAATTGGGTTTTAGCTCTTTTAATAACTTTTTTTTTTGAAAGTTTTGTTAAAATCATCGGAGAGTATGGTGTCTTTTGGATGTTTAGTATTAGTTCATTATTGTCAGTGCTTTATGTGATTTTTTTTGTACCTGAAACAAAAGGAAAGAGTTTACAAGAGATACAAATTGCTTTTAAATAAAATATACAGTTGGAAGAGCAAATTCTATTTTATTGATAGAAAGAAGATACAAGCTTAAGGACAAAAAACAAATACTGGAGGCGGTCTACGCAGCATTCAGAGGGAGGAGTATCTTCAAAGTCCCAGGTCAAACGAGCTTCAATACATGATTATCTTGAGGAATAAAATACCGGCCACTAATTCAGATTTTTGCTGTTGATAATTATCATCACATAATGGCCTGCTATTTTACCTAAAAAGATTAAATTTCACTTTTAAGTTCTATGGTAAGAACTATATTGTTAAGGGTTCAACAGATTCAGGGCTATCGGTATATACAATCAGGACTATGCAAGTCGACATCCTGGGTTATGGAATTTGGGACTACATGTCTTAGAATCTGAGTCTTGAGTTCTATGATTTCCAAAAGTCAACCGGTCTGACAAAAGGCCAAAAGTATTTGTCCCCAATCGGCTCAAAACTTGTATCCTTAAACCCTTGGGGGAAAAAGACTTCAATTCAGAAGGTTATATAGAATAAAATGTATTGGTTACTCCATAAATAAGGCCTATCAAAGGTCCAGAAGTTTCGGAAAACCTTTTTTTTCCAAACGGCTTGTAACATGAAACCTCAAATCCCTGGGCCAAGAGGACGTTAATTTGATTTGCTTAGACTTTAATTATTCGGTCCTTCAGCCATGTGGAGTCCATCTACAAAATGAAAAATGGGAGAAAAACTTTTGTCACTTGGACTAATGGGACTAAATGTTCTGTAAAAGCAGAAAACAGCGTTAAAGACTAGAAATACACAAAAAACTTGTTATCCTTGAACAATTTGAAACTCCTTGGTCAGGGTAAATTTAATAAAAAATGACTTGGGATACGTTCTTCCTCCCCCTAGAATTGGGCCCCAAAAGGATTACTAATATTTTCCCTGATCGGCTAAAAATTTTTGTTATTAATTTTTGAGGACCAAATGCACATATGAAGAAATTTTGGTTCATCTTGAAAGGGGCCAACAAAGCTAAAACATTTTTTTTCTCCAAAGTGCTCCAAGTTTACATTAGAAATATCGTTGACTAAAGGAACCTTTTCACATACAAAAAAAAAATAATGTTGGAGGGAAGGAGTCCCGATAAACTGGATGAAGTTCTTGGATGAAGCAAGTTCCAATTTGCAAAAAAAAAAAAAAACAAGAGCTAAGAGCTCATATGGCAGTTGTGACGAGGCCGGAAGAACCAATAGTTCATATGGCATGACCTGTAGCAAAACTCTAAGAATCAATAAATTGATTTAAAAGGAAAAATCAAAGGCTTAATGCAAGTCGGGATTTATAATAAGAGCTCTGAGACACGACGTCCTTCTAGACACGACGTCCTTCGTGAACGAAATTTTGGTTCATCTTGAAAGGGGCCAACAAAGCTAAAACATTTTTTTTCTCCAAAGTGCTCCAAGTTTACATTAGAAATATCGTTGACTAAAGGAACCTTTTCACATACAAAAAAAAAATAATGTTGGAGGGAAGGAGTCCCGATAAACTGGATGAAGTTCTTGGATGAAGCAAGTTCCAATTTGCAAAAAAAAAAAAACAAGAGCTAAGAGCTCATATGGCAGTTGTGACGAGGCCGGAAGAACCAATAGCTCATATGGCATGACCTGTAGCAAAACTCTAAGAATCAATAAATTGATTTAAAAGGAAAAATCAAAGGCTTAATGCAAGTCGGGATTTATAATAAGAGCTCTGAGACACGACGTACTTCTAGACACGACGTCCTTCTAAATATCGAAATTAATTAAGATCCAATCACCCACTCGTAAGTTAAGAATACCCAATGTTTTCTAATGTTTTCTTTCCCATCAGCACCCCAGATGGTCTAATCGGCGAAAAAAAAACTTTATAAGATCAATTTGTGAAGGTCTCTGACACGCCTACCAATTTTTATCGTCCTAGCATGTCCAGAAGCACCGAACAAGCCAAAGCACTTGACCCCCCCCCCTAACTCTCCCAAATAGAGAGGATCCAGTCCGATTACGTCAATCACGTATCTACGGCATTTGATTATTCTACCCACCAGGTTTCATCCCGATCTCTCCACTCTAAGTGTTTTCCAAGGTTTCCGGTTCCCCCTCCAACTCCCCCAAGTGTCACCAGATCTGGTCAGGATTTAAAATAAGATATCTGAGACATGAGTTCCTTCTAAATATCAAATTTCATTCAGATCCGGTCACCTGTTATTAAGTTAAAAATACCTCAATTTTTCTAATTTTCCGGAATTAACCCCCTCCCCCCAACTCCCTCAAAGATTGGATTCAGTCTGGTCACGTCAATCACGTATTAAGGACTTGTGTTTATTCTTCCCACCAAGTTTCATCACGATCTCTCCACTCTAAGCGTTTTCCAAGATTTCCTGTTCCCCCCTCCAACTCCCCATATATCACCGGATACGGTCGGGATTTAAAATAAGAGCTCTGAGACACGGGTTTCTTCTAGGTATCGAATTTCATTAAGATACGATCACCCATTCGTAAGTTAAAAATACCTCATTTAGCCAATTTTTCCTCTCCCTCCATCCACCCCTCCAGATGGACGAATCGGGGAAAAGACTGTTATCAAGTCTATTTGTGCATGTCCCTCACACGCCTACCAGTTTTCATCAACCTAGCACGTCCAGAAGCACTGAACTTGCCAAAGCGCTGGAAATCCCCCCAACTCCCCCAAAAGAGAGCGGATCCATTCCAATTATGTCAATCACGTATCTAGAAGTTGTGCTTATTCTTCCCATCAAGTTTCATCCCAATCTCTCTACTCAAAGCATTTTCAAACATTTCCGGTTTCCAAGATTTCTGTTTTCCCCCTCCAGCCCCCTTTGTCCGCGGATCCGATTCGAATTGAAAATGGAGCATCTGAGACATAAAAACTTTCTATATATGAAGTTTCATTAAGATCCGATCACCCTTTCGTAAAATAAAGATACCTCAATTTCACGTTTTCTAAAATTTCCGGTTTCCCCCTCCAACTCCCCCAGTGTCACCGGATCTGGTCAGTATTTAAAATAGGAGCTCTGAAACACAAGATCCTTCTATATATCCAATTTTATTAAGGTCTGGTCACCCGTTCGTAAGTTACAAATACCTAATTTTTCTAATTTTTCCGAATTACCCCCCCCCCCTCCCCCGTCCCCTCCTAACTCTCCCAAAGAGAGTGGTTTCGTTCCGGTTATGTCAGTCACGTATTTTGGATATGTGCTTATTCTTCTCACCAAGTTACTTCCTGATCTCTCCACTCTGAGCGTTTTCCAAGATTTACGGTTTCCCCTCCAACTCCTCCCAATGTCACCGGGTCTGGTCGGGATTTAAAATAAGAGCTATGAAGCACACGATCCTTCTAAATATCAAATTTCATAAAAATCTGATCACCCGTTCGTAAGTTACAAATACCTCACCTTTTCTAATTTTTCTGAATTACCCCTCCCCCCCCTCGTAACTCCCCAAAGACAGTGGATCTATTCCGGTTATGTCAGTCAAGTATCTTGGACATGTGCTTATTCTTCTCATCAAGATTTGTTAGTATTTTAGAAAGCTTGTTATTCAACGTAAACGACCCTTTTGTTTCAGGAGTTGTTCTTACGGAATCGGGACAAAAAGTCAAACTCTTCCGTTTGGCATTGAGGAGGAGTTGTCTCCCCTCATAATTGGTATGATTTCTTTTCGCTTTAAGTTCAAATATTGCTCCCTAGTTTCAGTTGAAAGAAAAAATTGTTTAATTTCCGATCGTTTTCCAATAATGCCGGTAAATCTACCTCTCTTCTCTTTAGAACCACCTCCCACGAAAATCCCCCCATGGTAAATTCAACCTGCGTAAAATCCCCCCCCCCCGATAAATCCATCCATGCTGAAAATGCCGACCATAAATTTTCTTCTGGACAATTTCACCAAGAAAATTCTCTTTAGCCTACTTTCATTTGGAAAAAGACTTGTTTTTCATTTAATTTCTAGTATTTTTTCGAATCATGCCAGAAAAACCCCTTGGTGTGAAATATTTCCTAGAGATTCCATCCTCCCATTGGAAAGTTTTTCTCACAGAAAATTCGCCCATGTAGAATTTCTTCCATGGAAAATCCTCCATGGAGAATTTCTCCTGTGGAATTTCTTAAACGACCCACAAAATATACCCCAGGTAATTCTAACTTTTCCAAAAATTTTCTTAGGACCACTTCTTTGGAACATCTCTAAATGTAAAACTGAATCAGGAAGAGAAAGTAAAATAAATTTCAGAGAGGAGTTCCGGAAAGTTTCCCCGCGTAAAGTTTCTCCTTGTAAATTCATTGCAGGAAACTTCTCTAATCATTAAAAATTCACCTCGCGGAAATTTCCTTCCAAATAACAGATACTATATGTAGCAATAGGTAAAATGCATGATGTAATAGCGCTTCCCCCAGGCACTGGGGAGAGTCATGAAAATTTAACCAGAGCATTTCTTGATGAAAAGTTCAATCGGAAAAGAGAAAGTAGAAATGTTTTTGTATAGTTCTTGCAAATTCTTCCATGTAAAATTCCCCCTTGTAAGTTCATCCCAGGAAACCTCCATGTCCGTGGAAAATCCTTCCCCGTAGAAAATATTTCCCAGAAAATTGTGCCTCCAGAAAAATAAATGTTTATTTACAAATAAAAATATTATACGCAAACAGCAGGCCAAATTTATAACTTACAGCCTTTCCCCTAGGTTGTGAGGGGTCTTGTCATCTCTAGAGGCATAGTTATTTGATCTTGCGGACATGGCCAACAAAACGGATATCTCACAGTTTTGATTGAATGACTTCGGGAGAAAAGAGCTTGGGAGGGGGGGTTAATTTCCCTTCAGTATTTGTGGTCACTTTGAAGGGGCTCTAGAACTTTTAATTTTCGTTCGAAAGAGCCCTCTCCCGATATTCTTGGACCAGTGATTTGACATGATCACTCTAGAAAAAAGCAAAAAAGAAACAACAACAAATAAACACGTATTCGTGGTCATTCTTCTGACAAAAACACAAAATCTCACGTTTTTTGGAGATGGGAGGTTAGGACCTTTATAGTAACTATCAACTTCCAACACTGCAAACAAACCACTCATTTCTATTAGTAAAGTATGTTTTGTAAAATCAAACTTGAAGGAAAAGATATATTCATGCAAATATCTCTCTGAATTCTAATTAATTACTATTAGAAAACACATTTAAAATTCCCCCTTATATTTACTCAGTGAAGGAAACCGGAATAACAACCTCTGAGTTGTCAGTGAAACGCACCTAGACGAGTAAACCATTGGCATGCTTGTATTTGTTACGGTCCATGGGAACGGCGCTATAGTACCTGTAATGGCTACAGATAGGAATGACCATCAGGATGTATTATGGATTCAGAGAGGAGTGATCATAATACCTGTAATGACTACAGATGATATGACCGGTAGTATCAATGTAACCTAGGCATGGGATGACCGGTAGTATCGACGAGGGCATGGAATGACCGGTTGTATCAACGTAGACATGAGATGACCTGTATTGTCAACGTAGGTAGCGAATGACCGGTATTATCTCATATTTTAAAAGATGGCAGCACTAGGGGGTGACGGTAGTAGGCATGGAGGGGTGGGGGATGACGGAAGAACCTGGAACACTCTCAGGGCAGCGGACAATCGTACCTGGAACCCCCAGGGTGATCACCATTTTACCTGGAAACCCTTGGGGTAGGGTGTCATCGTACCTGGAGCCCTCTTATTGCTCCCTAAGCCGTTCCTGGAGTATTACTAAGTTGTTGGTTGATAACCCACATATATACAGTGTATTTTTACTTAGTTTATCATCGCCCTTACCGTTCTCTGAAAATTTAACTAATACCCTTAGGATTAGCAGTAGTAGTAAGGATAGTAGCAAAAGTAATAATTAGAGCAATAGGAGGGGTATTTGTGATATCAGTAGAAGTATTAATAGCAAGTGGTAGTAGTATTCGCATTGTGATTTTTTGTTTAGTTCAACATCCCCTCCTCATGCACTGATAATTTCAACTTTCATAATTACCTACATAGTTTATTAATTACCTGCCTTGATTAGCCACGTAGCTGGCAACAGGCAACCACGCTCATTATATCGCTTTGTCATCTCAATGCACAAATGAACCCTTAAAGCAAAACAGGAGAGAAAGGCTAGAAGCTACTAAAAACGCTTACTAAAAGCAAATAAAATCCTATCTTGACAAAACCCTGGGGTATTAAAATCTAGATAATTTGAAATGTTAAATTATTTGTTTCCAGGAAGTTGTTTTTTATAGTTTTAATCTTTATGCCCCGCCCCAGGCGGTCTACCCGGGGGTTTTCCCCCTCTTCCGAAACTAGATCTGACTCTAGTCAGGTCCAGAATTATTTGGTTCTGATTGGCTTATTAATGATGGCAGGTTTGTTCATTTTGGGTATAACCTCCTTATGTGATCTGCTCGTTTTAGGTTTTAATATGGCCTTTTACTTTTCTTTGAAAACTTTTTAAGGCTAATTTATCGAAAAGCCAGCTTTTCCTGTATAAGCCTTGTTAATTGCTGCGTCATCTCACTGCTGAGTCGGATTATTCAATGGACAGCTACAAGCTAGTCCAAATAAAATACTTCAGTCAATCAGGTTTTGCATCAGTAGTTTTTTGTCTCGACAAGTGGAAAAAGCATGACTTGGTAAACTTGAAGTAAAAATAGTTAGAAAAAATGTTTTAGTGTTGAAAATTCCAGGAATTTAATTCTATTGAAAACAGTAAGAAATTAGTTTCATTACATTATTCTAGTGGTAATTTGGTCATCAAAAAGTCATACTCCAATCAAGGAAATGGGGTATTATCCTAGAATTAGGACTATTGAGAAGGAAACAGGTTAAAAAAAAAAATATTCTTTCTGCTTATTTTGCAGAAAAATGTGTTGTTAACACGTATTATATGCACTTCCGCTATACTCTGATGGCCCCCTAATGTACAAATAAATAGCCCAAATTGTATCTTTCCCATGTGTTTTTCTGTTTCTTGAGTTCGTCAGCGTTTGATTATACGACAGCGGTTTCTGGGGTTTATGGATACATTGGTTGAAAAAAGAGTGGCGCATAGCAAAATGCATGAGGATTATATTATTTGACTTAAATATTTACCATTATGGGGGTTGGGGATAAAGTATAATTGAAGCGCCGTTAAATTACTAATTACTAACTTACTAATTGCCGGTGATTTACTAATAAAGTGAATATACCATTCAATGCCCTTTTTTATGCTCTTTACGAACATATTAATCGCTTCTATTGCAAATTCGAATTTAAGCTTTTTTCGAGCTTTTAAAAATGACGGATTTTCAATTAAAGTATGGGTTGTCTGCCGTTTTCCGACAAAATAATACTTCTCGGTCGATTTCGGACGACTTCTCGGTCGTTTTCGACAAAATAATACTGCATTTTCTCAGTGCCAAAATTATTTATAATAAGGTTAGTTTAGGTTAAGTAAAAAAGTGTTTAAATTTGAATTTGCAATAGAAGCGATTATTGTATTCGTGAAGAGCATAGAAAAGACATATAGCGGTATATTCACTTTATTGGTGAGTCAATAATATTAACTGTCATAAATTTCCTGAAGCGCCTTCAAATACGTTAACTACATTTTTCTGCGTATTATAAGGTGAGAATTATTTTCTTAACATATTTTCTTCTCAGTAGCCCTAATTGTAGGATAATGCTGGGGCATAGTGGAGGCTAAAGGTGTCAAAAAGGGGCACAACCAGGGGTTGCGGTCATTATCCCTGCTAAGCTTGGCTTTGTGGTGGTTTACCACAGATAAAGGAAATGCAGGTAAAAACCTAGTTTAATGGCTTCTTGCTATCTTAGAAAGTAGTTGAGCTAAGTGAAAGTAACTTTGAGGAATGACTTTAGGGCAAAAAATATACCCAGAGAAGATATAGCCAATCTACTACATCCACCGTTTTATTATTTCTAGGGCTTAGAAGATTGCTTACATGATAGGTCTATTTCCAATGTGAATCCTTAAAAAAGAGTTTTGCCTTCATTTGAGTTTTCAATTGAATTTCTTCTGTATTTTATGTAATTCCTGTTATTTTAGTCAAATTTTAAGCCAGATTAGTTTTTTTTCTGATTTAAGAACTACATTACAGATGTTTGAAACCTTATAAATTATGATTGAGCAAAGGTATGAGGCTCAAATTTTTTTTTGTGTGTCATTTGAATTCACCATTTGTTTTGCAAAGTTTCACTTTTATAACACACAGTTTGTTAAAATTTGTCTAAGGTCAGTGCCCTATGGAGGGAGAAGAGGTGGAGGTAGGTGTTTCAAAATATCTTCCCAGGATACATTTAAGGCTCTTGAGTTTTTACACACTCTAAAGAGTTTCATGCACCTAACTCAACTATTTTCAAGGCTCTCGGGGTTTGGGGATAGCGAAAAGCACCCCAAACTAGAATTTTACCGGAAAAACGGTAATAAAATAAAAATAGTGCAACTAAATTCCTTATTTTATGCTCTTTCCAAACATCATCCCCGATCGTATCCGTCCATTTGATAGTCTCAGATATTGCTGAATGTATTTCTTAGTTGTTTTTATTTTTATCTCGGGATGCCTCACGTCTTCTTTATACAGCAGTTTTGCATTATTGACCCAGTGAAATCTAGTCCGGCTTAATGATGATAAAAGAATTGTCGGATAAAAATAGCCCGTTACTTGAAAACGGTAACAATGAAAGGAAGATTGATACCTCGATTAATATAAACATGCTTCATATTATAAAGTAATAATTTCTTTGTTTTCTGTCAGTTATTTATTTATCCTTGGGGTATATTTAGGACTAAAAATTGTACTTATCTGTTAGCCAGTATACATTTGAGAATTTGGACCAATAAAATCGGACAATAAACGCTTTATTGCTAGTTGTAAACGGAGACAATTAGCTCCTGCACAGTGGAAAACTACTTTGTAGCTATATTTTTAAAAAAAATATTTAGTTAGTATTTCGGTTAGGTTAGGTTACATTTTGCATGCAGCCATGCTATAATTAACCCTCCCCCTAATGTGCAAATATACAGCCCAAATTATATAAATCCTATCTATCTTCCAAGCGTCTCAGTTGTTTCAACCCCGTACCTGTAGATCCAAATTCTCGAGTGTGTACTGGCTAACAGATAAGTACCATATAAGCAAGAGGGTGGTGGTGTATTTGTCAGAAAAGCAACCATACTTAAAAAGAGCCTAAAATAAGGAAACTAATGGTACAACTTTTATTAGCATGTTTCCATTAGATGTAGTTGTCAATCAGTACAGATTTACCCCCTCCTCCCTCAAAATTTTGAGAAGTAACTTTTTTGGTATCTTGATTGAGAAACAGTTTTTTGGTACTTTCACTGAAAAGAAGCAAAGTGTTATCTCCCCTAGATCTTACAAAAAATATGTGCCTCCTTCCCTATATTTTAGTGTATGGGTGCCGCTGGTGTCAAACTCACTCCTTTGATCGGTTCATTCTCTTTTTAAATGTAATCAGCGTCAGAATTTGCAAAATGGCAGTTGACTATTGGGAATTTATTCTAACTCTGAAAATTTTTTTTCTATATGAATGCCACTTTTATGAATAGACCTATTGTCTAAATCCTGCCCTATGATTCATCCAAGTCAGAGGCAGCGCTATAGCGTTTTCTTATAGTAAGGGCCATAAGGGTTCAATATTGTTTTCCAGAGGCACTTCACATGGAAGGGGTGGGTGTTCAAACTTCGGAGGGGGACTCATTTGATTGGAGATTGGAAGTTTTAGTGCCCTTTTTATGAGTGAAAAGCGATCGGAATGCAACTAGTCCCCTCCCCACCCTCTTTTCACCAAATGCATACGATCAAAGTTTTATGATATCCATTTGTTCAAAATAGCCTAACGATCAGATAGCAAAAAACTCCGGGGACGGGTGTACCCACCAGAGCCCGGATGCACGTGTTGAAACTTATGCCCTGTGAGCATATAAGACTTTTATAGAAGGGGTGGTCGTACACACTTCAGGGGGGGGGCTGATTTGATTGGATATGTAGCGTTCTAGTGCCCTTATTAAGAGCGAAAACTGATAGGAGACCACCTGTTCCCGCACGCCCTCTTTTCCCCAATGCATCTGATCAAAATTTTGATATTGCCACTTTACTCAAAATAATTCAGAGATCAGATAACAAAAACTCCGGGATCGACAAAATCCCCCAGAACCCGGAGGCATGTGTTGAAGGTTACTCCCTGGGGGTATATAAGAATTTTGTGGAAGAAGTGGTAGTATAAACTTCAGACAGGGCTCATTTGATTGCAACTTGAAAGTTCTAGTTCCATTTTTAAGAGCCAAAAAATGATCGGAAGGCAACTGGCCCACGCCCTTTTTCCCCAATTGCATTCGATTGAATTTTTGAAATTGCCATTTTTTGAAATTTGTCCATGTATCATATAAAAATACCTCTGGGGTTGGCACAGCCCCACAAAGCCTGGGGTCAAAGGTTTTAAGCTGTTTCTCAGGGGCATATAAGGTTATAGAAGGGGATGGTCGTATAAAATTTGGAGGAGACTCATTTGAATGGAAATAAGAAATTCTAGTTCACTATTTAAGAGCCAAATATGAGCAGAGGGCCACCCCCACGCTCTCTTTTTCCTAAATAGATCCGCTCGGAAATTTGAGGTAGCCACTGTGCTCAAAATAGTCCAAAGTATATATAGCAGTGCCTTCAGGGTTGTTACAACCCTCAGATCGCTGGAGCATGGGTTGTAAGTTTTACTCCAGGGGTATAAAAGGTGCTTGTGGAAAACGTGGCGTTATAAACTTTGGAGGAGGCTCATTTGATCGGAAATTAGAAGTTCTATTTCCCTTTTAAAGAATCAAAAGTGATCAGAGGGCAAATAGCTCTCCTCTAGCTCTCTTTTCCCCAAATTTATCCGATCTGAGTTTTGAGATAGCCATTCTGTTCAAAATAGTCCAAAGATCATATATTAATTTCTTCGGGGTCAAAGTGGCGATCATATAAACTTTGGAGGAAGCATTAATTGATTGAAAATTGAAAGTTCTAGTCCCGTTTTAAGAGTCAAAAGAGATCGGAGAGCAACTAGCCCCCCCTGCCCTGCTTTCCCCAAATGTATCGGATCGAAATTTTGAGATAGCTATTTTGTTCAAAATAGTCTAAAATTATTATGGTTCCGGATTTGACCCCCTCCCCTCAAGCCCTCGGGGAAGTAATTATAAATTATGTTAGTTACCCATCGTTAACATATAAGGTTTTTATAGAAGGCATGGTCGTATAAACTTTGGAAGTGGTTCAATCGAATGGAAATTGAATTTGTTTGTCCTTTTTAAGAGTCAAAAGTGACCTGAAGGTAACCAGCCCCCTCGCCCTTTTCGTTCACTTTTTCCCAAATGTATCTGATTAAAAATTTGAAATAGCCATTTTGTTCAAAATACCTTAATAGAATTTCCAATGGGCATTCCCAGGTAAATAAGGCTTTTAGAGAGGGGGATACAAGTTTCAGCAAGTTATCCAAATTAAAACTTAAACCGATCAGCTGATATTCTAGTTTTAACTTCGATAAAGTGCTCTCACAACCTCAGAAAGTACAACTCAGATTCAGGGTATCATCAGCATACGTAAGTAAATACACGTCTAAACTCCGTCTAAACTTGTAAATACAGGTGGACTCAATAGAACTTTGGGCTGGAATGACTGAATTATTAAAAATTACGGGGGAAGTAAGACCTCCTTGTCTAACGCCCTTTAGCACATTAAAAAGCTCTGAGCCACATTTTATTTTGGCACTAAGATGTTTATACATGTATCGAAGACACTTTATAACTGAGAAGTCAAACCCTCTCTTTTGTACCTCTACCAAAATCTAGGCAAAAATGCACGAATCAAATGCTTTGGCTATGTTCAGTGCGCATAGAACAAGAAAATCCCCGGAACCTTTCACATGTACAAGAACCTTAAAAAGGGAAAAAAGAGAATGCTCACGACTAAGTTCTTTCTGAAAACCGAATTGACGCGGAGGCACAGAACACTTTTGGAAAATACCTCTAACAATGATAGACTTTAATATCGTAAAAGAAATGCTTGAAACGGTTATAGGCCGATACGACTGACAATCATCGAGATCTTTTTTCCCTTTTTTGGTTATTGGCGTAATCTGGCCAATGCAAAACTATTGAGGCACAATACAAGAAGAAATAGACATTTGAAAAAGTAACGAAAGATGATGCGGTAAAAGATCACTACAAGGTTCGAAGTACGAAAAAATAATTGAAGAAAAAACGGGTTTAATTTTTATAAAGCAGTGAACAAAATAAAATATAAACTACACTTTAGCTAACAAAAATAAAAATACTCCGTGAACAAAATAAAATATAAACTACACTTTATCTAACAAAAATAAAAATACTCCGTGAACAAAATAAAATATAAACTACACTTTAGCAAACAAAAGCTTAGCGTGGTGTGGTCTAAGAAATTATAAAGTTCGAAGTGTTTAGCAGATATTAAATCAACACCAGCAGATGATTTTTTCTTAATTTTTTTTTATAGGAAACTCATCATCAGACGCCGTCAATACAAAAGCAGAGCGCTGAGAGTTAGCAAGCAAACGGTCAAGCTCTTTTTCATATTCAATCTACCGACAGAAGTACGAACACTGCGTTTAAAACTTTTCCACAAAAGTGAAGGATCACTAGCTATCTTATCGACATTTTTTGAATCAACGTTATTTTATGGTCTTTAAGGACTCTTGTGAACTTTCTTTTTGTCTCCAAACGCAATTCGTTTACTATACCAGAGCGCGGTTTATCGGATTCATTCCAGATTCGAAGCCACAGTTCAGCTGAATCGCAAGCTGCAACAAGACTCGGATTTTTAGACCTGTCGATGACTTTTGTCTTTTTCCGAACACGTTGTTGGGGACTGCACACTTTTCTGTGCATTGAAGTGCGTGGTTGATATCTGCAAGATAAGTTTTAAGCTGTATTTCGATCTCGCACTCGCTCATGTAAGACCTGCATTCTGAATTAAGTAGTTGAAAAGGAACTTTAATTTTGCTGAGGAACGAGTCACACTCAGACATCAACGTGATTCCATTCTTGATTATAAAACCACTTTTCTTCTTTAGGATTTTGCTTTCGACATTGCACTCAATTGTCACACAAATAGGTTTGTAGTCAGAGTAGTAGCCTTCACGAAGTACAGCAGCTTGTTTAATGGGAAAGAAAGACACAACATGATTGAGGTTCGAAGTTGAAGAGCTGGGGCCAATATAGGTATATTATTCATTTTTGTCAACTAATGAATACGAAGGAGGAATGAAGCTCCAAAGGAGCTGGCTTTTGGGAAATGTTTTATCAGACAAATGACGGTTAAAGTCACCTATTAATATCAAATGCCTGACAGCATATTTTGCATTTTTCTTGATCATCTTACACACTTTTTTCAAATGTATTGTTTCCTGCAAAACAGAAATTTATCTAAAACTAGATACGTTGTATGAGCAACGTGAGGTGTTGCAGCAACGTTTGTTCGGCTTCGCCGAGCAAAGTGTTGTAAGAGCAACACTTTTGTATTGTTTTCTCGCTTTGATTAAACACTCAAGCTGTTAATCTGTAAGGATTGTAAGATAAACAACTCCCCTACATGTCTTACCACTGGAATCGAATTAGTCTTACCATCAAATACACCGGAAACAAATAGTAGGTACATCAACTAGCAAAAGTTGCGAAGCCCTCATTGCCGAAAATGATTATGAGCTAACAGCCGACTGCTGCTTAAAACTCCCTTATATGTCTCACAATTGGTATCGGCCTATTATTAGTTTCAGCATGTACCTTACTACTGAAGCTGTGGACCCCTTTAAACTTTCTAACTGGTACATCTCATGAAGAAATTTTTCTACCAAAAAATGAATGACATATACTTTAATCAGCTCACTAAGAGCTATCGACTGCCGTCGAAAAAAAAATCTATCTGTCTTAGTTTAAAAGTTGACTTTTTTGCCGTACGCCAACTTTCTAACGTCATCACTCAGAAAGGAGCAAAGGATAAAGTCTAATTTCCTTAGCAATGAGAGAACTTTTAAGGTTTAAGGGGCACATCTGATACCATTTCTTTACTGCAATCTCAAGTACGACAAACCGAATGATAAACCCACCTGAAATGACGAACAAAAATGGGTAGAAACAATAGATGGCAGTACTTTCAGAGCCGTGGGAAAATGCCACTTTTTTGTTTCTGCAAAATTTTCTTTTTATCACTCAAAAAAGATATATTGGCTGTGGTGCCGGGTAATTGCCGCATATATTTAACACTTATAGATTTTAGACCATCTTCAATTTGAAACTGGTGCCTGCCTGCTTGCCTGCCAGAACGGAGCTTTCCACTCGAAAGCAGAAACATGGTTTGATGAAACGCAAGCTTGACTGCATAACCTCAGATAGTTCTCTCCGACATAGGCTATAAAACTCCACTTCACTCCTTACACTATAGGCTCTGGCTCAAGGCCAAGCAAAGACCATCCTTTTTGGCCCCATGCAAGACTTCTATGAAGCTTTCCAAAATGCAAAGTCACACTCATCAATCCAGCCTGAGGTCCACACTTTTTGTGAAAACCGCAGAGATTAAACCCTTACCACTTTCTAGTAATAACCTGAAATCTGGGGACTAGGAACAAAGTCCCTAGAGAACAAAACCAAAGAGTTGCTCTCCCAACACAAAAAAGAAATGGAACCCAAAACAAACATAAATCAAAATGAATAATTACGCCAAACATAAAGATAACAGATACTCTTATCAGAGGCAGCTGCCTAGCATTGTCTCTGATCTATTACTACCCCAACCCCCAGAAAAAGGCCCGACAACGGGACAGAAAAGGGCCTATGAACCTTTTCTCAGTCATTTTTATGGCATTTGGTATTAACCAAGTGACATATAGCAATCGCAAATTCGGTCGGTCCATCGGTCTGTCGGTCCCGGTTTTGCTACTTTAGGCACTTCCAGGTAAGCTAGGATGTAATTCTGAAAAATTAGAAAAAATGAGGTATTTTTAACTTACGAACGGGTGATCGGATCTCAATGAAATTTGGTATTTAGAAGGATATCGTGTCTCAGAGCTCTTATTTTAAATCCCGACCGGATCTGGTGACATTGAGGGGGGGGGGGGTCGGTAGGGGGAAACCTAAAACTTGGAAAACACTTAGAGTGGAGGGATCGAGATGAAACTTGGTGGGAAAAATAAGCACAAGTCCTAGATACATGATTGACATAACCGGAA
This sequence comes from Artemia franciscana, assembly GCF_032884065.1. Taxonomy (NCBI): domain Eukaryota; kingdom Metazoa; phylum Arthropoda; class Branchiopoda; order Anostraca; family Artemiidae; genus Artemia; species Artemia franciscana. The sequence continues at coordinate 24,680,621 of NC_088865.1, read as the reverse complement.
CGGATCCGCTCTCTTTGTGGTAGTTGGGAGGGGGGGGTTAATTCTGAAAAATTAGAAAAAATACGGCATTTTTAACTTACGAACAGGTGATCAAATCCCAATGAAATTTGATGTTTAGAAGGATATTGTGTCTCAAAGCTCTTCTTTTAAATCCCGACCGGATCTGGTGACATTGGGGGAGTTTGGGGTGGGGGAACCTAAAATCATGGAAAACGCTTAGAGTGGAGGGATCGGAATGAAACTTGGTGGGTAAAATAAGCATAAGTCTTATATACGTGATTTACATAATTTGAACGGATCCACTCTATTGGGGGGGGGAGGTAATTCTGAAAAATTAGAAAAAATGACGTATTTTTAACTTACGAAGGAGTGATCGGATCTTCTTGAAACTTCATATTTAGATGGACCTCGTAACTCAGATTTCTAATTTCAAATCCCAACCAGATCTAGCGTAATTGGGGGGGGGGCAGTTGGGGGGACCAGAAATCTTAGAAAATACTTAAAGCCGTGAGATCAGGATGAAACTGGATGGGAACAATAAAATCTGTCTAAGATAAGTGACTGACATAACCGCACCGGATGTGCTCTCTTTGGTGGAGTTGGGGGGGGGGTATTTTGAAAATTGAGGTATTTGTAACTTACGGAAGGATGACCAGATCTTAATGAAATTTGATATTTAGAAGGATCTTGTGCTTTAAAGCTCTAATTTTAAATTCCGACCAGATCCTGTGACATTGGGGGGAGTTGGAGGGCGAAACCGGAATTCTTGGAAAACGGGAAAACTGGGGTATTTTTATCTTACGAATAGGTGATCGGATCTTAATGAAATTTGATATTTAGAAGGAATTCATGTCTCAGAGCTCTTATATCAAATCCCGACAAGATCTTTGACATTGGGGGGAGTTGGAGGGGGAAATCTTGGAAAACACTTGGAGTGGAGGAATCGGGATGAAGCTTGGTGGATAGAATAAGCAAATGTCCTTGATACGTGATTGACGGAACCGTACTGGATTCGCTCTCTTTGGGGGAGTTGGGGGGAGGGGTTCAGTGATTTGGCGAGTCAGGTGCTTTTGGACGTGCCTGGACGATGAAAATCAGTAGGCGTGTCAGGGACCTGCACAAATTGACTTGATAAAGTCGTTTTCCCAGATTTGACCATCCGGGGGGGGGGCTAAAGGGAGAGGAAAAATTGGAAAAAATTAGGTATTTATATCTTACGAGTGGGTGATCGGATCTTAATGAATGTTGATGTTTAGAAGGACATCGTGACTCAGAGCTCTTATTTTAAATCCTGACCGGCATTAAGCCTCTTATTTTCCTTTTAAATCAATCTATTGATTCATAGAATTTTGTTAGAGCTCATACCATATGATCTCTTGGCTCTTAGCTCTCCTTGCCTCGTCACAACTGCCAAATGCTACCCTTAGCTCTTGTTAATTTAAGGGGTAGTCGTGTAAATTTTTGAGATGGTCTACTCAATTATAAATTAAATTTTAGAGTGTCTTTGTTATGTGGAAAAGGTGATAGAAGGCAGCAAGACTCCTTTTCTTGCCCTTTGCCTAGCTACTATGAAATTAAATCAAAATTTTGGATTGCCAGTTGTTTAGACTGGTCCAGTAAATATGCTTATAGGGTCGAAATCAGACCCACTACCTCATGGGGCCTTGTCCGTAAATATGCAAACCGCCTATTTTTCAGCCATAGGTTTTAGTAGAAAAGTTGCCCATGTTTAGTCTTGGTTTTCTGATCGACAAAGCGCTCTTAGAGATCGTTTGCTAGGACAAGATTTTCAGAGTTGTTCAAGGGTATACTCAGTAATCGACAAGCCTACCTAAGTAAATCGAAAGACATTAATTTTACCTGAGTTCTACATTGTCGGCAATAACCCTGTCTGGCTCCGGGGATCAGGATACAGCTTTCAGGGAGTTTTGTTGGAGGGATCAAGTTGAATTTCAAATTTTGGCATGAGTGAGGGGGAGAGGTAGATCGAAAGACACTGTTTTTATCCAAGCAAATGAAGTATCATATCTGCGGTATCTCGGGAACGACTTTGGGGATGAAGCGGAAATTTCCAGGTAGTGCTGGAAAAAGGAAGAGGGAGATTGGGACAAGGGCAGCTTCAAATTTTGGTTCGGCTCTGGTTTTATCATGTCGTCCCTGTTGTCATTTTTAAATCTATCGACCGTTCTGATTAAAAGGCTTTCTAAAATTTTAGTCTTATGCCAAATAGGTTGTAGGGCTGCTTAACGCCATATAATGTGTTTCAACGAGGATATTCTTTCCTTAAATCAGTGTGAATACGGCGTTAGATGTTTTTCTCCTTAACAATTATTTCGTGAGCCTCAGTGTCGGCTGACCTCCTCAAAGAGTCCATTAACAAATTTTTGTAGCACCAGGGGGAACTCCAAAACATGCCAAATTACTTGAATGCTTCTTCCTTGGAGCTCTTTTTTTTTTTTTTTTTTTTTTTTTTTTTTTTACTAGCTGGTGTGCTAGAGCATATTGAGGGACTGCCCTATAAGTACCAAAAATGAAAGTTTTTCTCATTTCCTCATAATTTTTCTATTTTTCTAAAAAAGACCTAAATTGTCTATGCTAATAGCCTTTGATATGTATGGTAATTTCCAAAAATGAGCACACAACATACAGAGCATAGATGGAAAGACATATGGCAAGAATTATTCAAATATTAAATGAAAAATGAATAAAAAAAAAGTCGATTCTTTTTGTATATTCAACCATCTGTTTTCAGGGTTTTGTCATAATTGACAAGGGTTATCTTTGCATATTATTCATTATTGTGAATGGTTTGACAGAGCAAACTGTAAAACCCGAGACTGGTCCAAGAATTTCTTATGTTGGGGAATTAACAACTATTTCGTTTCAAGAGTTTTTCTGTTGTCAATCAAGGCTGGTTAAGTTTCATGATTTGTTTGAATACGTTTTGCTCTCTCCAGATTGAAGCTATTTTTCTAGAAAACGTAAATTCTAGCTAGAACAGTTGTAACTGAAAGTGAATAAGATAAAAAACTAAAGCCATCAGAAGTGCTAGTAATTGTTACCAACTCTGATTTATTTGATTTCTTGATATAGAGGACTGTTTTCTAATTCCAGGATGGAGGAATTAGGAGAACCAGAAGAATTAAGTTCTGAATTCCTTTCTACACCAAAGGCAAAATCATTGAAGCATTTGAAAAACCAAATTCTAGCGATATTTTCAGGTAAATCTTTCTATGAGGTATGTAAGCGTGGGTCACAAGCCATATCGCAGAACAATTGCCTCTGGTGAGTCGGCAATTGCCGTAACTTATTAGAACACAAAATATCATTGGAATTTCTATCTGTAGTTTTCTTGAATCTTCTTTCTTCTTTGTTTTTATTTATTTTTTGCTACTTTTGTTATTTTTAGCGGAGTATTTTTTTGACTTGGTTGTAAATGGTGATGAAACATAAACCCACTGTCCAGTTAGCTCTTCAGAATATCAAAAATGGAGTTTTGTGCATTTTAGGTCTCTTATGATGACCTCCTGCAGTAAGTCATAAAGAGTATGAAAAATCATCATATGGAGCTCTTTCCTTCTTCAATCTTTTTTTGGTCATTCTAATTTTTTTTTATTATTTTGTATATTCTTTCCCTTGATTGTTTTAGTGCTCGAGAATTTTCTTGCAATAGTGATGGCACCCATTTTACATTTGATTTCCTGCAATGATTCTCCCTCTCTTCTATGGCATAAGTTGGAGAGCTTAGCTCACTTGGTACAAAGCAGAAATAGTTTATTTTCTTGCCTTTTCTGCTGATTGCTGTCCCTCCTATTGATTTCTTATTTGTCTTCGTTGGTTTCAATTTGTCACCATTGTCTTCATCTTTTTTTATGTTTTTTAAAATTTGAAATCCAGTACATTTGTGTTATCAGAATATGTAAAATTGTCATAAAATCCATTGCAAATATCATAGTCAAAGTTAAATTAAAGCTTAATAACTGGAACACAGATTTTCAAACATCAAGATTTATCTTTCACAACTCTAACTGGCTAAAATGTACACTATAGGTAGTCTAAAACCAGGAAATATAACGCAAAAAAGTATTAGTGAAGGTAAATATATACAGTAAATTACATATAAGGGTGGTATATATCGTATGTTTGCACCTAATCGACCCCTCATGTTGAATTTAAATCGACTCAAACGTTGAAAAATATTGACCTCATTTACCAAAATATCGCCGATAAAAATCAGAAGTAACAAAATGTTACGAAATTAAGGGCTAATTATTCAAATAAATATAGCACAAAACAAAGATAGTTTATGTATATGGCAAGAAAACACCAATGAGCTACACTATGTTCTTTTCAAATATCTAGTTGACCATAGCATTCCGTAAGAATCAGAATTATCTCAAACGTCAAAAACGGTCTAAAAATGAACATGCCTGCTCTTCTCCCTTTTATTTGTCTGTTTTAGTTTTGTTTTTAAGAACAAAAAAATTCCGAATTTTTTTTTTTTAAAGTTGAAGCACAAATACAAAGTTTTGTTGTTAAAAAGAACAAAATCGTTACAGAACTTGTAGTTATAATACATAAAAATAAGAAATTTTCAAATATAAACACATTGTTTTAAAACGTTGAAAAAGGGGAGGGGGATTCAATTCTGAGTAACTACTAAAAATGTTTGTAACCGAAAATAAGTGGGTAAGAGAAATTTTTGGAGATCCCTCGAAGACTTAATTTATATTCGTTTCTGGTTTTAATTGTGCTCTACATTTGCTTTTGGGAGAAAATGAGCCCAATATAATCTAATGATCTAGTTCAACATTTCCGGAAAATCTGAAGTTGATATCTTTAGAGATAATCTGGATCAGTGGTCCAAAACTTTTTTTCAAATCCAGTACCCCTTAAAAAAGATTTTCATCGCGGAGTACTTTCTACAAAAATCAAAAGAATATAAACATTGAAAACAATATTAAACCTAACTTGGATACTTTTTAACTTAATTTCAAAGTAACAGAAAGTTTTGTATGGTTTTTTTTAAACAGTTTACCATGATCATGTATTAATCGATAACTTAATGCTTGCATTTATGAACAGAAAACTTAATACTTCTCAATTAGAACCTTGACCTCAGATATTCGAGCTAAGGCTTTGTAAATTTTGTCTTAGAACTGTCTTATAACCCCTTTTTTATCTGGGGTAATAGAAGATTCCTAACTTTTACCGGAAGTTCAAGTCATTGATTAATATAACATTTGGTCTTCTAGGGATGTACTTTCTTATAGGCGCCACATAAGTGATTATATTTGTTCTACCTCTGAGATGGAAAATGCTGCAAGGCATGCCAGCGGGAGGAGTCAAAATAAGAGCGTTCGGTAATAAGCTAAAGAGCTTCTACGCGTAGACTTAGACAGCCACTTGGGTGATTTTTATAAATTTGACAGTACCCTTATCGTCAGGAGGAATAAACTAATAAATGAATTAATCGTTGAAAACAGAGGATATTCTTGACAGTACAGAAATCTATAGAAATATACAACCAGAACACGTGGCTTTCACTGAGCAACCGTAATAAAACCCAGTGTGGATAAACTCCAGGCAGGACTGAAACCAGAGTGAAGATTGCAACTTTTTGTATATTCCCTTACTATTGAAACGTTCCTCGTTTCCAAGTATTTTCCCTTTTATTGATTTGCTTTTTAAAGATAGCCTATGACGACTAGGCTATATCACCCCTTGTTTGATGGTCCTATGACCAAGCTGTTTTTGTAACGCATTATTTTGTCTGTATGTACATTGATTAGACAGCGCCTTACTTAACAATAGGTAAAAGACTATGTTTTTGTATCTTTTAAACTAACCTATCTCTATCCTTTAACTATCGAACTATTGAAACATTTAGATCTACTACTGTTATTATGATTAATATTTCATATTTAAATTTTCACATACTTCCTAGCCAAGAGACAGCATTGTAGGTTTATAAAGCATGAATGCATACTCTACACTATTGAAGGCCTTCCTTACCGTTAAAATCCATAGAATAAATAAGCTATTGAATATCTCTCTATGAGTTTTTTGGCAACCCGCTAGCCCTGGAAAAAAAGAAAAGTAAAAAAAGGTTGACACATCAGCGCTACCAATGCAAACGAAGGATTTTCCTTTCTGTTCATGGTCGGGGACTGTAATTCCCCTTTCAAAGATTTTTTGATTATGCTTATTCCAATGGTGCACTTTCGTTTCGATCTGACGCTATTTTCGACAGGTTTCGTTTTTTTTTCGAAATCACCATAAATTTCTTAACGGAATAAACTTTTACTTTTAAGATGAACCAAAATAATAGTTACCATTCCTAAATCAGTTTCAAAAGGCAATTTTTTTACTAGGCAGTTTTTTGTAAACACCTTTTTTAGCTTTTAATTACCATGGGCCGTGGTTTGCTCTTTACTAGGTTGCAGTTACTTCTGCAACCATGACTAAGGAATGTTTAGAAGAATGTAGCATACTCCATGAAGCTCAAGCTCCGGCTCTTCAACTCAACAGCTACGTCCTCTCCGTACTAATGTATGCGAATCTAGGACGTTGACCAAGCATCTGGAAAAGCGAATCCAGGGGTTTGAGAATATCCACCTTCAATACATCCTTGGTATCCACTGGACCGGTAAGATCACTAACGTGCACATTAGTGAAAAGGCAAAACTGATGGCATTATTGGGTTACATGGGGCAGATGGGTGAGCGGCGCCTCCTTCAAGATGTCTGGTGGTAGATTCCTCCCGGCATCAGAAGACGCAGACGACGAAGGACAGCACTCAGCCGATGTCATAAGTAGACTGCTGCGTTTGTGAGATCATCACTCAAAGATCTTTAGTCTATAGCACAAGACAGGCCGTCGTGGAGAGGTACTGTTATCACCTTAAACGCAGCTGGAAGTAGGAGACCTAAGTCAGTTAGTATCCTCTGTCTTATTCGTGTCGTAACAACCTAATTGAAATATCATCTTTTACTAAAGTGTCAACCTTCGTCACTGGGAAACGAAAAATCAAGATAATAAAATGAATTTCCAAAAATTCACTTTGCCCTGTGAATAGTGGTTATGTGAGAGATCACAATAACTACAAGCAGTAAAGACCTTTAAGTTCTATTAGAAAAAGAGATAAAAATAATGAAAGTGGCCTAATTTCCAAATTGACATGATTTTTACTTAATAACCTTGAGGCTCTAGTAGGCATTAATCATCTCTCACTGATTTATCTAGCTTAGTTTTGAATCTAATTCTTTTTCTATTGTCTTCACTCCTAGTTCTGTTTTTAATTATGTTCTCCCATTTCAGCTGATCTTTGTTCGTTCTGTATTGGTGCTGGTCTAGGATGGGCTGCGCCATCTCTACCTCAACTTGGAGAATCTGAACTGGGATTAAGCACGGCAGACGTATCCGTGATTGGCTCAGCACTTAACATCGGTGGTGCCATTGGAGCCCTTAGTGGAGGACTGCTTATAGATTATGTTGGACGCAAGAAAACATTCTTATTCATTACTCCTTTGTTTCTCTTTGGCTTTTTGTGCGTTGCCCTTGGAGTAAATTTCTATATGCTAGTTATGGGTAGAATACTCATTGGTCTGGCGTCGGGTCTAACAACAATTAGTGCTCCAGTATTTGCTGGAGAAATCGCTGACCCGAAATATAGAGGACTACTTGCAACAATGTTTTCTTTTATGCTTGTCTGCGGTATTTTGACGATGTATATTTTAGGTGCCTTTTTTCAATGGAGAACAGTTACATTTGCTTGTCTATTGTTCCCAATAAGTGGTTTTATAGCAACCATTATTTTTGTTCCAGAATCACCCGTATACTTAGCTAGACAAAATGATCTAAAAAAAGCAAAGAAAAATTATTTTTTCTTGCGTGGACATTTATTTGGCTTTGAAGATATAGCGAAAGATCAAGATAGTAACATTCCGTCTAGGATTAAGCTTCGTTACTTTTTCAACAAACGTGTTTTTAAACCAGTATCAATTTGTTTAGCGCTGATGTTCTTTCAGCAAGCTTGTGGAGTAAATGGAATATTTTACAATTTAAAAATCATTTTTGACATATCTGGAGGTAATATACCAAGTTCTCTACAAGTCATTATAGTTGGACTAGTTCAACTTTCGACCACAATTATCAGTTCCATAATCATCGATCATATTGGTAGAAAAACCTTACTGATTATTTCAGGAATTGCTATGGGTGCTTCTACAACATGTCTGGGAGTATATTTCCACTACAGTATCCATAGCCCTGAGCGAATCCATAACCTATACTGGTTGCCACTAGCAAGTTTAATAGTGTTTAGTGCATTTTTTTATGTTGGATTTGGTCCTGTTACATGGACAGTATTGGGTGAAATACTTCCTCTGGAAGTAAAAGGAGCCACGAGTGCCATTGTCACGTCGTTTGGCTGGTTTTTAGCTTTTCTAGTAACTATGACGTACGGAATCATAGTGGAAACTTTCAATCAAAGTATTATATTTCTAATTTACGGTTCTTTTTCTTTCCTTGGTGCTTTGTATGTTCTTATTTGTATTCCAGAGACAACGGGGAAAACTTTGTCTGAAATCCAAAAGCTATTTTCTTAACTGTAATTTTTAGTGTTTTCCAAATCCAATATAGGCTCGGAGATGGAATTATTTTTATCACTGCTCATATAGGTTTAGATATATTTTCAATATTCTCTATGGAGAAGAGGTGACGATGAATTTACTTCTGGTAATAGGAAGTTGGAAGAGGAGGGGGTTAAAAACAAATAAAAGGCCCTTCAGGCCTCTATGTTTTTATCAATATTGGGGCCCTTTAAGTTTTTAGGCTAATTTTCGATTCAAGTCCCCCAGCATCCTTTGCGTGAAGATATACTATCGTTGCTATTCTCTTTTGTTAAATATTTACTACAAGCATATCTTAAGGCAGTTTCTTTACTTACACTCTTTCTTCGTCCCAACCTATTTGCAGCCTCCTAACCTTTAGTGTTCAGTAAACAATTTTGACAATTGAGAAAGCTCGAAAATTCACTCTCACCAGTTGAAGATTTATCTTCAGATTTTCCCAGATTGGTCGAAGGAGAATTAAATTTCCTGAAAGTATTTATTACAAAACATCAATCTATTTTATTATAATTTCCTTGTTTCATCTGTTTTTTATGTTTGGTCGGTGATTAGAGTACCAGTTAAATTCTGCATTTAGTAATAATCGAATAGAATGTGTTTTAAAATATTCTCTGAATAGTTTTAAGCTATTTCCAAGGTCGAAAGGACTTGAACTTTTCAATGTATCGGATTAACGACGCTTCTTGACTACTAAGGTCCCTGCGTCGGCCCTGCAGTGCATTCCTGCAGCATGGTTCGATCTCTGGGTCCCGTATTACCAAGCTAAGGTCAAACCCACTGCGCCACCACAGGACGAACTTTTCAATGTTGAAGTTGCGGTAGCATAGTTCAAATCCATTGCCTTCAAAATCCTTCTTAGCAAATGCCAGACATACAAGAGTAGAAAGAATCAAAATCGCATGAGCTTTAAGCTAAGGAATTTAAAGATAAATAAGTGCTCAGGAAAATGGGGAAATAAGGAATTGTAAAGAAGAAATAGCTAAATAGCTGAATAGAGAATAGATAAGAAATGTGGGAAATTGTAAAGATTCGAATCTTCGGTGCTTAACCATGTCTACAATAATAATTCAAAATTATTAGTGTCACAGACAGTGTAGCACTACCCACTGAATTATAAATATAAAACTGCCTATACCACTTGCGACACAAGCAGTTAAAGCATAGGATACTTCTTATATTGCTAAGATGGATTTTGGGAAGTGTTTTCCAAAAAAGTTTTTCGAGGGTAAGTAAAATCGAAATAAAAAGCAAAACAAGTAGGAATACAGTCATAGAATAATTTAAATTCAAGTGAAAAAAGTGACTGAGAATGAATAAAAGGGCTAAGCATGCGCTCTTTCTTCAAAATGAACACGCTTTGAGTAGACAGCCAAAGGCTGTTTGCACACTCCCCAAGAGCGCTTGGCAGCTTAACTGTAGGCACGGTGCAAATACACACTGTCTACCAATCTAGGAAAGAGACCTAGAATTGCTGGTGGTTTTACACTGGTGGCTTATACTGGTGTGTGTGTAAAAAAAAAAAATGCGTGACGAAGTTTGTGATACGTGGGTACGTCAGTTAGGAAGAAAACTTGGGCAAGAGGGATTCAGGAAATAAAAGGGTTTATTTTACAAAAGAGGGAAAGCCTCAAGAATTTTAGTACAGTTCATGGACATAAACCTCTCTGAGCCGGAACAATATTTGTACTTTGGGGACTACTTGGCCTAAGAAACATACACTGTCAGCTTCAAGCCAATCAAACGAAGATGTTATAATTATTATTATTATTATTATTGTTATTATTATTATTATTTTGTGTACACCTAGGTATTTGTGGCAAAGTGTATCGGAACTCCTATTTGCCCAGGATACAAGTTCTGTATGTCAAGATCCAATCTGACATAAAAAGCTTATTTCGTTTACTTGTAACTTTTTGTCATAACTTACTTGTACTACAAGGTCCTCTTGGTGGAAGGTATATTAAGCAGATCAAAGCATAAATATAATTCAGTCATTGGTAATATTTTGACTCCTGGAATGTGTTTAATCTGAATTGGAAGTCTAGGGTGGTATTCACAACAAATCCAAAAATTCAATGTCTGGAAGTTTCATCTGATCTGGACCGATCGAAAATATTCCTGGAATGGCAACTTATTTTAGCCTGGGCTCACTGAAAGTATTTTCAGTCTGGTAAATCCTTTTAGCTTGGTCTTAGCTGAAATATTCTGAATCTAGTAAATCCTTTTGGTCTAGTATGGTCAAATCTATTCCAAATCCTTTTTGGTCTGGCGGATCAGACTAATCGGTGTCTGGTAACTCCATTTGATCAGGGCTGATCAAAAATATTCTAGATTGGAAGGCTTCTCGGCATGGGATACCTGCCTTGTGAGTTTTAAGTTGGTTAGAATGAAAAAAAAAAATAATGTCCATTTGGCCTTGGCTGATCGAAAATATGCCATAGGCTATCGGGTAACTTCTTCTGGTCTAGGGGAAAATATATTGTAAATTTGGGAACTCGTTGGGTTTGCTTCCATTGAAACTATTCCGCAGTCTAATAACTGATTTTGGGCTGGGCTGCTTTTCCATATGTAATTCCATGCACATGAATCCACTACCCCCAAAGCAAGGATCGCAAATAGGCTAATGTTTAAACATATATTTTTCAATGTAAATATGGGGTTGTGCAACGTTTTAAAAACTGCTCATGTATAGCTTCGGAACTTTCAGGCCATGTAGAGGGAGATATTGAACAAAATTAAAAAAAAAAATGTTTACATTCAGGTTTCTAGGAGAGAGTATCAACAAAATTTCAGGAACAGCTCAAGAGCTGATTGAAAACTTCCAGGGAATGCCGAGGAAGATATTGATCTAAATCGAAATGCACTATGAGCATCCGAGTATCAAAAAGGGAGTATCAACAAATTGTCAGGAGTTGCATTGAGTATTGGCTGAAAACTTAAAGGGAATGTTGAATTAGCTTTACTGTTACAAATCAACAGTTATGAGGTTGAGAAATTCGTTCAGTTTCAAACAGTTTGCGGCAAGGAACTGTAAGTAAGGAGTGACGCGGCTCAATAATAACCGAAGCTCTAAAAAATGGATATCAATTTGATTTTGATGCCAATAGATATGTAAAAAGAATCGGTTTATCATGCTGATTCCAAATATATAGATATTATTAAGTTTAGTGTTGCCCATTAAAGGCTACGCGCCTGAGAAAGTTTGCCTGATTTCGAAAAAGGGGGGGGGGCAACGCCACCTAAAAGTCAAAGAATCTTCATGAAAATCACATCGTCAGATTGTGTGTATCAGAGAACTCTACTGTAGAGGGTTCAAGCTCCTGTCTGCTAAAATGTGGTATTTTGTTTCGTTTTTTTTGCCAGGAGAAAGATCACGGATGTGTGTTATTTGTTTTTTTTATTTTCCCAGGGCTGATCGTATGGACTCAATTGTCCTAGAATACAGAAAAAGGGCTAGTTCGAACGGAAATTAAAAGTTCCTGTGCCCAAATCAAGTGGCCAAAAAGATTGGAGGGCAACTAGGTCTTCTCTCACGCCCCAGTTTTTCCCAAAACCGTCCAATCAAAATTTTGAGATGACCATTTTGTTCAGCATAGTTGAAACACCCAAGAACTATGCCTTTGGAGATAACATAGCCCCCACAGCCCCTGGGGAGAAGTCCTTAAGTTATAAATTTGCCCATTGTTTACGCATAGTATTTGTTATAAGGAACTATGCATACATTTTCTGGGAGGACTGGGGTTTCTCCACGGGGAGGATATTCCATGGGAGGGAAGTTTCCAGGGGAAATTTTGCACTGGGTGAATTTGCCACCTATTTGCATTTCTTTTTATATGTCTCCCTTTCTCTTTTCCGACTCAACCTCCCACACAGCCCCTGGTGAGAGGTCTTTAAGTTTGCCCTTTGTTTAAAATTTGCCCTAAAATTTGCCCTTTGTTTACGTATAGTATTTGTTATTGGGAAATATGCATACATTTTCCGGGAGGACGAATTTTCAGCAAGAGGTTTTTTCACGGGGAGAATTTTCTATGGGAGGGAATTTTCCAGGGGGTGAACTTTTCAGGGGAAATGTTACACTGAGGGAATTTGCCACAACTTCTATACAAATTTCTTTTTATATGTCTTGCTTTCTCTTTCCCAACTCAATTTTACGCATAGAGATGTTAAAGATAATTGTCGAGGGTAAATTTTCAACGAGATTAAATTGTCTAGAGGATATTTCTCTGGGGAGGGGTATTTTTCTGAAGAAGTTGAGCCAGATTTTCTGGCTTTATTTAAAGAACAGTCAGAAAATAAAAAAACAATTTTTTCAACTGAAAGTAGAGAGCAACATTAAAACTTAAACGAATAGAAATTATTATGTACTAGCTGTTGGGGTGGCGCTTCACGCCACCCCAACACCTAGTTGGTGGGGGCGCTTCGCGCCACCCCCCAAGCCCCCCCGCGCGCGTAAGTTGTTACGGGCCATATTAGTTACGCGCCATTGTAGTTGTGTCCCTGTGTCCCACCTGTGAATATAGATAGATATATATATTTTCTAACTACGTAAAACTTGCGAATATACAACATTCTTGGCTGTCCCATTGTCTGTGCATATAAATAGATTGTCAGGTTTACAATGATTGCCCTTGAGCTTTGTTGATGGTGATTGCCAATCGAACATTCCCTGTGTCCCCGTCGTCATTTATATATCCCCCTGTGCCCCCCGGCGTCCCCATTGTAGTTGTTTTTCTGTGTCCCCGTCGTCATTTGTGTCCCGGTGTCCCAGTCTGTAATTTCTCTTTGAGTGTCGCGGTCGTCATTTATATTCTCTGTGTCCCGGTGTCCCGGTCGTCATTTTTGTCCCGATCGTCATTTGTGTTCCGGTGTCCCGGTCTGTAATTTCTCTTTGAGTGTCCTGGTCGTCATTTATATTCCCTGTGTCCCGGTCGTCATTTGTGTCCCGGTGCTTTGTTGATGGTGATTGCTAATCGAACATTCCTTGTGTCCCGGTCGCTTTCTCTTTGAGTGTCCCGGTCGTCATTTATATTCCCTATGTCTCGGTGTCCCGGTCGTCATTTGTGTCCCGATGTCCCATTCTGTAATTTTGTCAGTCGACAAATATGACGTCAGTCGACACACAAACATGACGTCGCTCGACAGACACACAGACAACTTATTTTTATATATATATAGATGTCTCGGTGCCCCGGTCGTCATTTGTGGCCCGATTTCCCGGTCTGTAATTTCGTCAGTCGACAAACATGACGTCAGTCGACACACAAACATGACGTCACTCGACACACACACACACACACAAAGACAACTTATTTATATATACTAGCTGTTGGGGTGGCGCTTCGCGCCACCCCAACACCTCGTTGGTGGGGGCGCTTCGCGCCCCCCCAAGCCCCCCACGCGCGTAAGTCGTTACGCGCCATATTAGTTACGCGCCATTGTAGTTGTGTCCCTATGTCCCACCTGTGAATATAGATATATATATATATATATATATATATATATATATATATATATATATATATATATATATATATATATATATATATATACATATATATATATATATATATATATATAAATATATATATATATATAAATATATATATATATATATATATATACATATATATATATATATATATATATATATATATATATATATATATATATATATATATATATATATATATATATATATATATATATGTTTTTAACTACGTTAAACTTGCGAATCTACAACATTCTTTGCTGTCCCATTGTCTGTGCATATAAATAGATTGTCAGGTTTACCGACTCTTGAACATGCAACATATAATGGTCCATGGGAAAACAATCCGTATTCAGATCAATACCTCATGATCCTAATGATTGCCCTTGAGCTTTGTTGATGGTGATTGCTAATCGACCATTCCCTGTGTCGCCGTCGTCATTTATATATCCCTCTGTACCCCCGGCGTCCCCTTTGTAGTTGTGTCCCTGTGTCCCGGTCGTCATTTGTGTCCCGGTGTCCCAGTCTGTGATTTCTCTTTGAGTGTCCCGGGCGTCATTTATATTCCTTGTGTCCCGGTGTCCCGGTCGTCAATTATATCCCCCTGTGCCCCCCGGCGTCCCCGTTGTAGTTGTGTCCCTGTGTCCCGGTCGTCATTTATATTCCATGTGTCCCGGTCGTCATTTGTATCCCGGTGTCCCGGTCTGTATATACATTCGTTTTTTTAGATTTGTTTTTCTCCTTTATTTTTCATTTTTTTCCTTTTTTATTTTTTTTTCTTTTTATTGTTTTTAGTTTTTAGCTTTTTTAGTTTTTTTATTAGTTTTTAGTTTTTTTTTCTTTTTAGTTTTTTCGTAGTTTTTACCTTTTTTAGTTTTTTTAGTTTTTTTTTACTTATGTCCTGGTCGTCATTTATACTCCTTGTGTCCCGGTCGTCATTTGTGTCCCGGTGCATTGTTGATGGTGATTGCTAATCGAACATTCCTTTTGTCCCGGTCGCTTTCTCTTTGAGTGTCGTCATTTATATTCCCTATGTGCCGGTGTCCCGGTCGTCATTTGTGTCCCGATGTCCCGGTCTGTAATTTCGTCAGTTGAAAACGTGACGTCAGTCAACACACAAACATGACGTCACCCGACAGACAGACCCACACATCCACAGACAACTTATTTATATATATATATAGATAGATATATAGATAGATAGGTGTCCCGGTCGTCATTTGTGTCCCGATGTCCCGGTCTGTAATTTCGTTAGTCGACAAACACGACGTCAGTTGACACACAAACATGACGTCACTCGACAGACAGACAGACAACTTATTTTTATATATATAGATAGATACGTCAGTTGACAAACATGACGTCAGTCGACACACAAACATGACGTCAGTAGACAGACACACAGACAAACAACTTATTTTTATATATATAGATATGAAGGAGGGTTGCTCCCTCCTCAACACCTGGCTCTTTACGCTAAAGTTTGAATTGTGTCCCAATTCTTGAAAAATGCCTCTTAAAACACGAGGGTTGTTTAATTAGAACAGTAAGAGGCTTTTTTAAAATTTCTGAAAAATTTTGCGTGAAGAGCTAGGTTTTTATGAGGGGACAACGAGGTAATAATTTCTGCTCGTTTTAAGTTTTAATGATGCTCCTTACTTTCAGTTGAAAAAACTTGTTTTTTTATTTAATCAGAGAAAGGGGAATCACAAGAGAGTGATTCTGATGTAAAACCAAAAAGAATTATCACACCACACACATCTTGACTTAATGAAAAATAATAAAAATTAACCACCATAATCCACTTCAAGCTAGACAAAAATCATGAAATACCGCAATTTGTTGAAGAAAGTCAGTATGGCGAAATTCAACCCTTTCAAGTCATTATAAGAAACTCAATAACGGCGAAAGCAGCATACAAACATGAAAACACGATATACCCAACAATTTTTTTTGTCCTGAGATTCTGCAGATACTCCCATTTGAAAACCTGGATACACACAGTATCATCTGATTTAGTTCAACATCTCCCTCAACATGCCCTGACATCACCCTGTCCATCGAATTACAAAATGTAATTAAATAGCATGGGAATTAATAACGGGAAAAGTAGCGCAGGAATAACACACCATAGGAATTAACTTTTCTTCAAAGTTCGGTATTACTCTTATTCTGTTATTTTTTAAAATAACCGAAAAATGCTGAAATAAAACAAGCCTCGATTAATCGGGGGTTTGCCGTCGATCAATTATTTGTGGCGCGCCACCACCGAATTACGATTGGGCATGACTTCGGGGACCCCTATGCACCAAGTTAATACGGGCCAGGTTTTTTTTTCCTTTAATCATAGAGGTATAAATGCTTCCTTGATTTCGGTTCAAACAAGGTACGATATGCCCACCTTTGTGAAAAAAAATTGATGGTAGCAAAAAGGAATTCGTTGGAACAGGCATGGACCCAATTCGTGCCTGTGATCCTGTAGAATTTCTTGCAATTTTTAGGCTAGAAAAAGTTGAAAATGCCTACTTTTTCTAAAAGGAAAGTGTATGCGTCAGATGTGGTTAGAGACATTCTTTTGACTTTTCGGCCATTTTGACTGAAAAATTCACCTCAATATTCTGATCCGGTGCCATGGAGGGCAGTAGTCAGGGAGGAAAAACAGCCATTAAGAGATTAGTTCCCTTCTGATTGTTTTCGGTCCTTAAAAAGGATCATATAGCTTCCTTTCAAATCAAATTAGCCCTCTCACACATTCATTCAATAACCTGTTCTATACGACGTTGTCGGGGAAAAGTAAACGTGGAAAACTTCCATGATTTTTTCATGCTAATGACTTTTGAGGGTTAAATTTAAAATTAATCATATTGTACAGACGGGGTAAATCCTAGGCAGTGCAGTAGCACTTCCCAAGTAAAGAGCGATGTGGGCACAACGTATTATTTTTTTTTTTTTTTAGACCAGGATACTTAGTATGGAAGGATTTGTCGTAGAATTTTGACAGGGATTCATTCGATTGGAAATTGAAAGTTGTAGTGTCCTTATCAATAGTCAAAAGTGATTGAAGGGCAACCTCCCTCCCCCACGCTTATCATTCCCCCAAATACATCCCATCAAAATTTTGAGGTAACCATCTTTTTAAGCATAGATAAAAGGTCAAGTAATTATGTCTTTGAGGATGAACCACCTTTTTAAGCGTAGATAAAAGGTCAAGTAATTATGTCTTTGAGGATGAATCCCCTCTCTCTCCCGCAACCCTTAGAGCTACATTAAACCAAAAATAAGCAGAAATAAAATCAAATAATTTTCCAAGTTTAAAACTACCATAAATCATCATCAATAAATAAATGAAACCCCGAACGAGCCGAAATTGCAATAAATATCTGAGTCAAACTCAAAACGAGCAAAAATTAACACAAGTATTGAGTAGCGCTGACAACCCCCATGCCTTCTTAAGACCAAAATATAATTTATACTTCACTGAAAATAAAATAATTTTAAATGTTTTCACTTTTTTTACTTTAATCAATGAAAAAATTCTTGAAACTTTAAGGAATAAATATCAGTTTATGTATTTTAAACTGACAATCTATGGTCATTTGTTTTTTTGTTGTTTTTTTTTACTAGTAAAGTGCAAATTATGTTCAGGTCTTGAGAAGGCATGGGGGTTGTCAGCACTACTCAGGTTAATTTTTGCTCGGTTTGATTTTCACTTGGTTATTTATTGTAATTTCTGTTCGTGTTGGGTTTCATTTATTTATTGTTGGTTATTTATATTAGTTTTACGCCTAGAAAATTATTTAACTTTATTTTTGCTCTTTTTTGGTTTAACGGAGCTTTAATTTTTTTTGAAAAACTTGTTTTGTGGAAATTTTTTTTAAATTAATTTCCGTTCATTTTTTATTGGCATAGCCTTTTTCGTGAAAAAAAAAATATTTTAGATCTTTACGTTTTTTTATATAAGAATCCATAGATTGGCCTGCTATTTGTATGTTTGAGAAACTTTTTCACCAATGCTTAGTTCTGACGAAAATACTTACTTACTTGTACTTGTGGCGGGGGTCAGGCGTTTCCGCCTCACCCGGCATCCAGGATTCTTGTGATCTCTTTGGACCAGGTTTCACGATTTGCTGCAAATTGCTCTACGAAAGGGAGTCACTGGGCCTCGCTTAGTTTTCAACATCAGCGCCATACTCGAAGTTGCATCGCCTGTCAGGAACCCCGTAGCATGATAGGCTTGCTTACTTCTCGACACCCGCGCCAATACGGGAGCCGCGTCGCATACCGGAGACGCCGTAACCATATCCAAGTTTTTACGAGGTCTGAGACCCATAGATGTTTCATGAGGATCTATTTGAACGCAAGGACCCCAATCTTGCGGGTCACCCGGAGCGCGTTTGCCAACATCTCGCTCTGCGTGGATCTAAATGGTGTTTACACCCCTTCACCACTTTGAGGTGCGCTTACAGGTTTCCACTGCTGTCTAGAGACGGAGGGTCGAGCCTCATTAGCTACAATCCCACCACAGCCGTGAGAAATGTAACCTTAGCTATGATGCTTTAATTGCAACCTAGAAACAACAGAGGCTTCGGGAAGGGGATGACACAAATAGTATTTTATAAATTTAATTTTATATCTCCTCAAGTTGACCTGGAAAATAAAACATAATATCATTCCCAAAAAATTCTTTATATGCTCATTGACAACTTGGATACATTCAGCCTTTTTTGATTTATTTAAATTGTTAGAGCAGAAGTAGTAATTGTAATAGCCCCGAAAGTTTCAATTTGATACACCCAGTCGTTCTCGATATAATGCTGATGTGCATTATTGGCAACCATATACATAGTGCCTTTTGATTTAGTTTTAAAGCAACATTTAGTTTTAAAGCATAATGGCCCGATTACATAATTGTGGGGGGCTGACATACCCAATATCCCCAGAGACATAGTTACTGGACCGTTTTACTATGCTGAACAAAACTACTGTTCTAAAAATTTTGACTGGATGTGTTTGGAAAATGAATGGGCTTGGGAGGAGGGCTGCTTGCCATCCAATCTCTTTTGACTCTTAAAAATGACACTAAAAATTTCTGATTTAGTTCAACATCTGCCTAAATATTCCTTGAAAGCTTCACCTTAATGCTCTTAACTTGCGTCGTAGCAATAATTGTAGAAGCATTAGTAGCAGTATGCACATAACACCTTTGGATTCTTCAACATCCCCTTCAACACACGTTGTATTTTTTAACTTAATACCATAAGTCATTTCTGAAGCATTTTTCATACATCCTCTTAACAACCTGTGTGGGCGTAGTGTGTTCCGATTTAATTCCATAGAGTTTCAATATTTCCCAAAATTTTTGCCCTAATAGCCATAGCTTTAGTAGCAGCAATACCAGTTGTAACAACAGAATAAATAGTAGTAGCCTTAGCTTTAGTCGTAGTAGTTGTAGTAGCAGTAATAATAGTAGCAGTAGAAGTAGTATGAGTAGAAGCAGCAACAATGGACTGCAAATATTTTCTTTTGGTTCGACAAGCCCTGTTAGTTTCAACTTCACACACCCAGCCAAACTGTTCCTAAGGTATTACAGTTACGCCCTTTGAAAACCTGCATACAGATTGCGTGTTGTGATTAAGTTCACCTCTTCCCCATCTCCCACAAAAAAATCCCCTGAAAGCTTCATCTTTCTACCCTTAGGCATAGTTGTAACAGTAGTCATAGCAGCAGTCTTTGTACTAGCAGCTACAGTAGCATTATCACATTACTAAGTAGTTGTGACAGAAGTAGTAGTTGAAGTTGTAGTAGTAGTAGTAGCAGTAATAAATGTAGCAATGATATAAGTATTAGTAGGAGCGTGCACATATTGCCTTTAGGTCTGATTATTGTCCCCTTTTAGTATTCTCTTGAAGTTCCAACTTAACAACCAAATAAAATCTTGAGATACGACCTTTTGACAATGTGCATGTGCATAGCGTATTTTGATTTAGATCAAATTTCCCCTCAATATTGTAAATGGAATAGTCTGTTAGTAGTAGTATTAGTAATATGTAAAATTTCCTTTTTTGATCACCTCCCTCATCATTTCCTGAAAATTCCAAATTAATATACCCAGTCATTAATGAGTTACGCCCTTTTAATAATGCGTATACGTATAACGTGTATTGATTTAGTTTAACACTCCCCTCAACATTCTCTGAAAGGCTCACCTGAATTCCCTTCGTCTTTTTTAAGAAAAATTAAATAAATAAAAAACAAGTTTTTTTGCTGAAAGTAAGGAGCGACATTAAAACTTAAAACGAACAGAAATTACTTCGTATATGAAAGGGGGTTTTCCTGCTCAACACCCCCCTCTTTACGCTAAAGTTTGACTCTTTCTCTTAACTCTACCTTTTAAAACAGCAAAAAACTTTAGCGTAAAGAGCGAGGCGTTGAGGGGAAAAACCTAATAGCAACGGTGGAAATTTTTGACAGAGGCCTTTGGTAAAAATGGTCGTGCGGGCGGGGCGGGGGGGGTTGGTTACTATCCTATTACTCTTGACTCTTAAAAAAGGAGCTGGAACTTTCAATTTTACTTTGAGTGAGCCTTCTCTGAAGTCTTTATGGCCACCCTTTCCAGAAAACTTAATTGTTAACGATTGGAAAATAGTATAGCTTATAGCCCTTTCTTTAAAGGCTGGGAGGAATTCACCCTCAAAGACATAATTACTGGACCTTTCAAACATGCGTAACAAAATAGCTATCTTAGAATTTTGATTGGATGGGTTTAGGGAAATTATGGGCGTGGAGGGGGGACTCCAATCACTTTTGAGTATTAAAAATTGCATTAGAACTTTTGATTTCCAATCCATTAAGCTCACTCCGAAGAATGTACGACCAACCTTTCCTTAAAAAGCCTATATTTTCGGGGGACTTAACTAATAACCCTTGCCCTGAGAGCTGTGGGGGGGGTGTAATCTTCAAAACATAATTACTGGACCTTTCGAATATGCGTAAAAATGATTATCTAAAAAATTTGATTGGATAGGTTTAGTGGAATGGTGGGCGTGAAGGGAGGGATGGGGTTGTTGCCGTCCAATCACTTTCGATTATTAAGAAGGGCACTTGAGCTTCTTATTTCCAGTCCAGTGAGGCCCCTCCGAAGTCATACGACCACCCTTTCCATAAAAACCTTATATGCCCCCGGGGCGTAACTTACAACCCTTGCCCTGAAAGCTGCAGGGAGGGATGTAATCTTCAAAGACACAATTACTGGCCCTTTCAACTACGCTGAACAAAATTTCTATCTCAACTTTGTATTGGATATATTTGGGAAAATGACGTGTGGGGGAGGGGGCTAATTGTCCAACAATCACTTTTGACTTTTAAAAAGGGCATTAGGGTTCCTGATTTTCAATCCAGTGAGCCTCCTCTGAAATTTATATGACCACTCTTTCCATAAAAAAAAACTTATATACCCCCAGGGCATAACTTACAACCCTTGCTCTAAGGGCTGTGGAGGGGGAATATTCATAAACATTATTACTGGACCTTTCAACTACACTTGAACAAAATGGCTATCTCAAAATTTCTGTCAGATGCATTTTGGGAAAATACAATGTCAAAGGGGGTAGCTGCCCCCGATCACTTTGACTCTTAAAACGGGCACTGGGACTTTCAATTACCAATCCAATGAGCCTCCTTCGAAGTTCATAAGATCACCCGTTTCATGAAAAGCTTATATTCCCCTGGGTATAAATTTAATAGAAATTACTATTAATAGAAATTACTGTTAAAGAATAAAAAACCTGAAACAAACAGAAAGTAAACAAATAATCATAGAAAACATACTGATAACAATTACTAATACAAAAGAATAGATAAATCTTAAACCAAGTAAAAATTAAATTGAAAATTCAAGTCAAACCTAAAACGAACAAAAATCACTACAAATTGGAGTTTGGCTACTGTCCCTTTCCCCCTCCCCTAACCATAACATTCTATAACCCGATGCGTCGTTTACGTTTTATGCAAAACTGTAGCGTGAAGAGTCCTTTGAAAAAACTAATGAAAATAAAATGAATATTGTATATGTAAATTATATTAATTGCTGAAAACTCGGAAACAATTCAAAACTGAAAACAATTCAAGATTTTAGTTTACCGTCATTTTTTTCAATGTTGTAAATATGAAAAAAATTGCAATATGATTCGTTTTCAGTAAAGTGCAAATGCTACAATAGGCTTTAGAGTTTTACGGCTAGGGGAGGTGGAAGGAGGCAGTAGCCAAACCCCCTTAGGTAGTGATTTTTTTATTTATGTATTTAGTCATTCATTTATTCATTTTTTGATCAAGATTTATTTATTCATTTATATTAGTAATTGTTATCTGTATGTTTTCTATGATTATTTGTTTAATTTATGCTCGTTTCAGGTTTTTATTCTTTAATAGTAATTTCTAACAATATATTAATAGTAAAGCTCTATTTATTGTCTTTTAATTTATTTCAACGTTCTCCTCAGTATTCCCTAAGAGTTCCGACCAAGTACCATTAACCGTTCCCGGAATATTGCAAATACACCCTTTTGACAACCGAGATGTGCATAATATCGTTTGATTGAGCTCAACATCTCCCAACATTCTCTGAAGTTTCAGCTTAATATCCCTAACCTGGGCTGTCCTGAAAAGGGAGTGCACCGCCCCCCTAACTTTTTTGGCATCTTTCAGTCAAAATAAGAAATACTATAATGATTAAAATATGGTCAACATGAGAAATATTGGCCGACGAGCCTAAAAGTTAACAAAACACACAAGTTTCTTGAATAACGCTCTGACCTGGAGTAAACAGGGTCAGTTTTGGAACTTTCATAGCCACTTTCCTGTTGAGTGAGATTTGAGAGCGACGAACGGATGCCAGAGGAAGTTCCTGTTTATGGTATGGAGGAGGAGGACTGAGCAAAATTTCATCGCAGTTTCTCACGATGGACAAAACAAGAATGAGTTCTAAAACTTTAGGTAAAAAGAGTAAGGCAACGGTGTTTTCTGTAGATGATTTGTAGTGATCTCTCCTGAAGCCGTTCAATTGTATGAATTTTTTTTGTCAGAGCGAAATGCAAACAGTAGGCGTATAAACATGCCGCAAATTAATTTTAGTTTATCCTTTGGAATCTGGAATTTCTTTAATGTTTTCAGTATTTGCGTAACACCGTTTGTCTTTTTTACAATGAATCTTGTATTTTCATGCCAAGTAAGATTAGAAGAGATTTACTATCCCTAGCGGGGTGGTGTTGTTGCTGATGAGGTTTGGGTCTATAGGTGGTTTGAAGCCGGGTTGGCTTTTCATAAGAAATGAAAGTGTGCTTACCAATTATTTATCTTTATTTACCACTATATTCAGTTTTGCCGCTTCAAAAGTAACTTGCTCAATTTAATTGAAAGTTTCGCTTTTATCCACTCCAGATACTCCTTAGCTAGGGAAAAATTATCTTCATGCTTCCATCTTTCGTCTAGCACAGCAGTTATTTTATTGATCCTAGAGAGGAAGCATAAAGAACCAATTACGGTTGCTTGTGGGACAATGATATTATTTTACTTTACATATTCAGTGCTAAGATTACCAATCTTATCTAAGATATGTAGAAATATTTTTCTCCGCCATCTCTTCCTGCAAGATCTTCTGATCAACAAATAGAAGATTTTTTAAAAATCTATTGAAATTAAATATATCCATTTCCTAGGCTCATCTAGATGTGTTAAGCTAAAATCAAGTGAACTAAAAAGATAGTGAATAGTTGAAAACATCGGGGTATTGTCAAAATGCTTCTTATCAATTACTTCTGAAAGATATTCTTTTAACCACAAAGTAGTAAAACTCTATTAAAGTCGGTGGAAGATCGATGTAGTAGTGATTGGCCTTACGAAAGTGATTTTACTAACTGCTTTTTATTAGAATAGGAGAGGAAACTTCGATTTTCCACTTTTAGTGGAAATACCTGGTTTTGCTAATATTATTATAAGAAAGAGAACGATAATCCTTTCGCAAATGCTTTAGTAAGAGCTATCGGGACGTCGAAGGGTGTCAACAATGTTCTCTTTAACACGAAAGGTTTTTTTTTTATTTTTATTATTATGATTTCAGGCATTAAATTATAATTTATATTTGAATCTTCTTGTGAGTTTTGCGATGATGCTTCAGTTAAAAATGAAAATGGCTTTTTAGGAATGAGGGGTGCGACTATACAATAGAAGCAAAATTAGTCTAGGTCGTTCTCTGTTTTCTCCTAAGGCTTTCCTTTCATGAAATCAGCTGGTTGAAAGCCTGTTCCACTTAAATGTTGGATTTTATCGAAGAATTGCCTGAGCTAGGATTTGAGGAGGCTATCTATTTCTTTTATAATAATTTTGCCGTGCCTGCAAAATTTTTCATTTAATTGTTTTTCTTATTTTTTTGCTTCTTCTGACTTCTCCAATTAATTGTAGCATATGTTTGATAATTGCTTAGTCTTCTGAACCGTGTATTACAAAATGAAGGGTATGGACGGCAATATGGTCCAAGAAGTTATTTAGCATCTGAACCAAATTTACAAAAACAGACTAATCTCAGGCAGGACCCCCCTCTTACTTTCAGCATGTGTTTTTGCATACCAAAAGTCATTGACTATGAAAATAGCCAACAGCAACAGATTTTTTGGATCTCTTAGGTTGTGGCCCTTGAACCAGCTAATGGCTCCTAGGCTAGCGCTAGATGATTTCAAACGATTCAAATTATTATGTTGCTATCCAGCTTTTGCAGAAGAGGTGATTTTCAATTTGTTGTGGCAGATTTTTCGATTTTGAGAACCGTGAGACTGAAAATGACTACAATATTTTCTTCAGTAGCCTTAGCTGCTCCAATCGAAGTTTTTGCCTTGAATAAAGCCTGTGCAGATGATTCATATGCTAACAAAGTAAACCTGGGTGTCGGTGGTAAGTATCCTATCTCTTAGCTCAGTGATACCACAGTCATTGAGGTTAGGCTAATATAGCCCTAGCCTTTTGCCTTACTGACACCTTTGGTGTGAGAAAAAGTGAATGAAACTATTTGAAACTTAATAATATCTTATAGCTTAGTAATTGTGCCCCATTTCCTAAAATATTCTCTAGTAGCCTATATCAAGTTTCATTAATATCTGATCACCTATTCATGAGGTAAACATACATCAATTTTCATGATTTTCTCCCCCCTTGAACTGCCCTGAGAAATATATTACTAAGTTTATATATAGGGCCATCATCAGGGAGGGGTGCTGCACTCAGTAGAATATCCATGATTTTATGAAGGGGAAGGGCAGCTCATTACCTTAATTTGCACTTTGGAACAATGTTAAGGTCCATGCAAGAGCAATATTAAGGTTCATTACAAAAAAATTTAATTCCTAATTAAACCTAATGTACTTTACTGATATTGAAAGTTGCATGCCTGCTTCTATATGCCATTTAGCTGTCAGTTCTGTAAAGCTATCCACAAAATTACATTTATAGAAGCACTATTGATATTAATCTACAAACTCTTGCCTCCCATTTCCATTTAGCAAATCTATCAGTAACAGTTTCTACACTTATGACAATATCACAGTGAACATGACAAAGGGCAAGTCTGGGAGTCTGTCCTATTTGTTCTTAGTCATGTTTTCAATGTTCTTAAGGTAGAAAAAGCTTGTTCAACAGTCACCACATTGACAGATTGGGTTATGAGGATCTGTAAGTGTGCTGAAGTCTTTAAGAAAATATCAGCATTGCTGTTGTGTTTTGGTGAAATTTTCCATATTGTTTCAGATATTCTACCTGTGCCTGGATTGCTTTTTCTCTGACAAAGCTACCATGTTTTCCATATTGTCATTTTTCCAGTCATGGCAGATTCTCAAACCAGTTGAAAGTTGACATGACAAAAGGCAAACATGACAAAGGGCAAGTCTGGGAGTCTGTCCTATTTGTTCTTAGTCATGTTTTCAATGTTCTTAAGGTAGAAAAAGCTTGTTCAACAGTCACCACATTGACATATTGGGTTATGAGGATCTGTAAGTGTGCTGAAGTCTTTAAGAAAATATCAGCATTGCTGTTGTGTTTTGGTGAAATTTTCCATATTGTTTCAGATATTCTACCTGTGCCTGCATTGCTTTTTCTCTGACAAAGCTACCAAGTTTTCCATATTGTCATTTTTCCAGTCATGGCAGATTCTCAAACCAGTTGAAAGTTGAAACCAATTATCCTTATGACCAGTATTCTGCTGACTAGTCATGAATCATATGAGTGAATTGTTATTTGTTTCCATACAATTTATTGGTAAGAAAATACTAAGCTTAAAAGTGCCCAGTTTTTCTATGGAAAAATGGCTTTCTAAGTCTGAAATGATTATTTCCAACAGAGGAATATAATTGACTATTCATGATATTCCTTATGTGAACTGAGTGGTACTTTAATCCAGTTTGTTTGCAGTTTTCAGACCATTATTTTGGAATGTAAGGAATTCACAGCTATCTAGCATGTGAAACATGCTAGATTGAAAGGCATTATTTCTTAATATAGTTTGTGGTAGAGATCCCTAAAATCATGGAAGCTTGTGAGACCATCAGTGGTTGGGCAGCATAATCATGACAATTATTGATTGCTGTCACATCCTCTGATCTAATAGTTGTCATTTACAGTCCTAGTAATATACCTGGACTGATTTTACTGCACTGTTGGCCATTCTAGAAGAAGATCATGGACCTTGCATCTGTAATAAGCCATGTTATCTTGCATCTGCAATAGGAACTTCTTATCTGGTTAGATGTCAAGCATTGGAAGAGCGAAGAAAACTTAAAAAAAAGAAGCATTTGACAAGGTAACTAAAGTAGTAACCAAGATAGGTTTAGAAATAACAGTTAAAGTAATGAAAGAAATTTTAACTTTTTTGGTGCTTTTGCACCAAATAGTTGTACTTTGAAGAAGCAACAGAAAAAGCAACTATTTCTTTTATTACTCTGATGAAGTTCCTAACACTGTGGACAGAAGAAGCTTTTGAGACAGAAAGATTCAGAGCAAGGTTAAAATATTGGCAACATAGGGTATTCTTTGCTACGTTCTGAACTTCTTTTACACCACCAAAATATTCTGAAACTATTACAGCACATACTTCAGTGCCTATATCTACACAATTTTTCAGCTCTAGGTGAAGAGATCAAAGAAAATTCAACACAACACGTCCAAGCATTTTCCCTATATTGATCAGTTCAAAGTTGCCAATGCTTCCTGACTAACATGTTTTGTTTAGGTCTAAAAAATCAACAAAATCCTCACATCTGTTACAAATGTAATTGTAGCCAATTGCTACAATTGCAATTTTCGCCATCATCTCTTTGGCCACAAAGAGCAATGTGCTGTCAACCTAAGAAAACAATTGATTCTACTATTGGCTTCTATTTTGCTCTGTTTTCATACATTTGTTGGCTATATTATTTGTTTAATAGGCTTAAGATGCTGGTTTCAGGGTTATCATATTTAGAAGGAAATGTTTGCCTGCATCAATTGAATTGCGGTTATACTGACTATTTTCATGAGATACCAAGTTACTATCTATTTCAGTTGGCTTTGAAAAAGTCCAAAAGGGTTTCTTTACAAACTTTAGCAATTGATTGGAGCATTAAAGTAGTCCCTCATCTTATTTGAGAGTACTAGCCAGTGGTTTTTTTCCATCTGGATATGAATGAAAAATTTTATTGCTTCTTGTCCTCCTTGTGAACAGAATAAGGGAACCTGTAGTTAGACTGCAGAATCTAAGGTTCCAAAGCAACCAATATTGTGTATGACCTTCCAGTTTTGCAATGCTATTGAGATAGTTTCCAATATCATTTTTGCAGAAAATTCTCATATTTTTGATGTTTGTGTTAGGCTTTGGGGTACACATTTCAGTTGATGCTGTTGAATCACCCACAATTTTATTGTTTGTCACAGTGCTGAAACCACAATCAAGACTGCTACTCTCATTAATTATACCTTCAGTTAGATGTAGATTGTCCACTAACCTAGCTTTCAAACCAGAAAACTTGTCTTTGAGTTGACTGCTGTCTTTGCTTCAACAGCATAACTGGCTAATATTATCAAAACATTTTATGCTGTTCAAACCCATTTAGAATTCTAGCTAACACTAAGCTGTGTCTGTTGTTGCAGTCACTTCAAGAAATTTGATTGGTTACTGAAGAATAAACTGGTTTGAAACCCACACTTTTTTGAAGCTTTGACAATTTACAAGTTGACAAGCTACAAAATACCTTGTTGGCTTGGGTGGCTCCAAACAATCTGGACAATTCCCAGAAGATTTAAGTCTAACAGATAAAGTGTTGTTAAATCCTTTTCAAACATGCACTGATCTTGCAATCAAGTCACAGAAATGTTATGACAGAACTTTTTGCCCACACAGAGGGGGGGGGGGCAGGCAACCCTCTGGATTTGCTACTGGCTACAATGTCAAAAAATAATTGTCATATCAGGAGAGAGCATAAAACAAAGAACCTAACAGCCTTTTACCACTTTCATTATAATTATAATTTTTTTTAGATATGGTCAACCAATTAACTATATTTTTGATTGCAAAAGACACTAGGTGTAGCAATTTCTTTTAAAATGAGCCATTAAACAGCCCTCTATGATGTTCCAGTGTTCTGCTAGCTGAGGAGAAAAAGAAAAAAAAGATGCTGTATATGCAGAATATTGTGGTCCAAGCAAATTTTCTTGCTTTTCAAGCCAATAGATTTTCCTTGTTATTCAAGCCAAAGAAAAGCTAGTTTTCTATATAGAGGTATTGGACAAGGCAGTTACTAGGTTGCTAGCTAATTCTGCAACCCAGATTTCTTATATTTTTTTGTCAAAATATAAGTTTGTATAAATATTGTATTTTCTTGTTACACTAGGTATGGTTACATGACTATGACAACATTCCTAAAGTTTGTGCATGAAAATACAGTTTTTTGTAAAAATTGATTCTATTTTAAAAACTTTTTAATCACAAATGAAACTAGATCTAGCAATTTCATTTCAAATGAGCCATTAAACATCTCTCTATGATGTTCCAGTGCCCTGCTAGCTGAGGAGACAGAATGGAAAAAAGCTGCATTTGATGCAGAATATAATAGTTGCAGCTTTTCTTGTTGTTCAAGCCAGTAAAGTTTCCTTATTATTCAATCCAAGGAACAGTAAATTTCCTATGTAGGGGTTTTGGACAAGGCTGTTTTAATAGTGCACTTCCTATTTTGACGTGACGCTATTTTTAGGAGTTATGGGCTATTGTATGTCTTAGTTTTGGACATGATTGTCTCTTACTAGGTTGCTAGCTACCACTGCAACCTGAATTTCAGTTTCGATGGGCTATCAGACAGCTAACAGCTAAGAATCAAATCCAATATGTTTCATCATTTGTTCTTGGCTTTGTTGCAGCCATCTCTACAACCATGATACCAATGAAACTTACGTTGTCCGCATTTATATTTAACTTGACCAGTCGCTTGTATAACAAGCCAAGTGACTGTAATTTTCTTTTATAGGGTTTTCAGACAAGGTGGTTCTGTTTTTGTTTACATCCAATACTATTTTTACAAGTTATGGGCTATTGAATTTCTTGGTATGGTATGTGATTGTCTCTCCCTAGGTTGTTTACTACCCCCTTCAGCCCTGATTATCTTGTCATACACTTTCTGTTTACATCTGAAAATATTCTTAGGAGTTTCGAGCTATTGTTTTTATTGCTATGGGATGTGCTCACCTCTTACTATATTTCAGCTGCTGCTGTGACCATGATAACTTATAGTGACTTGGTACTTCAGTTACTATGGGCTAGAGTTCATTCTTTATTGTAAATTTAAAATGAACCATTAAACAGCTCTTGATGATGGTCCAGCACCATGCTAGCTGTGGATAAAAAGAAAGAAAAAAAGATGCAACATATGCAGAATATCACAGTTCAAGCAACTTCTCTTGTTTTTCAAGCCAATAGATTTTCCATGTTATTCAAGCCAAGGGACAGTAAGTTTCCTTTGTAGGAGTTTTGGGCAAGGCGGTTCTAATAGTGCACTTCTTGTTTTTATCTGACACT
The DNA here is from genome assembly GCF_032884065.1 of Artemia franciscana. Lineage (NCBI taxonomy): Eukaryota > Metazoa > Arthropoda > Branchiopoda > Anostraca > Artemiidae > Artemia > Artemia franciscana. Next base: position 24,650,419 of record NC_088865.1, on the reverse strand, counting down.
ATGTTCAGGAGTTATGGGCTATTATAGTTTTTAGTATTGGATATGATCATCTCCTACTAGGTTGCTAGCTACTGCTGCTCCCAAGATTAATATTTCAGTAATTTACAAGAAACGTTTTTCAAAGAAAATTACAATCAGGAAAAAGCCTTTGGCTTTTTTTTGTTTGCAGTAGTAAGAGACAAACCATAGAGAATCAGACAGCTAATTAAGTCCAATATGTACCATGGTTTGTTCTTTACTAGTTTCAGCTATTTCTACAGCCGTGATACCAATGAAACTTACATAATTCCAGTTTATAATTAACTATATTGATACTTTATATAATCATTTACCATGGGCTATATTACAGTTGCCTATGGACTATTGTATTTCTTAGTGTTGGACATGATCATCTCTTACTAGGTTGCAAGCTACTGCTGCAACCTGGACTATATCTAAATGTTTTTTATAATGTTAAAAATCCTATTCTGATTTTCATATGCAAGATGGTTTGCTACTAGTGTTGAGCAAAGAAGCAGTTTTTCATAAAAAATTGTTTCTATTTTTGAAATTATTTGACACAATTGCAATAGGTTTTAAATACATCAATTTCCTTTAAAATGAGCCATTAAACAGCTCTCTATGATGTTCCAGTGCACTGGTAGCTAAGGACAAAGAGGGAGAAAAAAATATGCTGTATATACAGAATATTTTACTTCAAGCAAATTTTCTTGTCTTTCAAGCCAATAGGTTTTTCTTATTATTCTAGCCAAAGGATGGTAAGTTTTCTATTTAGGGGTATCAGACTAGGCAGTTCTAATAGTGTGCTTTTGTTTTGATCTGACTCTGTTTTTAGAAGTTATGAGCAATTGTATTTCTTAATATTGGATGTGATTGTCTCTTACTAGGCTGCTAGCTACTGCTGCAACCTTGATAATTTCAGATTTTTTTTTTATTTCCCCTCTCAATAGCTCCAGTTATGCATTGATACCAAAATAATGTTTGTTGCTGTGACAATTCACTTTTTCTCTCCCTCCTTATGGTCCCAGTCATAGCCCTAAATAGTATATTTCTCCTTTTATTTTCATCTTGTGATACATATTGTTTTTCTTTTTTTAATAAGTAGAAGTATTCTTGACCTATCAAAAGCATTAGGATGTTATTGCAAAAGAATTAAGAGCAGTTGATAAAAATAATATCTAAAAATGATTTAAAAGTGTGAATAACAGTAGAAGGATGCTGATAATGTGATTGATAGAAAAATGCTACATATTATAAAGCAAGGATTTCATTGTTTTAGTGTCTTCTCTAAGTTTTTGTATAATCCTTGGGCCATATCTGGGACTGCTAGGGGTGGATAAGGTGCATTGTCAAAGTTGCAACTATTTTGTTCAGAAAGACCTTCAGTTATGGAATTAAAATGTACTATCCTTTCTTATTATAGTGTTTCCTTCAGAAGTGCCATAGTTAGCCTTCTGATGTTACCTTTTCGGTAACTGAAAATTCCACCCAGAAAATTTCTAGCGGATGAACTTGGGCGAAAAGTTTTTCATAGCGCAATTTCATTTGAAAAAACTTTAATTTCTGGTTGTTTTCAAAATCATGCCGGTCCTCCCCTTGTCCATGGAAAAGGTTTTCCAGCAAAAAGCCAGCAAAAGAGTATTTTCCAGGAAAGGTTTTGTTGTGTGAAGGGGAAGGAAATTTTGAAAAACGTATCAGAAATGTGAAATTGACATCTACTCCCTTATGATTTCTGGGAATATTTTCGGTCTACGTCGTTATTATGAAAGTAAAGAGTAACATTAAACCCCAAAATGAGCAGAATTTATTCTGTATAGGAGGGAGACTGCCCCCTCCTCGTCCACACCTGCATAGAAACACACCTCCGCAGAAACATCGGAGTATGTTCATTAGATCAAAAGTTAAGAGTTTTAGCTCTTTTTTTTAAAGCCCAAAGGGATTGAATACCAACCAGCCACGTGGAGGTGGTATTTTCTGGGGGGGGGGGTGAATGCTGGCCACCTTCAAATTCACCCATTATGTTATTATAGCCAAATTTTACTCTACATTTAGATATATTAAAGGATAAAAAAAAACGTCCTTTTGCCCACCCATGTAAAATATCAAAATATGCTTGAAGGCCTATGTTCGTTGGTAATATCAGAGAGTCTTCAATCATCAGGATATAAAGTTGTATTTACTTCTTTGCATATAAGATCAAGCAATCCATGACACCCATTGTCTCATATTTTGGACAAAACTTCAGGGTTTATTACTTTCATGGATGTTGTAACCTTAAAGTAAGTTTGTTTTGTAAAGTGTGGGCTTTAAAGTTAGGGGAAATTCTTATGACTGTGACTTTTTATGTCATGGAAGACACATTCTAATTTAGTTTCTTTTTCAAAAATAATTTATGTCTTCCTTATTTGTGGATTAAATTTAATGAAAATTAGAATTGGTGTTGATTGCAGCAATATACAAGCAAAATGAGAAAGAATACATTTTTTTGAAAAAAAAAATGTTTTTGCTCAAGTTATTATTGTAACACATTTCATTAAACAAGTATTATTTGATATCTAATGTTGGTCACTAGGGTCTGTTCTAAATATATACATATTCTTACTTTTTTTTTACTTTTGTTTATCAAAATTATGCATAACGAACACTTTAAAAATAATATCGAATACCATTCAGACGGTGCCTAAGACGACACCGGAAGAATGGTCGTGACGCCAGCAAAGACGACACATTAGTGATTGCGACATAATTGTCGATGGTGGTTGTGATGAGATTGATACTGACGTCCAAGAAGACCTCAAGGACAACAAAGATTTTAGTATTACTGACGACGATGATTTATGCTGACGATAAAAGTGATAATGATAACAAAGGAGATAATGATAGTAACATTTGGGTCAAGTTAGAGGTGCAAGACTTGATGTCCCTTTAGCTTGCTCACCCTAGAGTAACCAAACTCTTGTTGGCTTGAATTTTGTGTGGTTGGATATTTTCATGGATTTTGCTACAATGGGTCTTGTTTTGTCAGCTGTTTGCTACAGTTGGGTTTTGTTGTTTTAATCTTGTATGGGTTGACATTTGCTGGTTGATCCCAAAGTTCTTTCGGCTTATATGAAACCCTATATCTAGACAAGTGTTTATTGTTACTATGCCGCGCACTATAAAAACTTCAAGCATTTTGAAAGTTTACCTAGGATGTAATTAAATACTTTCCCTCTCCCTTAAATCGAAGCTAAAATTACATTCTAATAGGTCACGTCATAAACCCTTCAAGTTTTTTATGTGGGGGCTCAGTTCAGCAATAATCTTTAAGGTTGTCTCCCCCTCCCCCGCCTAGGTTAGTGATAATGGTTTACTTTAAATACTTTAAAAAATTAATTTATCCTAGCATATCGGACTGATGATGGAAAGCCGTGGGTATTACCTGTGGTTAGAAAAGCAGAGCAAATACTTGCAAATGATATGAGCCTGAATAAGGAGTACCTGCCAGTTCTTGGACTCGATTCAGCTGCAACGGCTGCGACAAGGATGCTTCTCGGAGAAGATTCTGAAATTTTTAAAAATGGAAAGGTAAGTTTAACACAGCTGGCATGCTGGTCACCAAGAAAAAACTGACTGCTGTTACAATTACTATTAGTTATGTTGTATTTTATCTAGTGTTAGGATTAGCTAAAATTTATGATTTCTTTATGCCCCAAAAATGTAGTTGTTATGCTCTTGAAGTGACATTCAGGTCGCTACTTGTCGGTTATTGGAAACAGACACAAGAAGTGAAGTTAGTTTATTACTAATGAAAAAAAAAATCATGATGACAAAATAATACTTTAGAAACACAATCATGGAAACCTAACCTAACCGCCACCCCTAATGTGGAAATATGTAGCCCAAATTATAGAAGTCCAAAGCTGTTTTTGAAGCCATGAAACCGGTTTTCTGAGATGTAGTCTAAGCGTAATTCATGAATGTGTTTACAATAACCGACAAGTACCGTCAGGTCATTTTAACTTCAGCTTGATGTATAAAAAGAGCAGAAAAGGGAGAACGATATCAAGGAAAAGATGGGGGTAGAGGGGGCGAGGGGCCACATTTTAGCTTCATTGAAATGTCATTTGTATCACTTGTGTGTGATTCTTTCGAGAAGTGGTGAGGTTTTGATAGACTGGTCATATTTATCTATATTTTTAGATTTCTGAAAAACTTGCGTAATACTGAAAATTGAGCCTGTTTGAGCTTTCAGAGAATTAAAATTGTATATTAAAATTAATTAATTTCATGGCTTATGGAAGAACATTGACAGCCTCATAGATTTGTCTTTTACTTGATACAGGCTACTTACGGATTATTCTGCTCCTAACACTGTTTTGTTGGGTCGATTGTGTATTTAGAGCAGAGCGCTGTTTTTCCACAGTTCTACAAATTTAGGGAGATATAACAAGTCAGTTTATTTGAAACAGTTTATCAGAGGTTCTTCCACTTGTTTTTGTATGTTCTTTTCTTTTTTTTTGTGGCCATAGCCCTATGTGATATTTTATCTAATATGCATAAAGGTATATGACGTGCGATCTGACTCGAATACTTAGCTTGTGTGTTGCTAGGTCTGCCAAGTTTCTTGTATTTCGCAATGCTGTTACCGTATAACAAAGATACCCCACGTTTTTGTACATTCACTAGTTATCTTAAAATCGAAAGTCGGCCTAAACTGGTTTGCTATCGCCAAAGCTGAAATTTTGTCTTATCGTATGTGTGCCAAGTCTTGTGGGAATACGTAACATATGTTTACGCAAATAATGTTTAGCAAAAAAGCCTCGAAAAACAAAGCTTTGTGCATTGAAAGATATCTCAACACACACAGTGAAATATGTGGTTCTAAGCGTTTACAACCCTCTGGCGTTTATCTACTGGAAAATACCCCCCTGTAGAAAATAATCCTTTGGAAAAGACACTTGCGGAAAATACCCCCCCCCCCCTCCGTGGAAAATAAGACTCCAAATTTGAGAATTGAGTTTGAGATTTTTTTTTGTTTTCCTAGGGGGGGGGGGAATTTTGGTACTTGTGTATTATACGCCACTTATTCAAGGTTACGATGTGTAAAACTCGAGAACAAACCGGTTTCATCGTTAATTTCTTTCAGCTTAGCGTGAGACAAGACGAAGGCAAGTGACAGAATAGATGAGAAATATATAATTTGGGCTATATATTTGCACACAGGGGAAGGGGGCATAAAGTATTTGGACAGTTTGAAGTCAGAAAACAATTCTTAATTCGTAATGTTTAGAATAAGTGTACCTAACACATTTTGCATATTGAACCGCTATACTTAACCCCCCCCTCCCAATGTGCAAATATATAGCTCAAGTTTGTTTCTAAAAAATAACGAAGAAGCTGGTTTGTTCTCGACTTTTACATATCGCAAACTTAGAGCGAGTGGTGTATAATACATAAATACCGGAATTTTTCATGGAGAAAGATCCGGATTTCCCAGTATTATTTAAAAATGATCAGAGATTAAATAAAAAAAAATATGTTTTTCCACTGAAAGTAAGGATCAACATCAGAACTTAAAACGAACAGAAATTATTAAGTAGATGAAATGAGCCTCCTCCTCAAGACCTCGCTCTATACGCTAAAGTTTTTTTTAGAATTTTAAAGCAAAGCTTATTATTCTAATTAAACAGCCTTTGTATTTCAGGAATCGTTACTAAAGAATTAGGACAAAAAGTCAAAACTAGCGCAAAGAGCAAGGTCTTGTGGAAGCGCAACTCTCTTCATATACGTAATAATTTCGGTTCGTTTTAAGTTTTAATGTTGCTTCTTACTTTCAACTGAAAAATGCGATTTAAAAATAGTTATTTTCTGATCGTTTTTAAATAATACTGGACATCCGGCTCTCTTTCCATGAAAAATTCTGGTACAAGAGTATTATACGCCACTCACTCAAGTTTACGATGTGTAAAACTGAAGAACAAACCTGTTTCTTTGTTACTTTAGAAACGAATTTGGGCTATATATGCACATCAGCGGGGGGGGGGGGTAAAGTATAGGGGGTCTGCATGAAAAAATGTGTTATGTACAATTATTCTGCATATTATGAAGCAAGAACTGTTTTCTAAATTCAAACTATCCAAATAGTTTACTCCTTCCCCTTATATGCAAAATATATAGCACAAATTATATATTTCCCATCTTTTCTGTCACTTGTCGGTCTTTGTCTTGTCTAACGCTAAGCTGAAAGAAACTAACGGAAAACCGGTTTGTTCTCGAGTTTTCCACAGCGTAAACTGGAGTGAGTGACGTAAAAAACACAAGTACCAAAATTCCTTCCCCCTTACGAAAAAACAAAACTCAAATAAATTTTCAAATTTGGAAAGCCTTATTTTCCACGGGGGGTATTTACTGGGACGTGGGGGCTGGTACATGGCGGCCACCGAAATGTATACGGAAGTTTAAATTGGTAGAAGAGAAGGAACTTGGAAAAAACATGTCATTCGTATTATAGATTAAATTGAAAAAATGAGTTTTTCAAATGAGGTAGAGGGCGACATTAAAACTAAAAACGAACATAAGTTATCCTGCATATGAAAGCGAAATTCGCCCTCTCGTCTCCTCTTTCACAAACAATTTCTTGGACAACACTGCCTTTCCATTTATAATTCATTTGATTTGAAAATATAATAACTTGTAAAACTTTTAAATAAAATGGCGAACGTCGGAAAAAAGGCTTTCAACGTGAAGGTGGAACTCGACATAAAACAAAAAATATTCCGAATTCGTAGTTTTTATTAATACATTTACCCATATTATACTAATATTTTACCCTCCTCACTCCTTTACACTCAAGTTAAACTTGTGCTTAACTTAAAACATTTTAGAATGCAGCAAATATAGCTTGTTGGTAATTGGAAGGTTTGTATATCCTTTGCCTTTCAATACATTAGAACTTAATATTTTATTGTTTAAAGCGAATGGGAATTACCAAGTGCATCTATTCCCGTGGCGCTGTGATAAATATATGTTTATTATATTGTCCTTGTGTTAGAGCATTCCCTCTTGAAGCATTGGCAAAAAGTCATAATTTTAACGTAAAGTGGTGCTGGGAGTGGGCTGCCACCCTCATATACAGGTTAATTTTTTTTCATCATGTTATCTAAGTAAAATGCCCTTGCTTCGAAGCTTAAACTTTTAGAAATCAAGTAACTGTGGGGACTGATAGAACTGCATATGGTACTTGTTAATTATACGGAACACACTCTATAAGTGAAAGTTTGATCAACCCTAACGAAATATACCAAAATCTGATGATAATATAATATTTTAGAGGCAAATTTGTGGAAATTGCGACAAAGAATTATGGAAAGCAGGCCGCGCAGAACACATTATATTAAGTACCTAACCTAACTTAATCCCTAACTACTTGTATGTACTAAGTATTTAATTAAAATATACCTGCATACGTGTTTTTTATCTCTCAAAATAAGCAAATCGTAACTGATTGCAGAGAGGCAAAACGGTTTTCGCCAGATCTTACAGAGCGTAATTCTTGAGTGTGTTCGGTTAAATTAACAAGTTCCCTTCGTATTATCTATCCAACAAGCGAAGCAAAATTTGTGGATCTCTCATACATTTTTTGAAAATAATACCGAAAATCCTGTGTTTGGAACAGAAGTTCCGATTCTGATGTTCTGATCGAAACTTCGATTTTGATGTTTACTATATATACGTTTAATCGCATAAAAAGTTAGCAAGAAGACATGCACTTTTCTATATCCACAAATGAAACATACAGTAAGAAAAACTTCTCTAATTACATGCTAACCTCGCCAATAATAACCTGCAATAATCATAACGCACCTGCAAACGTGATGCGAGAGCATATACATTTTATTACCCGTGACATGTAGTTGCATGTGTTACTCTGCATCGCTGACCTATGGGTCACAGTTGCTGCAGCACTCCACGGTACTTTGACGCCGGATGTCTAGTTAACCTTTGAAAACTGTGATGTGTGGAAATGAAAAGTCTACCATTAGAATCGGCATAGTCCAAAACCTTTGACCGGTTGTTTTCAGCCCCCCCCCTTCAAAATTTGAGATAATCATTTTATCTAGTATTACTGCCTCTCCTTTTTTTCTAACGCTATTCCTAGTAAGAGCAATAGCTTCAAGAAAATGGTTTGCTCTTTGCTAGGTTCCAGCTAAGGAAAAGGCCATCGAGTGTGATGTTTGCCACGAAAGATAGAATTTTCTGTAAAGCTTTTCTTTCAGCTTTATCATCACATAGTCACAAACGAAAGAATCTTTTCTGATTGTCGGTCGCGAGCCTGTTGTATATGGGAAACAGTTTCGTCCGCTTTTTCCGGTCATTCTGCTCACTCCAGTCTTTGATATTCATCAGTGGTGGTTCTGGGCCTTCGGCCCTCGGAAGCATAGCTGACATATCCCCCCTCTGCTCACTATGATAGTTAAAGTCAGCAGCTCTAATCTTTGGTCCTTGTACACTTGTTGTAATTATGTCACATTAGCGGAATTAGGGTTTTCTCTCGTTTTTTTTTTTTTTTAGTTTTACATTAGGAGCCTTAAGAGATAATGGACATACGAATGGTTTAGTTTTTCAGTAGTTAAGCCCGCATTATGAAAACAATATCTTGCTGTAACCTCCTTTGATTGTCAAGACTAAAAAGGTTACAATTCAAACAACAAAAGTTAAAATTGGGGCTAAATCAATTTCATCAATGGGATCACTCTGATTATTCCTAAAACCTTGATTGTCTACAAGAATGCTAATTAAGACCATAGAACTCACTTTAGACTCCTCAGCATAATAAATTGAGACTTTCAAATTTCCATTGCTGTAGGCCTATGCCTGAAATTATAACACTTTTAAAATATTCTGATTTACCACTAGGCATCAGTATATAGCTGGAGACCGCGGCTGATGGAATTCCTTCTTGTTAAAGATTAAATAAAAAAGAAACAAGTTTTTTTTAAATGAAAGTAAAGAGCAACATTAAAACTTAAAACGAACAGAAATTACTCCGTATATAAAAGGGGCTTTTCCTCCTCAACGTCCCGCTCTTTACTCTAAAGTTTGACTCTCTCTTAACTCCACTTTTTAAAACAGTTAGAAACTTTAGCGTAAAGAGTGGGACGTTGAGGAGGAAAAGCCCCTTTCATATACGGAGTAGTTTCTGTTCGTTTGAAGTTTTAATGTTGCTCCTTACTTTCCTTTAAAAAAAAACTTGTTTTTTTTTATTTAATTTCTGGACATTTTTGAATTAAAGCATGTTTTGATCTTGGCTCTCCGCACATAAATAATTAAAATGAAATTCGCATATTAATTAATTGCAATTTTCGGAAGATTTTGAGAAAAAAGGAACGAGGGAGGAGGCCTAGTTTCCCTCTAATTTTTTGATTACTTAAAAAGGCAACTAGAACTTTTAATTTTTTATGAACATTTTCATTGGTAAAAAATATACGTAACTTATGAATTAACTTACATAACGAACTTCTATATTCGTATGTTTTATTGCGTATATGAGGGGGTTAAACCCTCGTCGATACCTCGCTCTTTACACTAAAGCTTAAATTTTGTCCCAACTCCTTAAGAATAACCTCTGAATCACAAAGGCCGTAGAATAAATAGTTGAAATTACTGAAAATACTTTAGCGTAAAGAGTGAGGTATTACGAGGAGGTAAACCCCTCATATGCGTAATAGTTTTTGTTCGTTTTTAGTTTTAATGCTGCTCCTTACTTTCAGTAGAAAAAATTTTCATATTTATTTTTTCATTGTTTTTTCAAATAATGCTAGAAAATCCTACGCTCCCCTCGTTGAAATTCTCTTCCCCCATGAAAAGTTCCTCCATGGAAATATCCTCCCACGTAACCCCCCCCAAATCTCCCCCCTAAACCAAAAAAATCCCCGTGAAAACGTCTGTACACTTCCCAGTAACCATTACTATATGTAAACACAGGTCAAAGTTTGTAACTTGCAGCCCCTCCAACGGGGACTGCGGGGGAGTAAGTCGTCCCTAAAGACAAAGTTGTTAGGTTTTTCGACTAATGGCTATCTTCGAAAATGGCTATCTCAGAATTTTTATCCGGTGACTTTTGGGAAAAAAGGAGCGTGGGTGGGGGCCTAGGTGCCCTCCAATTTTTTTGGTCACTTAAAAAGGGCACTAGACCTTTTAATTTCCGTCAGAATGAGCCCTCTCGCGACATTCTAGGACCACTCAGTCGATACGATCACCCCTGGGAAAAAAAAACAAACAAATAAACACGCATCCGTGATCTGTCTTCTGGCAAAAAATGCGAAATTCCAAATATTTGTAGATAGGAGCTTGAAACTTCCACAATAAGGTTCTTTGATACGCTGAATCTGATGGTGTGATTTTCGTTAAGATTGTATGACTTTTAGGGGATGTTTTCCCCTATTTTCTAAAATGAGGCAAGTTTTCTCAGGCTCGTAACTTTTGATGGGTAAGACTGATCTTGATGAAACTTATATATTTAAAATCAGCATTAAAATGCATTCTGTTGATTCTTTTTTTAGAGCTTTGGTTACTATTGAGCCGGGTCGCTCCTTACTACAGTTCGTTACCACGAACTGTTAAATTTTCAAATTCTGTCATAATCTTTAATAGCCTCTTGATTGTAGAAAAATCAGCAGACATTAAAGTAGCAATTATTTCTTTGAGAATAGCACCAATCACAGGAAGGATGTGAAAAAAGCACAAGAAAGGGTCCTAACGTTTTTCTTCTCGGATACAGCTTAAAAAACATATATTAATAATAACTAGAGGCTATGCAATTTAGAAATTAAGAAAAGTTATCTGACTGAAGGATTTTTGTTTCGTTCTTCAAGTTTAGGCTGCACTCAGTTAAAGTGTTAATGATTTCTTTATGAGTAAAAAGTATGGAACCTTAATAGTTTTTGTCTTTCCCTTGTTCTACATAGATTTCTGTGATAGAGCAGTATTCTTTCCACATTTCATAGCTGCTTCAATGAAAATAAATTGAAACATACACTCATCTGTATGATGCTGGATGACCACTGGCTTTTACCGTCTAGAAGCCAGCCAGCATTCTTCAAAGTTTCAAAAGCTGGAGATTCTCCGAACTATTATTTTTTTTAGCCTTCTTGCCTGAAGCAAAAGAGAAGGTGAATTAAAGTTTCTCGGGGAAAGTTTCCTTGGCATAAGGCTCCTATCCAAACAATTTTAGAAGTATCTGGGCCCTTTGACCTGAACAGTTGATAGGAGAGGCAAACGCTCCAACCTCTGCATAAAAGTGTTCAGATGTGTTTCAAACTTACAGAGCAAGTACTGTGGGCCAAGGGGACAGAGGGGATGGATTCAAAGTAAATGGAGCCTTTTCCAAGCTCCATATTTCTTCCGTAAACTTTTAGACTGCTGACCTGCACATTCCAGGCTTCAAAGTTGCAGAGGACAGAGATTTTGTGAAATATGACATTTTGGAAAAAAAAAACAACAAAACAAGTACATTTCTAGAGAAGTGTTCTTGAGCTGTTGGTGCCAGGCTCCGAAATTCGAGCGAATCCAGCTACTTTCATGTGGAAGGCAGGCGAGGCTTGGATCTATGTTAAAGGGCCACGAGTTCCACTGCGTGTCAGCATGGCCTACGTAATTAAAAGAACATTTAAGTAGCCATTCGATGGTTAATTAATAGTAATTTGCACTCAGTTTTGCTTGCCAGTTATTGGTAGTGTTATCGATTTAATTCAACAAATGTAACGCTATGCATCGAAACCTAGGAAGGAACAACAGCTCAAATTTGTTTATGTCATTGACATTTCATTGCTCCCTCGCGATATCCACTTTTGAAAAAATAGCTAAAGCAAGGGTCACAATCCAGTGGTCACTAGAGGTAATTTAAACTATGAAAGGATTTATTGGGTTATTACCTTCACCTACCTTGGTATGATAGGTGGTTGCTATGAAGATGCCAAGTGTAGAATAAACAAGGTGTTTTTTTTTCGCAGTTGAAATTTCTTTTTCGGAAGAATAAGAAAATTCGAACTAAGATTAGGACACGATAAGCTGGTTAATGATAGTTTTCTAGTATGGTTCTGAAACTTGGAGTTTTCGAAAGGTGGAGGAAGGTATACTACATAATTTCCAGGTGAACTGTCCAAGGATAGTTTTAGGTACTCATCGCTTCGTGACTGCAGACCAAAGTTTAACCTTTTAAAAAAAGAAGAAAGAAAGTATTGCTGGTCGGAATATCATACGGCTGATGGGCCTCCATCATTTTTTACAAAGTTGATATTTGGCTGTAAGAAGAGAACATTAGTCGCTTAAGAGGAATGAAGTCACGAATGTTGTAATCGGACTGGAACTTTTGTGATTTCCCGTCCATAAACGGACTTGTTTTCTCGGTAAAGTTTTTCGATTTTTATGATTTAACACATCTATTATTAGTTTTTAAACTAGCCCTCTTGTCAACTGAAATTGATTCAGCCTAAAACCGTCTACGTATCCCTACATGCTCTCCAAATTTTAATCATTTGTTTTTTTTTATAGGCTATAGGTATTCAGTCGTTAAGTGGCACTGGGGCCCTTCGAGTTGGAGCCGAATTTCTGAACAGGATTCTGAATCATTCTGTGGTCTATTCATCAAGTCCAACTTGGGGTAAGCTTCACTAAACAATTTTTTTGACCACGCCACTTAAAAATGAATACAAGAAAATAAAGATGTAAAATAAGGGTAAAACTTTGAATCAAGACTGTTAAACCAAATACAAATATTTCAATTTTTACTTGGGAAAGCTTTTTTCAAACTAATTCAAATATAAGAAAAGAAACATAAAAATGTCACTATGAAAACAGGATGCAGTAGAAATGGAATGAAAATGCACATAATTCACAGTAGCCCGTCTGTAGTCACAGTCTATAGCCCGAACGGCCGAAAAGAGCCGATTGAAGAAACTCCTCTGTCTCTCAAAGCTATAGAATGTATAAGTAGCCAAAATGTCGGAAAAAGCAGGTTGAAAAGACTGCTTCATAAAGGGAATGCACTAGTGAAGTTGCTTTCCATTATGAATTTTTTTAAGCGAAACATTTTTTTACAGAAAATGTTACAGCGACATAGCGAATATGCAGCTATAACGTCTACTACTACTAATACTAATAACAACTCACCGCAGCACCAAGTCGCCTGAGCTACACACGATCTTCCTCTATCCCAGTCCATTCAAAGCCTTCCTCTTTACGCCCTCCCAGGAGGTTCCCATTTTTCTTAAATCTTTCCTCGTGATGTCCTCCCACCCCAACCGAGGACGACATATTTTTCGTTCAGGCCTACGCTTTTTGTCGAAAAGTACAATCTCTGGCAATCTGTCATCCTTCATGCGCAGAAATTACCCTAGTCATCTCAGCCTTTCTCTCATTTTAGCTCTAGAAAGCGGGATTGAACCATACTTCTCGTACAACCTACTGTTTGAAATACTGTCAGTCAGTCGGTTATCCAAACAATCCGTAAGCAATGTCTCTGCAAATATTCCTCCCTTTTTAGGAGCGCCTATGCTTCAGAACCATACTCGACTACTGTCTTCACTGTAGCTTCCAATATTCTAATCTTGGTTTGCAGACTTAATTTCCTTTACTTTCAGACTTTTCTCAACTGTTGAAAAAAACCATGGGCCTTGACTATTCACTTTTAACATCTTCTCTGCACCCACTGTCTTTTTTAATAAAAGACAGTGAAATAAAAGTTCATTTACCTAGGTAAATGAAGCTGTTCACTCGATCGATCCTTTCGTTACCCAATGACACCTTTTCATCTTCAGTTATTCCTAGCTTTAGCGATTTAGTCGCCAATGGCAACTAAAAATAGGCGATTTAGTTACATTAATTTTCAAACATATTCTAGCACCCTGAGCTAGAAAAACTTTTAAAAGTTCACTCATTTTGCTCACACTTTCATCTAGGATGCTTAAATCAGTCAGCATAATCTAAGTCTAGGGAACGTTTTACTTCCCATTTTATTGCGTGTTCTCCCATTGCCTTTGCTGTGCTCTTTAGTACAAAGTCCATCAAAATGATCCATTTAAATGGGATAGAACACAACCCTGCTTAACTTCTTATTTAATGCGAAACCAACTACTAACCTCATTTCCTATCTTAATCGCAGCAGTGTTAAACTCGTACATAGTACTAGATCACTTTAATGTATCTGTCTGGTATACATTTCAAGGATAAGACCTTTGCTAAAGCTCTTCTATCAGCTGAATCAAACGCTTGCTCATAATCTATAAAACTGAGGACTAGAGGTGTTTGATGACTCAGGTACTTCTCAATTATTAATTTAAGGGGGAAAATTTGGTCAACGCGTCGTCTACCCTTCCTAAAACCGTACTTTTCTTCTTTTAAAATTTCGCTACGGCATCTCTTAGTCTAAATTTTATCTTCATACAAAGTAATTTGCTACCTACAGAAACCCGGCTAATGCCTCTATAAATACCCCAATCACTCTTAAAACTTTTCTTACACAGGGGTTTATTTAGGGTTTTTCTAAAACTATTAGGTATCTTTCATTGATCCTGCCTGTCTTCGGTTTGTAATAACGTAATCAATAAGATTAGCTGTCTTACCATTATGTGAATACCTTTTTAACTTATGGGACATTTTATGACCAAATACTATATCGGTTATAACTAGATTGTTATGCCTACGAAGTTGTAGTTGTCTGTAGCCATACTGTTTTACTGTAGCCTGTACTGTTTTCTTTTCCTACACCAAATTTACTTAGACTAGGATACCATCTATCCCTATTTCTACTGACCTGGGCATTAGCATCTCATAACAAAAATACCGTATTTCTACCTGGGACTCTATTTGTCCCCCGAAAAATTCCCCCGGGTGTATTCCCCCGCGGAAACTCATCTCGAGAAATTTTTCCCAGATAATTTCTACTCATATTCGCCCTGGATAGTTCCAGATGTTCATTAGAAGGGAACTTGAAAGTTACTTTTTTGCTGTTAATGTGTATATACCAATACCTGTAAATTGGTTGGTAGCTTCCCGCCTTTTCAGTTTTCTGCTTGACAATTCAAATATTATGTTGTAAGTAAAATTTTGAACAAGATTCGGTTATATAGTCAAAATTATATTTTAACAGGGAATCATGGGTTGGTATTTCGCAACGCTGGCTTTCCAGATTATAGAAGCTATCGCTATTGGGACGCTGCCAATAGGTCTTTTGATTTCCAAGGAATGATGGAAGATTTGAGGAATGCACCTGAAAGGGCTGTTATTATTTTGCACGCATGCGCTCACAATCCAACTGGTGTTGACCCAAACAAAGACCAATGGCGTCAAATTGCAGCCGTTATCAAGGTACGTACAATGAAAATGATTTGGAATATTCTGTAGGAATTAACAGATAGGGTAAACGAAAGAATATGGAGAAGCAAATTGGATGTTTTGTGCTCGGACATAGGATTTGTGCAAATTATTAAGTACATGTATCACCGACCGTATAGTCTTACTGATGTAAACTATAAAAGTTAAGAACAAGCTTAAATAAAAACTCACCCATTGAGATCGATTAAGATTTAGAGGCTTTAAATGAAACTTTAATTACAGTGTAACACGCACAGGTATACACCTACATACACACAGAAAAAGAAGCCATGGAAAGTTTTCTTGCCATTGTATAGAAACAAATAAAGTGCTGTTAATATTTACTTTGAGATGGGGAAAAATTTATAAATGATATGTTTCTAAAGCTTATGATTTGCAACATATTTCCTTAGAAAATTAAAAAGAATTGGACTTTAGGCCGAAAGGGGTTATAATAAAGTTGGGGACGTTTTTTAGGACCTGGTCACAAGGTATCCATTGTTTTCCAGTTTCTAATCTTTTTTTTAGTAGATATATTTGACCTAGTTTGAGAATCATTAGGGAATAGACCAATAGAATGACCAAGTAATAAAACATGTGAACTTCATATTGTTGACTTGGTACTGTTATTTTCCCTCACTGATAAACGGCCATGCAGAATAAAACAGCATTACACATCCTTACTTACCCAAGGCTTGTCAGCGAGCACATTACAGAAAATAATCTGAAAACAAAGAAGATTGAGGCAATTTTTCCTCTCATTCACAATAGTCATTTCATCCTCTTCTCTCCACTCCTTCCCAAACCAAAAAAAAAAAAAAAACTAGTAAAAGACTTTAGGTTCTCAGTAAATTTCCCTATAATCTAACAATAATTCGAACTCACTCAATAAAAAACAAAATTCTTTAACCTCACTCTTAAGCAACCTTCCGCATACCCACTTCATCATCTATCCAAAATACCATACCTTACTTCACTCACTCTCGGTAGTTGCCTAAGCATAGATCTTCTAAGAAAGTACAGAACTCTTTCATTTTCTCCATTAATTTGAAATCTTTCAGAAACACAGTTCATAGCTCAGGTCTAATGTGAAGGAATGAAACTGAACGTCTCGTTGTCTTACGTATCGGGGCTCTCTGATATATGAAATTCTGTTTGTCGTACCTGCTTACAATAAACTAAAGTAGAAAACAGTCAGGTGGGACATCAATTTTGAACCTAAACATAAAAAAAATCTAATTATACAGTTCCCTTAATAAAGTATATTCAAATTTATAATCCTTACTTACAGTTTCTCTTGATCTTCTTATGACTATATGCGCCCATGATTTTTGATTAACGTGTATATTCTGATAAATATTCTGTTGAAAATATATAGTATTCACATGTGATCGGAAAGTAGATGTACAAATAAGGATTGACTAGTGGCAAATGTAACAATCTCAAAATGGCTAGCGGGAAAATATGCTTCAGTTTAAGGGTCATATCAACATTTCTTGCTAGCATAGTACCACTTCATGGAATATGATCAGATAACATTCATCAGTAACTACTCCGAGAAGCCTCACCGATTTTTCTTCAGTTGTCACAACACCATCATACCTGAACAAAACTGGTTCTCAAACAGGCCCTTGAAAATCGTCACAATAAACTTTTTTCTTTGAATAGCATACTTCCAAGTTTTACTCTCTTAAAACGATCTTACAGAAACGAGAAAAACACCCAATTTCTACCGAAAGCAATATATCACCGTCAATTAGAAGGCTGTAGAAGCAAAGAAATACCTCCATATAAGTTCGCACTAAAGAGCTAATGTTGATATTTCTTTGGCTCCACTTATAAATTTACTCTATGGCTTTCTTTTTGTTTTCTATTTTTCTTTCTGATAATTTTTCTTATTCTTGTTTCTCCATTTTTTTCTCGATAGCTTTTTCAACGTTCTTCTTGCACTGAAGACGGCTTAGTATGTTATTATTGTTGTCAAGGAGGGAGTGGATTCTGTATCCCTGGATCGAGAATCAGGCCTTCGGGGCTGATTTCCTCCAAATCCTGAAAACTGCTCCATTTGTGGTTGGGGGGGGGGGGTAATGATGGACGACTTAGTAAAGGTCTTCTACAAAACATCCGTACTTTTCCTTTTTTGTTCACTGGCCAACATTTTGTTTTAGTATCTGTTTGTTTTTCTTGTTTGACTTTTGCTGAAGTGCCTTGAGACGGAGATCAGCACCGCCGGCTCAGACCTTATGGGTCTACTGCTGCATCCTTTACCCTTTTTTTTACTTGTTTGACTATTAATTCCAGCCAGTTTGATCTTAGAACTTATTTAAATCAGTTCATGATGTGGCAAAGTGAGAATAAACTCAGTGAGAATAAACAAAAATATCGAACAACGATTGCCGAATAAAATCTATTTATATTCGAATAAATGAGTTATTTAAGAGAATGTCTTGACCTAATGCAAAGCCAAGTTTGATGAAAAGATTCCATTCAAAACTTTTCTTTTGTATACTTGAAATTTTTTTTCTTTGACATTCAATCTTTTAGTATTTAGTTAAAAGTTTCCGGCAACGAATATTTTTTCTTACATTTCTTTAATTAACTTATCTTTTCCTTTGAGATGATAGATAGCGTTGGTAGGTCTGTTTCTGAAGACAAAATTAAGAATTTTTTTTCCAGGGAAGTTTTTCGTGAAAATTTTGATTTGGATAATTTTATCAAATCAGATTTTAAAGCAGAATTCTTCCACCACGGTGGAAAATCGAAGTGTGCATTCATGAGCTGAGATTTTATCAGAACCAATTTGTATAGAAAGTTCAGTCATTGAAACTTCGGGGAGGGGGGGGGGTTCATTCAACTGGTAATTGAAAGCTGTAGGTACCCTTTTTAGGAATTAAAAGTAATCGGAGAACAAACCAGACCCATTCCTTTTCCTTCTTGTGGTACCTGGCCCCCTTGTAACCTCTCAAGGTATTCGGTCAACATTTTGGCAATTTCGTACAAAGTAGTTGAAAGGATCAATGAATATGCCTCTGGTGATGACAAAACTTCTATAGGATCTGGGGCAAGAGCCTTAAATAATGCAAATTTGTAGTTATAAAAGACGCATCTTTAGTTTCTCAGAAAACGCAAAGGGTATTAAGCCGTAACTTTCAGGGAATGGCGAAAAGGATATCGAACAAAACACGAAGACCCTATGAGCATTCAGGTTGTCAAAACGGTATATCTGCAGTATTTCAGGAACAGCTAAGGATATTAATTTGAAACTCTCAGGGGATGGTGAGAAAAATATTGAACTAAACAAGAAGACACTATGAGCATCCAGGTTGTCAAAAAGGTGTATCTGCAATATTTCAGGAACGGCTAAGGGTATTAAGTTGAAATATAAAAATAATGTTTATGGGGAAGTTAAATCAAAATATACTATGTCCAGTTGGGTTGTTAAAACATGTATCTGAAATATCTATGGAACGGCTAAGGGTATCAAGATGAAGATTTTAGGGAATCCTGAGGGGGATCTTGAATGAATTATATGACCTATATGCATCGAGGTTGTAGAAAGGGCATATCCGGAGTATATCATGAAAGTTTAAGGATATTAAGTTGAAACTTCCAGGAAGGGCTGAGGAAAATTTTGAGCTAAATTATAAGACGCTATTTGTATCTAGGTTGTCAAAATAGTCTATATACAATGCCTCAGAAATGCCAAGGGTATTAAGTTGAAACTTTCAGGGACTATTGAGGGGCTGTTGAACTAAACTGAAGGACATTGTGTGCATTCAGTTGTTCAGAAGGACGTATTTGTGATATCTCAGGAACCACTAAGAGCAATCAAGTTGAAACTTCCAGGGAATGTTGTGGGGGTTTTTGAACTAAATCAAAACACTAGGTGCATCCCAGCTGTAAAAACAGTGTATCCACAATATCGCAGGAACAGCTAAGGGTATCAAGCTAAACATTTTTGGGAGTGTTTAAGGGGCTTTTGAACTAAATCAAGAGAAACTGTGTGTGAACAGGTTTTCGAAATGGAGTATCTGCAACATTTTAGGATGGGCTAGTGATGATAAAATGAAACCTTCAGGAAATGTTTAGAGGGATATTGATCAAATGTGGGGAATGAAGTTGAAGGTTTTAGGGAGTCATAGGGTCGGGTGAATTGGACCTCAAATTGAGGCTTTTAACTAGTAAGAGGCAGAAGTGAATGAAAAGACACTGTTTGTATCCAAGTTATCGAAATTGAAGATCTGTCTTACCTTGAGGACGGCTTGGAGTTTGCAGTCACAACTAAAAGGTGCTGTTGGTGAAAAAAGGGGAGAATGGTGTACGGGGTTTCCAGATTTCTGTGGTAAGGAGAAAGGGTAAACAAATCATGTCTGATTCACAAAATTTTTTTTTTTCACGGAGTCTTTATGGAGAAGGGCAACTAGGCGTTTAACTATAAGTGAAATAGCTCAAGCTGGTGTCCATGTTATATTTTAGACAAAAGCACGTTCTGGGACGTTAAAGAATTGTTTGTCGAAATTAACGACTATTATTCCATCTAACAGTCCTATATTACGGACCAAAGAGTCAAACGGCTAGTTTTGTAAAACTTTTAGGCTTAGTGAGCTGAGTGGTCAATTATCACCCTATTCTCGCCCTTGTCAATCCTTGTTCGGGTGTCAATGTTTTCCATTTGAAATGGAGCAGTAGCTTATCATTTTAAGACCCCTAAGATTTAGAGTCTAGATTGGATAAGAATATGCAAGATATCCTGGAAGGAAATGTAGTTTGGGTATTCGTCTACAAACGCCGTTCTACATTCACCGTACATCGATCCATTTAGGATACTCTTACAACGTGCACGCTTGCTCAAAAGCCTAATTTTTTTTCCCTCTCGGCGATACATTTTGAAGGTTTGAGCTACGAACCAAATCTTAAACTATGTTATACCGGGCGCATTTCCTCCCTCCGATGGATCTATATCTTTATAATTGTTGCTTAACTTATTGTGCCTATATTTTAGTTCTTCTTTCATTTCTTTCCTTTTCAGGAGAAGAATTTATTCCCCTTCTTCGACTCGGCTTATCAAGGGTTTGCATCAGGAGATCTTGACAATGATGCCTGGGCAGTCAGATATTTCGCAAACCAAGGATTTGAATTTTTCTGCTCCCAATCTTTTTCCAAAAATTTTGGACTCTATAGTAAGTGCTTTGTTTTAAAATAGTACTATTTCAAAGTAGGTCTAAAACAAAACCAAGTTTGTAAGATAGGATATATGAATTTTTCAAATTCACTTTAGATTAAATGGCTATGTAGACGTTGATCTACACAGCCAAGAACTGAGGGAGGTGCGAGGATTGGTTCATGCGGTAATGCATTAATAAAGGTATACCGATTTGTTGGAACATTCAAATTCATTCATATTAAGGGTTTTCACAAAATTTTTCTGGCAAAGAGGGCATTGGAGCTACCCTTCCCCCTCTTTTATCATGGTACCCGCTTTCAGTTTATTAAGAAAAGTATCCAGATGTAAAAAATTTGTAAAAAGTTTAAAAGTGAAGGAAAATAGCTAATAGGAAATAATAATATAATAATAATAATAATAATATACCCAATAATAATATAGGGAATCAATTATAGGAAGTTAATTGAAGAAATGTATAAATACATTTATAAAGGTTTTGAACATTGAGTCACACCCACTTCAAGGTGTAAAAATATAGTTGTTAATATTCCAATGCAAATCATTCAAAATTTTTACTTCTTCTTCTTCGTTGTCAGCATAGCATGATTTAAAAAGAAAGCAGAGAGAGAGAGAGAGAGAGAGAGAGAGAGAGATAGCTACGATTATTTATAATTTCACCGCACTTGGAACGTTTAGTCTAAATTTGAAGCTCTGCCAGTGTTACGTTTTCCTTTATATGGTGTAATGTCGGTGATTTACGACTAAATATTCAAATCGTTCATGGTGTTAAATGGTAAGTAAAGGGTGACCTGTGCCAATAGAGTAACCAAAATAAATGGAAATCCGAAAACTTGTAAACATAAAAAGAGTCTGCGTTTTATGCTGACTCCAAACATGTTCAATTCAGTTAGTTTAAAGTTAACTTCCTGAAATTACAACCAATAGACTATCTGCTAGTTTAAAGAATGCGTCAATTTTCACTTAGAAAAATGGTCACGGATGCAAGTTTTTCTTTCTGATCGTATTCAATCAGTTATTTTCCTGATTGTATTGAATCGGTGGTTGTAAAATGTTTAGAGCAAGCTCATTCAAACGTAAATTGAAACTTATCCCTTTTAAGTAACCGAAGTTTGCACCTCAGCAAAGTACTGATTCCTGCCAGGTCCGTGTTTCAAAATAAGAATTTTGGCTTGAATAGGGCCAAAATGATACGCAGGGAATATTCTAAAGTATCTATTTGATTTAGAACTTTTGCAAAACTCTTTATACAATCACTACGTTTGAGAAGCTGTTTGGCCACATAGTGACCTATTTATGCTTAGCATATGCTATCCCTGCAAAAGCTGTTATTATTGACAAATATTTTTAAGTTTCACTTGGCTCATTTGATCCAAATTGGGTATCGTAAATTTAGGCGGAGTTGTGTATAATTGTGTACTGACTATTGAAGGGGAGGGGGATCAGAGAATCTTCCTTTGGGTTAAGGGGAGGGGAGGAGTATCAGAAACATCAAAAAATGCTCTTGAAGCTTGCGTTTTCTACCTTGATGTGATATGTTTTTCAAATCAATGCGGGGGTTGCTACAGGGTGACTGGACAGGTTCCCTCTTAATGCGGTAATATTTCAGTCTAACACATTTCTAGTAATGTTATGCTTCCTTTTGACATTTTGACCCCCCCCCCCCCCTCTGAAAATTAATTTAAGGGCCGCAATTTATTGAAAGGATTATCATTCTTGAAAAAATATTCCATGCAAAAATTATACTCGAATGTAAAGAGTGATGTTTCTTCAGAGTGGCAGACTCTCTCTTATCTAAGAGTTTTCATATTATTAATCAAGAAGTCAACTAGTTAATACTTGACCTTAAAAGCAAATAGAAATTTGATAATTCTTTGTCTAATCATGACTGTAGAGGTGGCTAAAACCTAGTAAAGAGTGAACAACATCCGATTTTAACCAAAAGTTAAAAAACGCGTTTTGAAAAAAATTGCCTAGTGAAAAAAAAATTCCATCTGACACTGATTCAAGAGTGATGACTATTATTACGGTTTGTCTTAAAATAACAGTTTATTGCGAAAAATTTTTATGGTGATTTTGAAAAAAAAAGCCTGAAACGCCTCAAAAATGGTATCAGATCAAAATGAAAAGTGTGCTATTGGAATCAGCATGGTCGAAAATCTTATACAGGAAAATTACAGTCCCCCTCCTTGAACAAGGAAAATCACTTTTGCATCGGTAGCACTGATCTGTCTCCTGTTTTTCTTTTTGTTTTTATGACACTTGGTATTAACCAAGTCACATATAGCGACCGCAAATTCTGTCGGTCTGTCGGTCGGTCTGTCTGCCTGTCCCGGTTTTGCTCGTTTAGGCACTTCCAGATAAGCTAGGACGATGAAATTTGGCAAGCGCATCAGTGACCAGACCAGATTAAATGAAGTTTGAGACTTAGAAGGATATCATGTCTCAAAGCTGTTATTTTGAATCCCGACTGGACCCGGTGACATTGGGGGGAGTTGAAGCGGGAAACCTAAAATCTTGGAAAACGCTTAGAGTGGAGGAATCGTGATGAAACTTTAAAAAAAATTTTTTTTTTTTCTTTTTTTTTTGTTTCAGGCCTAGCGGGCTACCAGGACATCATAGAGAGATGCTTAATGGCTCATTCAAAAGCTATTTCTTATATCTACGTGCTTTTTATGATTTCCGCTATCTGCATGTGCCTAATGGCACTAAAGTAGCACTTTTTGTGCCATTTCTCAAGAGGTGGCACTAGGATGCTACCAGAATATCATAGACAGATTTTGTATGGCTCATATAAAAGATATTGCTCATATCTACATTCTTCCTATAAATTCCACCATCTGCAAGTTCCAAATGTCACTAAAACGGAAGTTTTGATGTCATGTCTTTAGTGGAAAAGTTGGGGCTATTGGACTAGCAGAACTTCTAAGAGTTATGTTTAATGGCTCATTTGAAAGCCATTGTTCATATCTATGTGCTTTTTTTTTCAATTCTACCGTTTGTAAGTGCGATATAGAACTCACTTTTGGTGCCACTTCTTAAGTGGAAAAGCTCTGAAGTGCAAAGCAGGCACTATTGTAATAGTTAGGTTCCAGAACCCTTAGCTGGAGGTTTACAAGAGCCCCTCCCGTACACTCCCCTCCCAGTCCCTTTAGAAAGTTTCATAAATTTTCAGCTCTTCAGTAAGCTACTGAAACATTAGCAGGCTACCGCACCATCGTAGATAGATGTTTAATGGCTCAATTAAAAGCTATTGCTTCTATTTACTAGGTTTTCACAAATTCTACCATCTATTAGATTTCAGAAATTTAAATGATAACTAGTTTCTGGAGAGAATCTACAACGGAAAATTTGTCCTGGTTGAAACATTGGCTGTCATCTAGTAAAGAGCGGACCACAGTCCATAGTAAAAAACGTTAAAACGGTCTTTTTTCTTCTTCTTCTGTTTCCCAGGCCTGGTGGGTTGCTAGAACATCATAGAGAGAGGCTTAAGAGCTCATTCAAAAGCAATTTCTCATATGTACGTGGTTCATATAAATTCTGCCATCTGCAAGTGCCATATGGAGCGAAAAAGGCACTTTTTATGCCATTTCCCAAGGGGTGGGGCTAGCGGGCTACCAGAATATCTAGATAGATTAAAAAAAAAAATATTGCTCGTATCTACGTTCTTCCCATAAATTCCACCATCTGCAAGTTTCAGATGGCATTAAAAACGGTACTTTTGATGCGATTTCTCAAGTGGAAAAGCTGGGGCTAGTGGGCTACCAGAACTTTTTAGAGTGATGTTTAATGCCTCGTTTGAAAACTTGTTGCTCATATCTACATGCTTTTTATCAATTTTACCATTCGTAAATGAGATATAGCACTAAAAACAATACTTTTGGTGCGACTTCTTAAGTGGAAAATCTGGCAAGTATAAAACGGTATTATTGTAATAATTATGGTCCAAAACTCTTAACTGGAAGTTTGCAAGAACACCTCCCCCATGTTCCTACTCCAGGCCCCCCTAATAATCTACGCAATTAAAGTCGTACAAACACCAAAATATTAAACTACATTATTAGATGGGTGGTTCTGTTAGTAGAGCGCTGGACTTAAAATTATATTATCAGGCATTCGATTCCAGCTTGGATTTTTTTTTTCAATCATGGTTTGTCCCTTCTTATGATTACTTTTTAGATAATCCACTATTTTTGCAAATGTGATGTACTCATTTTCTAAAGCATATCCCGGGAAGGCTCATTTTAAACATATTCCTCATATCTACGTGCTCGTTATCATTTTTACCATCCATAAGTGCCATATAGCCCTAAAAATGGCATTTTTGGTACCACCTCTAAAGTGGAAGATTTTTTGAAGCATGAAACGGTACCATTGCAATAATTATAGTCCAAAGCCCTTAACTGGAGGTTTATAAGAACCTCTCACATATACTCCCCCTCTGGACCTTCTTAGTTAGTTTTATAAATTGCCTACTTATCTCAAAAGTACAACATTATTGCGAAAACAAATTAACTAAACCTAAAAACGTTTCAACTAAAAATCTACCAAAAATTAGGCTGGAATGATCTACAGTTTTAAATTGAACATTCAAACTTCACTCTGTAATGAAGCCTGTGTTAATTCTAACGGTAGTAATTGAGGAGAAGGGACGTCCTTGCTCCCTTAGTTCTTTGCTCTTGCCTAGGTTCTGAAAAATACCTTTTTTTGGTCATTTAATTGGAAAAGGCAATTTTTTATTTGAACTAAATGGGGGAAACAGCAGCAAGTATACTTTGTGGGGATATGCTATCACGTCAGATTGATAAAAAGGGATTAGGTATAAATGTAAGCTTTTAAATGAGCCCTGAAACATCTCTTTTTTGTTGCAGTAGCCTTCTATTTTCTGCTATCAAGTAGGCGATTTATAAAGCCCTGTATCATTATGGCTTTTTCAGGCGAAGTCGGCCGAGTTAAAACAGTTTTTGTTCATCGAAATACAAACGTTACTGAAAAATATGTATTGTTTTGTAAAGTATAGATAATGAACTTTGTGTTATAGACCTGAAAGTTTTTCGTAACTGTTGTCTGCAGTATTATCTAGAGGTGTCTTATCTCCCCTAGATCGGTGATAATTAAATTTTTTATTAAAAATAAGTTTTCAGCTGAAACTAACGAGTGACATTAAAACTGAAAACGAACATACATTATTTCGTATAAATAAAAAAGATCAAGGCAGCGTAGTTTCTACATTAAATTTTAACCAAAAATGAATAAAGATTAATTTAAAAACACAAAGTTTTTCCAAGGAAAGTAAAGAGCGAAGTTGAAACTTAAAACAGACAAAAATTATTACTTCACACCCTATCTAATATATATCAATGAAACTAGTACAAATAAACCAACTTATTATGTTTTCATATGTTTCTAGGGCTATAGAAAACTACGCTTTACTGAAAAACGCAAAATAATATAAGAGTTTTATTACAGTAAAAACAAACCAATCCAGGACACTACGCAATAAAAATGTTATCAATGCCTTTTAAGATAAAGCAACAATCCATAATGGCTCAGTTCAATGACTGGCTCTCGTTTTGTGTCTGAAAGGACATGACATGATTAGTTTGTTGACAAGCTCGAAATAAACCCATAATATTAGAACTATAGACTTGCTTTAGAATTTGTATCATAGCTTGAAATTCACTGTTGCATAGAGAGAAATAACCGGATTTCCAGAGTTCCTATTATGTCTTATTTGATGTTCATTTCAAGTAATAGTAAAGCATATTTCTTGCAATTTAAGATAGTATATTACTCACTATTAGTATTATAGCTTGCGAGACCAAAATGCTACCTGATAAATCAATCCAATAATTCTGTATGCTGTTCAATTACTTCGCGGTTGTTAAAAAAATATTTAATTTGATGTTAATTTGAAGTTACTGGTGTCATAACTTGTGTAAGTTTATTGTTGTCAGGCTACATACTCACTTTTGACTCCCAAATCAATATTCCTGTTTTTTATACTTGGCTTTCGTTTTTTCGGTAAAGCACTAGTTTTCCATAATCCTACAAACACAGGGAAAAATAATTAGTTGGTTTATTTGTACTAGTTTTATTGATATATATATAAGATACGCTGTGAAGTAATAATTTTTGTCCCTTTTAAGTTTCAACTTCGCTCTTTACCCCCCTCGGAAAAACTTTGTTTTTTTTAATTTATCAATGTAAAGATTGGCTTCATAATTGAAAACGAATATGAATTTTTCTTTTATAACAGACTTTCACCAGCTAAACTTCCCCCTCTTTGCTGAAGTTTCTACATATTGCGTAATGTGAGGGAAGTGCCACCCGCCCAAACTACGCGCTTTTTGCTCTTAAATTTAACTTCTGTAATCGAACTGTAAGAAGGATGTGACTCAGCCTAATAGTAACCGAATCTCTGAAAACGGAATTTTGATAACATTTGATACATCAAAGGAATTTGCTTTTGATGCTTATTCCAAATATCTAGAATTTGCACAGTAGAATTCTACCAATCGAAAGCTACGAGTCTGAGAAATTGCCTGATTTTCGAAAAAAAGGAAACACACCCAAAAATTCAAACGATCTTAATTAATAGCGGCATCAGATCCAACATATTAGAGAAATCTCTCTATCTTTCTTTTCTAAGTATGTTTATCTTTTCTTCTGCCTCGCTAAATTTTCAGAGGCAGTGCTCAAGTGCTGGCTTTGCTAGAGCCCTAATACACGTGATAATAAACATAATATCATTATTTTTTTCCCGGCCACTTAGTATTGAAGGGTGCTCGTTTAAAAAATTGAAAGTTCTAGTGCCTGTATTAACAGTTGGAACTGATGGATGATGATCAACCACCTTCCTGTTCTCTTTTTGTCTACATGAAGAAGGCTCTTTTAATTAAATAAAATAAGGAAAACATTCTTTTAATAAAATGATGAAGTATTATACGTGTATGTTGAAGGTTTATATAATATAATATAGGATAATATACAATATAGTATATAGGATACGTGTATATAAGATGGGAACAGGGGTCAGGATGGCTTCAGCCTTATAGAAGACCACCAATGAAGAGATTTTCAATTCATATGGGTAATAATGCCCCTCCACATCCACCCGAAATCTTACAGTAAAATTACTATTGAAAATTCATTGAACAAAACTGATTCTGATCAAAATATGGACAGAATATTCGCATTTCGTCCAAACTCATTACAATAGAAAAACTGTGAAAGCTTTACAAACATTCCTAAGATTAACCAGTAATAGAACTATGTCATCTAAAGCAAACAGGAACTAATTTCAAAACAAAATTTTCCAGAAATATAAATTTTCAAAGAAAAATAAAAAACCGTAATAAAACCTAAGATGAGCAGAAACAAAGTCACGTAATAGTTCAACTTAAAATGAACAGAAGTTGCTATCAATAATAAATGAAACCCAAAACGAACAGAAACTAAAAGGAATAACTTAATCAAAAGCAAAGGTAACATATACCGCCATGGATGAATAAAAGAATCCTACAGCGAGCAAAAATAAAAATGTGTAATCAAATCACAGTTAAAACAAGCATAAATTACCGCAAACAGATCCCACTTTCAAGGGCTATAATGAAAGAAAGGTTGAGATGGCTAGGCCACGTTCTGCGGATGAAGGATCATAGATTGCCGAAGATTGTCCTTTTTGGCCAACCGTCTGGGGCTACACGGAAAGCACGTCGTCCTTGTATGGGTTGGGAGGATGTCATAAATAAAGATTTAAAGGAAATGGGAACTTCCTGGGATGGTGTAAAGAGAGAGGCCTTGAATAGATTAGGTTGGAGGAGGAGCGTGCGTAGCTGTGTTGGCCTCAGGCGGCTTGGTGCTGCAGTGAGTTATTATTAGTTGTAGTAGTAGTCGTAGTAGATGTGAATGTTCATATTACTTTCTGCTCATTTAGGATAAGCTTGTATTAATCAAATGTTTTTGTTTTTTTCGTTTCTCCCCCTTCTAAAACCTTATTTTGAAAGTACTAGATTGATAAGCTTTTCATATTTGAAATCCGGGTCCTTTTTTTTACCGAAAATTTTTAGGAGTAATTTCTTTTGTAATTTTTGGGGGTGAATTAGTCGTTTACTGCACTAGAAGAATAGCTCGTATGAAAAGTATAATTGACTCCCACGTACTTCCTGTAAATAGGCACTGTTAGTGCACTTTGAGTGCTACCTAATACAAAAAAAAATGCTACTGTTACCCGCCCTTTCTGGGATACAAAGGGCTTGAAAACTAATAAGTCCCCTTTAAGAAAGGTATTCTTAAGATACATGGCAGGAATAGATATAAAAAATTGGACACATATGAAGCACTAGAATTCCCACACGAGGCAATGATTTAATCAGAACAAAAAGTATAGCTTCTCAGCCTCTGCAATATATATCTATAAAATTAGCGCAAATAAACTGGCTGATGGTATTTCCTTATATTTTAGGATGTTACCAAACTAGTGCTTCACTTATACAACAGAAACATAAAACGCTCTAGGATGTTTTTTAAAGTCCAAAAGGAAATATTTTATGTTGTTTATACATGGTATTAGTCTGCTTGATTTGGTATGATTTTACTATTATTTCGTATTTTTGTATTCATGATTATTTTGTTTACGAATCTGAAGTGAAGCTGTCTTGGTAGGGCTAGGATTATTGACTAAGTTCAGAAATCTGAATCATAACTAAATGTTCTTCGTAAAATAGACTGAAATGGCTCGTTTTTTGGACTTTGATTAATTGACTTGAAAGTAATATAAAAGCGGAATACAGAAGTGTAGCAATAGTACAGCATACATTCTATTTTACTAGCCGTTGTCATTGCGACCCTTAAGACCACTGATTAGCTTTTTAGATCAGTTTGTTATTTTGAAGGTTGCCAAGACTTTTCTGTTACTGCTGGAATAATATTCTCTTTCCCTCAAGCTTTTCAGAAAATTAAAATTTGTATTCTAAATTCGCTGATGTTGAAAGGCTCGGAGGTAACAAAAAGCTCACAGAGCTGCTGCTTTGGTTAGTGCATATTAAAATCAAGTTTTTGTATGCTGTTCGCTGATTTTTTTTGTGGGCAGAAAATTGTGGCTCCGAAAAAATAAACCAAACTAATTCAACTAAATAGGTAAAATTTATACAGGATAATTTTAAATCCGTGACAATGGACATAGACTATACAAATCCAAACAGAAAAAAAATAAATAAGAAAAACAAACTGGGAGCAAAACCACGACAAGCTGTCGACCGAAATGGTTGACAATGAAAGAAAGAAAATGGAAATTGAAGGCAGAGGAAGGTAATCAAAAGTAAGGTCTGATGTGAGAGCCAAAGTGCCGCCGATAACAGGCGGAGTTAGGTGACAAAAAAAAAAACGTTGTTCTCTCAAGGCAAAATACTGAAAAGCATAGTCTGCCAAGACTCTCCTACTGATTGATACTGTGTTGCTGATGTATGTGTTTCTACAAAGAAAGATACGTAGGTTACATTAAAGAAAAAATTCACTGTCGCTATTGATGGTCGAGGAAACTCAATAGATACTAATGAAACTATCACCTGAAGTGAATTTATTTCATAGATTATGGAAAATTGATAAGAGCGAAATCGTAAATTGTTTTCTCACTAAGCAACAAGTTTTACAACATTATATTATCTAAGTCGGTTCTAAAACTGTCTGTGATTTTGAACCTTGCTTTCGAACTATAACAGAAGCTGATAGTACTGCTGTGGATTTCTGGGGGCCTTTGTTATAGGCCGTCCTGGCCGAGTAGGTTGGTGCGCTGGATTCAGGTTCCTATGTCTGAGAGGACGCCGGTTCGAATCCCAGTGTACCCAATTGTTCAGTTTGGGACACGGGTCAGTGGTTTGACTCTGTAAGCTTAGCCAGAGTCGACTTAGCTCTAATTGGGTACCTGGAGAAATCTGGGGAAGGTACATAGGAAGGGTGTACGAAAGCACAGAATGGTTGGCCCCCAACCCCCATTGCACCTCCCGGCTGAAGGGTCAAGAAACGAAGATCAGCATCGCCGGGAGGGACTGTAAAGTCTAATGCCGTATCCTTTACCTTTTTTTTTACCTTTGTTATAGGTGTTTTTTACTTTTATTATCAAGCTTTGCAACGCTTTAATGTTTCTTGCGCTAGTACTTCCTAATTTCTCATTGTATCTATTCCAAATTGACAAAGCTCTCTTTTTGTTCAGTTTTATATTTCATCTTCGTCAGTTTTGTAACTTGAAGTAAAAGACTTCATCGTTTTATTTATCAAAGCGATAACTAAAACCGTACCATATGAGGGCATTCAATAGCCTGTTCAGTTTACCCATTAAGTCTTCTACAAGCTTTATGACTCTCAAATAAAAAGTTATTTTTTTTACTATTATGAATTGTTGAGTTTTTTTCTATTATAACAATACTAAAGCATCCCAAATAATCTTTGTATGTGTTATCGTTTAGTCTTGGAGGATTCAAAAAAAAG
Organism: Artemia franciscana; assembly: GCF_032884065.1. NCBI lineage: Eukaryota > Metazoa > Arthropoda > Branchiopoda > Anostraca > Artemiidae > Artemia > Artemia franciscana. Next base: position 24,619,395 of record NC_088865.1, on the reverse strand, counting down.
CTTGTCAGTCGTAATCTTTTTGGTTATCTAAAAATTCATTCAAATCACCAGTTTTTTCTTCGAGACCCAGTTAACAGTCTCTGGGCTTTTCTTTGTCACAGATACATTTATCATGAAAATACACTGTCTCTGCAATTCGTCAAAAATAATTGATCAGGATTGGTTTAATTTATCGTCAAGAGAGGATATTTTCCAGGGGCACTAATTCCCATGCAATACTAATCAAGTTCCTGGCTATGCAACTAAGCTTATAAATATCATAGGTAGCAAACATAAGAAATCTAGGTTGCTTGTGGAGTAACCACAGTGTATCAAGATCTTTCTGTCCAGGAAACATCATAGAAACAGGCACTTGAAAAAAGCAATTGATGGCAATCAAATGTAGAAACATGTGTCAGACACTTTCTAACCATTAAAGGCAAGAGGGACGAAACAAGAAATTGCCTCTTAGATACAAAACTTACAATGTTGCTAGGAGCTGCATGTGTTGTTTTTGTTCTTAGTTAAGACTTATGATTTTTACTAATGATACTCTGGCAACGGCAGTAATCCTAGACAAAGACTAAGATTTTAAATTGTTTTTGTAATTATTTAACGTGGTTGGTTACTCTAGCTTGAATTCCTAGAAAGACTGAAAAAGATATTTGTTCACGCAACCAGAAAAAAACAGACAGACATCCACTTGAATTGCAGTATGTTGGTATACTTGAATCATATGCCCTCCTATGACGACATTTTGAGGAATTTTTCAGTTGTACTTTTAAGAAGGATTTCCATAGTATAAAACTATTCTTATGGTTTAAGATTATTCTGAAAACTGGTTCGTTTAGCTATTTTTCAGGGAACACACGAGGTCATCCCGAGCACAGTTTTCTGGTTGCTGTTTCCCCCAGTTATTCTAGTGTTCTCAAGGCTAGAACATTATTCCCTTCAATCTAAAATCATGGCATAGGTTCATTTTAAGTCGAAGCTAACGGTTTTTGCCACATGATTTGAAAATTTTTATGAATTACGTTGAAAGTATAAGAAATTATCTACTACAGATGTTGGGAGGGGCCCGGGGCCGTTCGATATGAAACTACCTGTTTGTATTAGAAAGGAGTCATGCTTGGTTTGAAAATAGTTTACAGTGCATGATTATGCGTAATTTTATTTGGCGAAAAAATTTGAATTGTAGTTAATACAATATTGTCAGAACTTTAAGGCTTTTTAGTCTCAAATCAAGGACCAGAAAGAGCTAAATTGTATTTTACTACTTTTTAGATCTAATTTACTGCATAAAGACATTTCGAAGCATAGAGCTTTATCAAAAATATTATTATTAAAATAAATATGTGTTTTAACTGCTATTATCGTTGCAGCGATAGCTGCAACTTTGTAAAAAGCGAACCACGACCCATATCAACCAAAAACCTAAGAACGCTTTTTGAAAAAAATATGTACCAAGAACATATATGAGAATTTTTGAGGACTCAAATTTAGAATGGGAGTAGGGGTTAAAATGAAACACCAAAAAAAAAACAGACTAATTATATGAAAAAATTTTGAATTTCTTTTTAATTATGTTGAAAATATAATAAATTATCTACCAAAGATTTTGGGAAGCGGCCTCGGCCTATTAGACGCAGAGCTACCTGTTTGCGCGAAAAAGGAGTCACAGCTATTTTGAGAATGCTTTACGGTACTTGATTTTGCGTAATTTTATTTGACGAAAAAAATATATCAAAATCTGAAAAAAATTATCGAATTCGAAAAATCTTAAAATACGGAAGCTCTTTAGTCTCAAATCATGGACAATGCCAAGATAAATCATATTTTACTCCATTTCAGGTCATATTTGCATTATATAAACCTTCTCTTGTGTCAAGTTTTGTATATTCTGCTGTTATTAATTATGTATTTTCACTATTATGTCCATCAGGTATGTATGCTTGGTATCATTAATCAGGGCTCGCATTGAAGAGGAGGTGATTCAAATGAAAAAATAAACTAATACGAAAAAAATTAAATCGCGGAAAATTTCGGATTTTAAGATTTTAGAAGAGTGCAATGTCCCTAGTGTAAATGCTTGATCAGACACGAGTACATGAAGCTTTTTAAGGGGGGGGGGTGACACTTAGGGGGGGGGATAAAACTTTGATTGAAAACAAATAATAGAATTATGTGAGATACATAAGATAAAATGGGAAAAGTTCTACCTCTAGCTTACATCCCTTGCCCAAATAACTTCTTTGCTGCTTTTTCAAATTCCATTTTTAAGATTAGTGTACTATTTTGGAGCAAAACTAACAAGGTAATAATTTTCACCTATTTGTCATTCAAAAAATCCCAAAAATCTGTCAAGATAAAAGAATAATTACTAAAAACTCCTTCCAGGTCTCAGCCAATATTAAAGAGCAATATATTCCTTTCTTCTTCTTTTTTGTAAAATATCCGTGCAGATGCACTTGCTTAAAGGTAATATCTTTCAGATGAAAGAATCGGGAATTTAACTGTTGTTGTGAACGATCCATCTGTGTTGCCTGCGATTCGGTCTCAAATTACTCTTTTGGTTCGTGCAAATTATTCCAATCCACCAAGTCATGGAGCACGGATTGTTAGCATGGTCCTGAATGACCCAGCTCTTTATGAAGAGTGGTAAGTACGAGCTGTATTTTTTTATTTGGCTGTATATTTTATTTTATATTTATATGCATTTTTTATTGTATTTTTTTATCGGGATTTTTTGGATTTTAAGACCTTTTTCTTACACAAAGGTTGTAATCAAAATAGATTTTACTGTCTAGCTGGTAGATCTACTAATTGAGATCCTTGTTTAACTCTATCCTATGAACTACTGTAAAATCAGTAAACTGCAAGAAAATTACTGTAAAGTCGGCAAAACTGTTGCGAAATAGGTGAAACTGTGGAAAAGTTGTAATTAACCAATCGCTTAATTGAGTACAATGATCTAATAGAATTTAGAGCACTATAGTAATCATTTTTCTCATTTTCAGTCATTTTTCTTGATATTGAAAAAATTTCCTTTTGTCATAGCTTCGACGCTTTGCCTAATTGTTTCGCTGGAGCAGAACTTTGGTTTTGTTTTGCTTTCATTTTCTGCGCTGCTTATTGCGCGAAAGGGCCTTGAGTGTACGTGTAAAGTCTCCAGGGAAAGCATTACTTCTCGCTAGATTTATAAATATGACCTATTTTGGAAAGTTTTGTGTAATATTTGCCTTAGGTCAAACAGGACGGGTCTCGTTTGTCCTTGAGCCAGAGTTTACAACTTGTGAGCTGAAGTGGAGATTATGGTCTATTTGGAAAAGACTCTGAAGCTGTTTCTCAAAGCTTTCATTTCTTTTGTCCATACATCAGCTTTTAAGTGAAAGAATTCTTTTCTAGTGGGGTCGCAGACAAGAATAAGTTTGAAATTTTAGTTGGACAAAATTATAAAAGTTATTCAAATGTGTGACGTTTCCCTGGGCCGTTGTCAAAATATTATTTTAGGATAATATGTAGAAATATTTAAGACATGTAAAAGAAGTATTCCATTAGTCCAAAGGTCTTACCATCTATGGTAACTTGCCATTTATATTGCTGATTTCTTTTGGCTTCTTATTCCAGTTCTTGGGTTAGGGGTTGTGGCAGAGGATCGGTATTCGCTTGTTAACTTGTTAGTCAGTTAATTTACCTATGGAAGTGTTTTTGAGTATACAACATCCATTAATACTCTGCTCGACATGTTCAGTGCACAAAATGCAAAGATGGACCGCTAATCAAGTTGTCATCTATCTGTGTCAGGAACTTTTGCCCAAAGTCAAGCATATGGCATACTGAGGAGAGTGTGATCTTTAGAAGGATTGAGAATTGAAGACCTGGAGTGTGACCCACTTATAGCAAAGATATCTTGTAACGTGGATCCAGAAAAACTAGTTAAAAACGAAACTTTCTCGTTAAGTCTTTTCGCTCGTTATTATATTGAACTGCTGCATTTATATATTTAATTAACGAGAAATGGACTCGTTAACTCTCTTCGCTTGTTATTATATTGAACTAATGCATTTATATATTTAATTAACGAAACATGGTCTCGTAAACTTGCTTCGCTCATTATTATGATTAAGTTGCTTTTATTGCATCCTTGTTGTGAGGTATCTTTCTTGTAAGCTTGTCAGAGTCCAGTTCTCCAGCTCACAGTACTTCTAAAGATCGTATTCTGTTCGATTTGGCATACGCTGGATTTTTTTTGCTAAAAGTTCCTTACCCGGATAGATAACCGCTTGATTGACTGTTAATTCTTGAATTAATTTAAATATTGATAAAAATTGGCATCTCCTAGGATACTTTGATTCTTAATCGTTACTGATCGCTTCATAATCCTCACCAGGTTAGATAAGACTATATTCAACGAGGGTTTTGCCAAGACTTTTGCCACAACGAGGGTTGAAGCAAAATGGGTAAAACTCAACTTGTCAAGAATGAGGGGTTGATTGCTTCTGCTGATAGGTGTACCGATCTAGTCGTGTAGTTTACCACTGATTGTAATGATTAGTGCAGGCCTTCTTTAATATCATCATTAAAAAAAAAAAAACAAGAAAAAAACAGTCTCCTGATAAGTTTATAGTTCTATTTAGGTTTGATGAGACTAAATTGTAAGTTTTCGTCTGTCCTGGTGCCCATGATTCAAAAGTGTAAGAGCTCACCTTATATATATGTATTAATATGTTTTTTAAACCCCCTAGTCTAGCCCTTCTTGGGTTCCTAGTCTAGCCCTTCTTGGGTACTTCATTTTTTTTTGCACATGGAATTGACGCTTTATCATGCATGTCTGGTAAACTTTAAAATTCTCTCTCTGTCCTTGCTCTTGTTATTATAAGGAAATGTTTTTGCGGTAAGAAAAGGACCTTTGGACTAAGAGACAGGGAGTTTTATTTCAACACTGGATGTTAGGCCCTTGATAAGCTGATTAAAGTACCTGTGTCATTTTTCTTATCCTTAATGGGATATGACATAGCTCTTGTGGTATAGTAATAATGAGGCTCTCCTTTAGAAACAGAGAAATGCTATTAAAAAGAGCTGAGGCTTGAACAAACTCTTTTTAGCAAGGTTTTAACGAGTGCTAATGGACTTACCGGAAAAAACAATTCTGTGTAAAAAGTTCGGCAAGTGAAAGACGTGAAATGAAAACGAAAGACTCGTTGAAGAGGAGCTTGTAATTTTGGCTAGTTTGTTTACCTATTATTTCTCTATATATTTGTTTTCTTGTTCACAGTGAATGATTTGTAAGAAGGGGTAACGTACTCAACAGTTATTACTGAGCACGTTCATTTTGTTCTTAACTTTGCTGAAGTTACAGAATTTTTCGTTGACCGAGTAATTCTTGCATAAATATTACCGTTGCTTGACCCATGCCAATATGGTTGTTTTAAAGGATATACTATAACTGTCTGTTTATTGCGACTTAACTACTTGATTGTTAAACGGTTAAAGCTGGAAGACGCTTTTGTTGATTTATTTCTAGTAGCCTTTCTAGCCTTTTTTTTTTTTTACCATTTCCTTTTTAGTTTTATAGTGCGTATTCTCGATATTCACAAAGCAGATACTTTTGAAGAAACTGATTTTTTTTTTTTAATTTATTTATTTTAGGTTGTTGTTTTTTAGTTGGTTGCACTACAAAATGTTCATCTTCAGTATTTCATTTTACTTTCAAATTCGCTTTGCCACTAATACATGATAAATCCATGAAATACATTTTTGCCATGAATTGAGGAAAATTTGCCAACATGCCTTGCCCTATAAATCTGTCGTAATTATTTTAGTAACGTTGATTAATGGGTTTAGAGATACATAGTGTCTTGTAAATAGATTAACTTGGTTGCCACTGAACTGCAAAACCTGCTAATGCCCTTCCAGCCAATAAAAGTATGGTGTATTGTTCAAATCGTAGATTCTTTGTGAGACAAGTAAACTACAACATCTCTTATTTATTAATCGATGGGAACAAAAAGAGTAATTTCACAAGGACAAACAAATTTCTCAATCAATCATTTGCACATAAGATTCCCCCCCCCAAAAAAGTCATTAGTGTTTGTTTAGTAATTCTCATCTATAAGGTACATAAACAACTCCTATGGGAATCCATAATCCCATGTAACGAATGCACTTAGATAATAAACTAGACTTCTTGGGTTATTAAAAGGACTTATTATACGATTTTCTCTTTGTATTGATGGGAAATAAATCTAGCTAAAGATAGGAATCTCCTAACTAGCTGTCATGGAGGTTTAGCTGCCATATCCGCTTTATTAAGGTTGCTCTTCGATATTGAGTGATCCGATGCTCGATATTAAGTGTATCCAAAACTTTATCTTTGTCACGCTTTTTTTTTCAATCACGCTGTTTGTGACTAGGGCGTATAGCATATCTCAAATTTTACATCCCTCAGTAGGTTGTATGGGAAGATCGAAGATCGACCTTTCTTTCAAAGAGTTTGAAACGGAGACTGTCATTGCTTCACCTGTAAAGTTTGGTGATCAAATCGCTCATTTAGCATCTACTTTATATTAGTTTATATTAGCTTCTCAATTGGAAATAATGTTAAAACAAATGTTTAATCAGTAGAAGACTTTGTGCGTAAAATTCGAAAGGCAAATGCTAGGATTTCATAGTTGCAGCAGTAGCTGCAACCTAGTTAAGAGCGAACCACAGCCCATAGTTACTAAAATAAAAAAAATTGTAAAAAAATGCCTAGTGAAAAAAATTACCATCTGACACTGACTCAGGAATGATAACTATTATTTTGGTTCATCTTAGAAGTAAAAGTTTATTGCGAAAAGAAATATATGGTGATTTCGAAAATAAGAACGAAACCCATCGAAAATGGTTTCGGAATGTAAAGTGTACCATTGGGATCAACATGGTCGAAAACCTTATCCAGGGATATTACAGTCCCCCTCCTTGAACAACAAGGAAAATCACTTTTGCATGGGTAGCACTGATCTGTCTCCCGTTTTTCTTTTTGTTTTTATGGCACTTGGTGTTAACCAAGTCACATATAGCTACCGCAAATTCTGTCAGTCTGTCGGTCGGTCTGTCTGTCTGTCCCGGTTTTGCTCGTTTAGGCACTTCCAGATAAGCTAGGACGATGAAATTTGGCAGGTGCATCAGTGACCAGACCAGATTAAATGAAGTTTGAGACTTAGAAGGATATCATGTCTCAGAGCTGTTATTTTAAATCCCGACCGGACCTGGTGACATTGGGGGGAGTTGGAGGGGGAAACCTAAAATCTTGGAAAACGCTTAGAGTGGAGGGATCGGGATGAAACTTGGTGGGAAAAGTAAGCACAAGTCCTAGATACGTGATTGACATAACCGGAACAGATTCACTCTCTTTGGGGAAGTTGGGGGGGATTCTTAAAAATTGGAAAAATGAGGTATTTTTAACTTGCGAAGGAGTTGTCAGATCTTAATGAAATTTCATATTTAGAAGGACCTCGTAACTCAGATCTCTTGTTTTTAATTCCCGATCGGATCCAGTGTCAGAGGGTGGAGTTTGGGCGGGGGGAACCGGAAATCTTGGAAAAGGCTAAAAGTGGAGATATCAGGATGAAACTTGGCGGGAAGAATAAGCACAAATCCAAGATACGTGGCTGACATAACCTGACCAGGTCCGCTCTCTTTGGGGGAGCTGGGGGAGGGGGGTAATCCGAAAAATTAGAAAAAAATGAGGTTTTTGTAACATACTAACGGGTGATCATATCTTAATGACTTTTGATATTTAGAAGGATCTTGTGCTTCAGAGCTCTTATTCTAAAGCCCGATCAGATCCGGTGAAATTTGAGGGAGTTGGAGGGGGGAAACCGGAAGTCTTTGAAAACATGAAAATTGAGGTATCTTTATTTTACGAATGGGTGATAAGATCTTAATGAAACTTAATGTATAGAAAGATTTTATGTCTCAGATGCTCTATTTTCAGTTCGAATCGGATCCGGGGACATAGGGGGCTGGAGGGGGGAAACAGAAGTCCTGGAAACCGGAATTCTCGGAAAACGATTAGAGTGGAGAGATCGGGATGAAACTTGATGGAAAGAATAAGCACAGGTTCTAGATACGTGATTGACATAATTGGAACGGATCCGCTCTCTTTAGGGGAGTCAGGGGGGGGGGGTTCGTTAATTCAAAAAAATTAGAAAAATTGAGGTATTTTTACCTTAAGAACGGTTGACCGGATCTTAATGAAATTTGGTATTTAGAAGGAACTCGTGTCTCAGAGCTCTTATTTTAAATCTCGACCATATCTGGTGACATTTGGGGGAGTTGGATAGGTAACCGGAAATCTTTGGAAACGCTTACAGTGGAGAGATCGGGATGAAACTTGGTGGTTAGAATAAGCAAATGTCGTAGATATGCTATTGACGTAACCTGACTGGATCTGCTCTCTTTGGTGGAGTTGGGGGGGGGGGTCCAGTGCTTTGGCGAGTTTGGTGTTTCTGGACGTCCTAGGACGGTGAAAATTCGTAGGCGTGTCATGGACCTGCACAATTTGACTTGATAAAGTTGTTTTCCCCGATTCGACCATCTAGGGGGCGGAGGGGGGAGGAAAATTAAAAAAAATTAGGTATTTTTAACTTAGAGTGGGTGATCGGATTTTAATGAATTTTTATATTTAGTAATACCCCGTGTCTCAGAGCTCTTATTTTAAATCCCGACCGGCATTAAGCCTCTGAGTTTCCTTTTAAATCAATCCATCGATTCTTAGAATTTTGCTAGAGCTCATGCCATATGAGCTATTGGCTCTTCCGGCCTCGTCACAAGTGCCATATGAGCTCTTAGCTCTTGTTTTTTCTTTCTTTCTTTTCCAGGCCTAGCGGGTTACCAGAACATCATAGAGAGATGTTTAATGGCTCATTCAAGAGATATTTCTCAGATCAACGCGCTTTTCATAAATTGCGCCATCTGATAGTGCCATATGAAACTTAAATGGCACTTTTTTGCCATTTCTCAAGGGATGGCGCTAGCAGGCTACTAGAACCTTGTAGATACATTTTTTTTATAGCTCATATGAAAGATATTGCTCATATCTACGTTTTTCCTATAAACTCCACCATCTGCGAGCTCCAAATGGCACTAGAAACGGCACTTCTGATGCCATGGAAAGCTGGGGCTGTTGGGTTAGCTGAACTTTAAAGAGTTACGTTTAATGGCTCATTTGAAAGCTGTTTAACATATCTACGTGCTTTTTATCAATTCTACCATTCGCAAGTGCGATATAGCACTGAAAACAAAACTGTTGGTGCCACTTCTTGAGTGGAAAAGCTCTGAAGTACAAAACCGGTACTATTGTAATAGTTATGTTCCAGAACCCTTAACTGGAGGTTTAAAAAAGAACACCTCTCGTATGTTCCTCCTCCAGGCCTCCTTAACAAGCTACGCAATTAAAGTCCTACAAACACCAATATATTGAATTGGATTATTAGAGTAGTGGTTCTGTTATTACAGCGCTGGACTTGAAATTAGATTATCATGTGTTCGATTCCTGCTTGGAATTTTTTTTTATCACGATTTGTCCCTCCTTATGATTGCTTTTCAGATAATCTATTTTTGCAAATGTGATGCACTCATTTTTTAAAACATATCTCAGGAAGGCTCATTCTAAAGCTTTTACTCATATACACGTGCTTTTTATCAATTTTACCATCCATAAGTGCAATGTAGCTCTAAAAACGGCTCTTTCGGTGTCTCTTCTGAATTGGAAGAGTTTGGAAGCTTAAAACGGTACCATTACAATAACTATGGTCCAAAGCCCTTAACTGGAGATTTACAAAATCCCTCACATATACTCCCCCTCAAAACCCTCTTAGTAGGCTTCATAAATCGCCTACTCATCTTAAAAGTAAAAGATCCTTCAAAAAAAAAAACTAAAAACTTTTCAGCTAAAAATATACCAAAAATCAAGCTTCAATGATCAACAGTTTTGAATTGAACCTTCAAACTTCATTCTGCGATGAAGTTTGAGTGTTAGTACTAGGGGCGGTAATTGAGTAGAAGGGATGTCCTTGTCCCCTTAGTTTTTTGCTCCTCCGTAGGTTTTGAAAAACACCTTTTTGTGGTCATTTTATTGAAGACACTTTAATCATATGAAAAAAAAATGGGGAAACAACCGAAAGTGCACTCTATGGGAATGTGCTATCAAGTCAAATTCATAAAAAAAACTGATTAGGTATAAAAATAAGCTTTTAAATTAGCCCTTTAAACAGTTCCTTAGTTACAGTAGTCTTCTAGTTTCTGCTAGCCAGTAGGCGATTTATAAAGCCCTGTCTTCATTATGGGTTTTTTCAGGCGAAGTTGGCCGAGTAATAACAGCTTTTTGTTCATCGAAAAATAAACGTTTCTGAAAAACATGTATTGTTTTGTAAAGTATTGATAACAAACTTTTTGTTACCAACTGAAAGTTTTTCGTAGCTGTTAAGGTTGCCTGCAGTATTTTCTAGAGGTGTCTTATCTCCCCTAGATCGGCGATGATTGGAAATTATATTAAAAAATAAGTTTCCAACTGAAGTTAACATTAAAACTTAAATAACGAACAGAAATTATTCTGTATTTATAAGAAAGATCATGACGGCGTTGTTTCTACATTAAATTTCAGTCAAAAACTAGTAATTTTTTTTTTAAACGAAGTTTTTCCAAGAGAAGTAAAGTTGAATACCGAAGTTACTGATGTCACAACTGGTGTAAGACTATGAAAAGCTTTATAGATTAGTTTATTGTTGTCATTCTACTTACTCACTTTTAACTCCCAAATCAGTATTCCTATTTTTCATACTTGGCTTTTGTGTTTTCAGTAAGGCGCTAATTTTTTATAATCATAGAAACACAGGAAAACATAGTTAGTTGTTTCATTTGTACTAGTTTTATTGATATATATTATATAGGCTGTGAAATAAAATTTTTGTCCGTTTGAAGTTTCAATTTCGTTCTTTACTTCCCTCGGAAAAACTTTTCTTTTAAAATTAATTATTATCTAAAGCCTAAGGGTGCTACAACCGTCATACTCGCACCTTGTCGTACGGAAGTCTTGACATGCCTCATGTCTTTGCTACTCCTGCTTTTCAGTGTCTTATATTTGGAGTTTATAAGCGTTAAATATGGCCCAGTTTTTACCGCTTTTCCAAGCTCTTGCTCGATCTACCTCCCTGGGTGTGAACGATGTATATCAGTATCCAAGTGTTCCGAACCCTTTCTGTGCTGTTGACAGCCGATTTGAGAAGATCAAGTGACCTTTGAGTTTTGATCGTGGTCTAACCGAGACCACCCTGCTTTAGTCGTTTGCCCTTGTAAATCATTGCGAATATTATTAATTTCTTTTCAGTGGGTTGGTTTGAATGTGTTTATTGCCATTTAGTACATTAATTTGAAAAAAAAAACTTTCCGAAAGATAATTTTTTTTTCAAAAAGGTAAATGAGCCATATTAGAACTGAAGACGAGCGAAAATAAAGTCGTCTGAAAAGTCAAACTTGAAAGGGCCATAAATTATTGTCAAAGAATAATTGAAATCCAAAACGAACATATATTAAAATAAATAATCACATTAGAAATAAAGGTAACACGTATTGATATAATGGGTAATTAAATCATAAAACAAGTAGAAATTAAAAGGAATGCTCGAATCAAACTTAAAACGAACAGAAATTACTACAAAAAGGAGTTTAGCTACTGCCCCCCTCCCCCCTTAGCCGTAAACCTTGCGTCATTTGAGTTTGATTAAAATTATATATGTTTTTCTTTAAACATTGACGAAAAAAAAAACACTAATAACCAAGATTGACTGAAAAGAATGAATAAAAAACAGCTGAAAGTCTGATACATAATGATATTTGTTCCTTGAAATCTCTACAATTCAAGGTTCAAGATTTTATTTAACAGTTACTTTTTTTAGTATTCAATGTTATAATCATGGAAATTATGTTTAAAAGTAACTTGTTTTCAGTAAGGCGTAAACGACATATTAAATTTTGTAAAGTTTACGGTTAGCTTGGGCGGGGGGGGGGGGTAGTAAACTTCTGTTTATAGTAATATCCTTTCGTTTCTAGTTTTAGACTTGAGTCTTCATTTTAATGTGTACTTGTTTTATAATTTAATTGTTCATTTATATCAATACATGTTACCTTTATGTTTCATGTGATTATTCATTTTTATCTCTGTTAGTTTTTAGTTTCAAATATTCTTTAACAGTAATTTCTGGTCGCTTTAATTTTGATTTTTTTTACGACTTTATTTCTGCTCTTCTCAAATTTTCATATGGCTCCTTAATTTTCTTTGCTAAACTTCTTTTCGCAAAGTTTTTCTTCAATTAATTTCGGTTCATTTTATTGCCAAAGTTTGTTTTTGGTTAACATAATGAAATATTCCACCAGTTTGTCAGGTTTTTAAATTAGGAATTAAATATCGGATTCTAGTTTAAATTCTTAAGTTTTATAAGGTGATCTGAGTATTGTTTCTCTTTCATTTAATAAAATCATTATATAAATTTCGTTTAATTTGAAATCAAGGTTTACATTGGCTCTTCAGCTAATCTTCAAAGATAATATACTCAAAAGAATCCTCCTGGGGGAATTTTCGAAAGATTACATTTGAATGAAAAAAGAATAAGAGAATAAATATATCACACAGGAAACATGCATCTCTCTTTATTTCTGACTCTTTGAACTCTTCTATTTGTGACTTTGAGGTGAGCGTTTGCTATGTGTGGTGTGGAAAGCATGTCACTCTGACAATCTGGATGCCCTTGATGCCTTTTGATTGAGTTCAACTTCGCTCTCAAATCTTCTGAAAATTCAAACTAAATACCTTAACCGTTCTTGAATTATTTCACATACACTTTGACAGCCTTGATGCAAATAGTGTCTTGTGATATATTTCAAATTGTCCTCGGCTTTCCTCAAATCTTAGGCTTGATACCCTTGTCGTTCCTGAGATATTGTACACACCATTTTGACAATTTTGATGCGTATAGTTTCTACATGTAGTGCATTCGTTCAATCTGGATGTACTTTGCGTCTGTTGATTTAGCTCAACATCCCAATCGACATTTCCTTAAAGTTTTAACTTAATAATCTTAGCCTTTCCTGAGATATTTCAGATAGGCTCTTTTGACAACCAGAGTGCCGACGGTTTCTTAAAGTTCAACATCCCCCCCCCTCGCTATCTTCTGAAAGTTTCAACTTCATAATTCTTAACTGTTCTTGTGATATCGAAGATGCCGTTTTCCCAACCTGAATGTATATAGGTCTTTTGCCGGGGCGTAGCTCCAGCATTTTTATTGGGGGGCAAGAGGAGTCAAGGGGCATTGGCTACATAATATATAATGTTTTTCCTCCAAATTATTTGGGACAACCGCTCCTATTACCCCCCCCCCCAACGGCGTCACTGGTCTTCTGGTTTAGTCAAACACCCTTCTTGGTGATCCCTGAAAGTTTCAACTAAATACACATAGCCGTTCCTGAAATCAATATAGATACGCCCTTTTGACAACCTGGATGCGCTTAGTGTATTTTGATATAGTGCTATAGCCTACCCCCTTAACACTCTCTGAGAGTTTCAACTTAATATTATATATATATATATATATATATATATATATATGTATGCATATATATATATATATATATATATATATATATATATATATATATATATATATATATATATATATATATATATATATATATATATATATATATATATATATATATATATATGTATGCATATATATAATTGTCCATGGGAAAAACAATCCGTATTCAGATCTATACCTCATTATTCTTATGATGTGTCCCGGTGTCCCGGTCGTCATTTATATTCCCTGTGTCCCGGTGTCCCAGTTTGTAATTTCTCTTTGAGTGTCCCGGTCGTCATTTATATTCCCTGTGTCCCGGTGTCCCGGTCGTCATTTGTGTCCCGGTGTCCCGGTCGTCATTTGTGTCCCGGTGACCCGGTCTGTAATTTCTATTCGAACAATCCCTGTGTCCCGGTCGTCATTTATATATCCCGCCTGTGCCCCCGGCGTCCCCGTTGTAGTTGTGTCCCTGTGTCCCGGTCGTAATTTATATTCCCTGTGTCCCGGTCGTGATTTGTGTCCGGGTGTCCCAGTCTGTAATTACTCTTTGAGGTTCCCGGTCGTCATTTATATTCCCTGTGTCCCGGTCTTCATTTGTGTCCCGGTATGTAATTTCATCAGTTGACAAACATGACGTCAGTCGACAAACAACTTCATGACGCATACAGCTCAATCCTTATAATGACGTCAGTCGACAAACATGACGTCACTCTACACACACACACACACACACACAGACAACTTATTTATCTTCTATCTATATATATAAAAATAAGTTGTCTGTGGATGGATGGATGGATGTGTCAGGTGACGTCACCTGAAAAAACTGGATCAGGTGACGTCAAAACTGAAAAAACTAAAAAAAGGCAAAAACTACAAAAAAAACTAAAAACTAATAAAAAAAAAATAAAAAAGCTAAAAAACTAAAAAAACTATAAAGGTAAAAACCAATAAAAAACTAAAAAAAAAACTGAAAAAACTAAAAAAAGGCAAAAACTACAAAAAAAAACTAAAAACTAATAAAAAAAGTAAAAAAGCTAAAAAACTAAAAAAACTAAAAAAAAAACTAAAAAAAGGTAAAAAACTAAAAAAAATAAAAAATAAAAAAAAACTAAAAAAAAGGAAAAAACTGAAAAATAAGCTAAAATAAAGGTAAAAACCAATAAAAAACTAAAAAAAAAGGAAAAAACTAATAAATGACGACACTCAAAGAGAAAGCGACCAGGACAAAAGGAATGTTCGATTAGCAATCAACAAAGCACAGGGACACAGGGAGTATAAATGACGACCAGGACATAAGTAAAAAAAAAACTATCTATATATATAAAAATAAGTTGTCTGTGGATCGTGGATCAGGTGACGTCACCTGAAAAAACTGGATCAGGTGACGTCAAAACTGAAAAAACTAAAAAAAAGGCAAAAACTACAAAAAAAACTAAAAACTAATAAAAAAAATAAAAAAGCTAAAAAACTAAAAAAACTAAAAAAAGGCAAAAACTACAAAAAAAACTAAAAACTAATAAAAAGGCTAAAAAACTAAAAAAACTAAAAAAAAGGCAAAAACTGCAAAAAAAACTAAAAACTAATAAAAAAAAAATAAAAAAGCTAAAAAACTAAAAAAACTAAAAAAAAGGTAAAAAACTAAAAAAACTAAAAACAACTAAAAACAACTAAACAAAAGGAAAAAACTGAAAAATAAGCTAAAAAAAAGGTAAAAACCAATAAAAAACTAAAAAAAAACTGAAAAAACTAAAAAAGGCAAAAACTACAAAAAAACTAAAAACTAATAAAAAAAGTAAAAAAGCTAAAAAACTAAAAAAAACTGAAAAAACTAAAAAAACTAAAAAAAGGTAAAAAACTAAAAAAAAAAAATAAAAAAAACTAAAAAAAAGGAAAAAACTGAAAAATAAGCTAACATAAAGGTAAAAACCAATAAAAAACTAAAAAGAAAAAAAGGAAAAAACTAAAAAAAATTTTCATCTAAAAAACTAAAAAAAACTAAAAAAGGTAAAAACTAAAAGAACTAAAAACCGGGACACAGGGACACAACTACAACGGGGACACCGGGGGAAACAGGGGGATATAAATGACGACCGGGACAAAAAAAACTAAAAAGAAAAAAAAAACTAAAAACTAATAAAAAAACTAAAAAATCTAAAAATCTAAATAAGCTAAAAAAGAAAAAAAAGGAAAAAAATAAAGGAGAAAAACAAAACTAAAAAACGAATGTATATACAGACCGGGACACCGGGATACAAATGACGACCGGGACACAGGGAATATAAATGACGACCGGGACACAACTACAACGGGGACACCGGGGGAAACAGGGGGATGTAAATGACGACCGGGACACCGGGACATGGAATGGTCGATTAGCAATAACCATCAACAAAGCTCAAGGGCAATCATTAGAATCATGAGGTATAGATCTGAATACAGATTGTTTTCCCATGGACCATTATATGTTGCATGTTCAAGAGTCGGTAAACCTGACAATCTATTTATATGCAAAGACAATGGGACAGCAAAGAATGTTGTATATTCGCAAGTTTTACGTAGTTAAAACCATATATATATATCTATCTATATTCACAGGTGGGACATAGGGACACAACTACAATGGCGCGTAACTATTATGGCGCGTAACGACTTACGCGCGCGGGGGGGCTTGGGGGGGGCGCGAAGCGCCCCCACCAACTAGGTGTTGGGGTGGCGCGAAGCGCCACCCCAACAGCTAGTCTATATATAAAAATAAGTTGTCTGTCTGTGGATGTGTGGATGGATGTGTCAGGTGACGTCACCTGAAAAAACTGGATTAGGTGACGTCAAAACTGAAAAAACTAAAAAAAGGCAAAAACTACAAAAAAAACTAAAAACTAATAAAAAAAATAAAAAAGCTAAAAAACTAAAAAAACTATAAAGGTAAAAACCAATAAAAAACTAAAAAAAAAACTGAAAAAACTAAAAAAAGGCAAAAACTACAAAAAAAACTAAAAACTAATAAAAAAAGTAAAAAAGCTAAAAAACTAAAAAAACTAAAAAAACTAAAAAAATGTAAAAAACTAAAAAAAATAAAAAATAAAAAAAAAATAAAAAAAAGGAAAAAACTGAAAAATAAGCTAAAATAAAGGTAAAAACCAATAAAAAACTAAAAAAAAAGGAAAAAACTAATAAATGACGACACTCAAAGAGAAAGCGACCAGGACAAAAAACTAAAAAAAAAGGCAAAAACTACAAAAAAACTAAAAACTAATAAAAAAAATAAAAAAGCTAAAAAACTAAAAAAACTAAAAAAAGGTAAAAAACTAAAAAAACTAAAAAAAAACTAAAAAAGGTAAAAACTAAAAGAACTAAAAAAGAAAAAAATAAATGACGACACTCAAAGAGAAAGCGACCAGGACAAAAGGAATGTTCGATTAGCAATCAACAAAGCACCGGGACACAGGGAGTATAAATGACGACCAGGACACAAGTAAAAAAAAAAATTAACAAAACTAAAAAGAAGGTAAAAACTACAAAAAAACTAAAAAGAAAAAAAAACTAAAAACTAATAAAAAAACTAAAAAATCTAAAAATCTAAATAAACTAAAAAAGAAAAAAAAAGGAAAAAAATAAAGGAGAAAAACAAAACTAAAAAACGAATGTATATACAGACCGGTACACCGGGATACAAATGACGACCGGGACACAGGGAATATAAATAACGACCGGGACACAGGGACACAACTACAACGGGGACACCGGGGGAAACAGGGGGATATAAATGACGACCGGGACAAAAAAACTAAAAAGAAATAAAAACTAAAAACTAATAAAAAAAACTAAAAAATCTAAAAATCTAAATAAGCTAAAAAAGAAAAAAAAGGAAAAAAATAAAGGAGAAAAACAAAACTAAAAAACGAATGTATATACAGACCGGGACACCGGGATACAAATGATGACCGGGACCCGGGACACAGGGAATATAAATGACGACCGGGACACAGGGACACAACTACAACGGGGACACCGGGGGAAACAGGGGGATAACCTGACAATCTATTTATATGCAAAGACAATGGGACAGCAAAGAATGTTGTATATTCGCAAGTTTTACGTAGTTAAAACCATATATATATATATATCTATATTCACAGGTGGGACATAGGGACACAACTACAATGGCGCGTAACTATTATGGCGCGTAACGACTTACGCGCGCGGGGGGGCTTGGGGGGGGCGCGAAGCGCCCCCACCAACTAGGTGTTGGGGTGGCGCGAAGCGCCACCCCAACAGCTAGTATATATATAGATATATATATATATATATATATATATATATATATATATATATATATATATATATATATATATATATATATATATATATATATATATATATATATATATATATATATATATATATATATATATATATATATATATATATATATATTGATCCCATTTCAGCACCAGTCTGTCATGTCAATATTCAGTTTAAAGTTTGGTACCGTTATCAAATATTTCAAATCCTAAAATGTAGTTTATCTTTTTGTTTCAATTTTATTACTTGAAAATTGTCGATTGTGGCTAGGTTTGTCATTACTTCTTACTTACTTTTGGCACAAATATGCTGTCGAACACCTAAGACACTAAGATTTTATTTTTCGCTGACATTTGCAATAGATTGAAAATAAATCTAGCCAAATTTTGGAGGAGATCCATGTAACTTTCTTCCAAAACTACATATCACCACTTTTTCAATATCATTAAATACATCGTCGTAAAATAAAACCAAAGTCCTGCCAGGAGACTAGAAACTTGAAAGGTCTTAAATCTTTTCATTGAATAGTTATGACTTTCTTGTGTCGTTTTCGATAGATAGAAAAAAAATACCTCGTAAAACATAGTCTCGTCAGAGTGTGAAATAATATTAAATAGTTATCTCTAAATTTAAAACAAAAATAATTTCCTCAATAGTCTTGTCATTTTTGGTGTTTCTTCATGGAATTTGAGATAGTCAGCTATAGACACGTATAAACATCGTATAAACATTTATAATACCCTAAAACATGTATCAAATTGAAGAAATATTGAGGAAATAATCTCTGCAATATTCCAGTCATTTTTGTAATTTCACCTCAGAATTTGAGATATTCAGCTATACACTCCTATAAACATTTATAACACCATAAAACTTAGCCGCCTATCGGGGGGTTGTTACGGCAACAGATTTCAAAGGTAAAGGGTAAAAAAATCTTTGCACGTTTTTTTTTCTTCAAATATATCGGTTCCTGTGGAATTCTTGCTATTTGTATTTATTATAAATATTTTAGTGGACTAAATTCTCTACAATTTTTGCTAGTTTTTTTTTTCTTTACGTTAAAATACTTTTGAGATTGAGGGCAGTGAGCGCGTGATGTTTATTAATGTAGAGTATTACTCAGTACTAACCGTTAATCCCGATCAAAAACATGCCGTATAAAGTATAAAAATTATTTATAAATATGTAATTATTAATAATTTGTATTCTATGTTAATTATTAAATTATATTGTATATTTCATAACATTTACCTGCTATCCGGTTGTAATCCATCTGAAGTGCTTCGGTGTAGAATTGAGAAGATATGTTAATCCCGGTCCTGCACTGGTATCCGGGATGCTTTTCCTGAGGCCAAAATAATTTCAATACTTTAAAGAAAATGAAAATTGGAACTTGGAATGTTACGATGTTAAAAAAAAATGACTATTGTATCGACATTTTGACTAACGAATTCAGATTATTCGAACTGGACTTATTACGAGTTTCAGAAACTCATATCCCAATGGTAGGAAGCATGAAATTAGGTGATATAGAATTTGTTTACTTGAGCACGAAGAATGGGGCATAGACAGGAAGTAGGGCTCATGATGAATAAGGAAGCTGCTAAGTCTTATTTAGGCTGGAAAGGTATTAATAATAGAATACCAATTGCTCATTGTATGACTAAAAAATTTAGGGTATCAGTTATAGTAGTATGTGCCCCTGTTGAACCGACTGACGGAGATACTAGCGACTCAGATGCATTTTACGTACAGTTACAGGAGCAAATAGACAGGGTCCCGGGTAAAAATATGGTATTTTTACTACGAGATTTTAACGCCCGTCGGTAGAAATAGGGATAGATGATATCCTAGCCTAGGTAAATCTGGTTAGGAAAATAAAAGAGTAGGCCTCGAAGACTGACAGGATCAATACAAGGTACTAGGGTGTATAGGAGTGCTGTTATTGATGTTAAAAGTAAAGATCACCATCTAGTAGTGTCTAGGGTTAATTTAAAGCTGAATTTCAGAAGGGTAACCACCTCCCGGGAAGTTACGACGTTGGTAGGCTCCATGATGAGAATTTGAGAGAAACTTTCCAGGAACAGTTGAATACTAAACTTTAAGTTTAAGTTTAAAAAGAATGCTAAGTTTAAAGTTTGACAAAATGGAAGATGTTTCGAATAATTCTAGAAAAACAATTTGTCAAGCTGCTGATGGTGTCTTAGAGAAGAAAGTTAGGACTGCAGCTAGGAACATTAGTAAAAAAGCTTTATGTTTAATTGTGAGGAGAAGGGGCATGTACGTGAATTATCTGTGTGATAGATCAAATGAAAATAAAAAAATGTAAAGAAAGCGGAGAAATCGTTAAAATATGAAATAAGACGGTGTGAAGTGGAGGCCATGGATAAAATTGCCGAGGACCTGGGAGATGCAGCTAGGGGGCATAATAGTAAAATACTGTACTGGCATGTTAGTAAATTGAGAGGGAGTGGTCAACCCAGACTTGTCCCAGTTAAAGATAGGAACGGGGCCACAATTAGTGATTAGGGAAGAGTTAAAGAGAGATGGCTTGAATATTTTGAGAATGTGCTAAACCGAGATAGATTTGCAGGATAAGATATAGAGGAAAATGAAAAAGTTTGTAATACCTTGGCTGTGAAGGAAGATTTGTTTTCTGAGGAAGAATTAGCGACAGTACCAAAAGGATTAAGAAATAGTAAGGCTCCAGGTGCTGATAATGTGGTAAATGAGTTCCTTAAATTTAGCGGCTCTGAGGTCAGAAATAAGTTACCGAAGATTATGTCTTAGAGAAGAATGACGATTTTAGCAAAACCTTAATTAAACCGCTGTATAAGAAAGGTGATAAGAGTGAGTTTGGTAATCATCGAGGCATTAGTCTGGTCTCTGTAAGTTCAAAATTTCTTAGTTATGTGATATTTTCTAGACTGAGAGATGCTGTAGACAATGTTTTAAGAGAAGAACAGTGCCGTTTTAGAAAAGGTAGAAGATGTGTCGACCAAATTTTCACTCTTAGGCTAATAATTTAGAAGTGCCTTAGTTATCAAACACCTTTGGCCCTCAGTTTTTTAGATTATGAGCAAGCCTTCGATTCTGTTGATAGAAGAGCTTTAGCAAAGGTCTTTTCTCTGTATGGTAGAACAGTCAAATACATCGAAGTGATTTGGGCTATATACGATAATAACACTGCTGCGGTTAAGGTTGGAAATGAGGTTAGCAGCTTGTTTTGTTTTAAATAAGGAGTTAAGCAGGGTTTTTTCTATCCCCCTTTATATGTATCATTTCGATGGACTTGTCTTAAGGAGCACAGAAGAGGCAATGGAAGACCATGGAACCAAATGGGGAGCAAAGACTGTCATGGACTTGGATTATGCGGATGGTTTAAGCATCCTAGATGAGAGTGTGAGCAGAATGAATAAACTTCTAGTGATTTTGCGAGTTTAGGGTGCTAGAATAGGTTTGAAAATTAATGTCAAGAAGACTAAGTCACTAAGGCTAGGAATAAGTGAATAATATTGATCAGGTTGGCAGTTTCACTTACCTTGGTAATGAATGAAAGTAACAATGGATCCACTGGAACTTTACAATAGCTAATTTTTACAGATTTGCTTACAACTAAAAGTGGCATTAGTCTCTCGGAGCGTTAAAATTTTATGTCCTGTAATCTCTGAACTCATAAGCTTAGTGACAGTGCTCATTTCTAATCATTCAGAAGCTTGCGATATTAACTGTGTCGTATTTGGATAGGGATCGTGAAATTTAAACCATTCAACTAGAAATTGTGTGTCAATATTGTCTCTTTTGACTTTTGAACCCCTACAATCTACGTCTTGCTCTTTTGAGTTCTAAGAAACGTGACAAAACTCCATTTCTTCACATAGTATTCGTGGCGTGCATAGCATATAGTTACACAAAATGCTTTCTTTCCTGCTTCGATCCCAAGAATTTTATTTCATTGGAGTCTATTTAATCTACTGATCTACATAATCAATTTAGTCTATTGAATCTATTAGTCTATTTGCTTTTTTTTATAATTTTATCTTATTTATATATTTTTTCTTTTCCTTTTTGCTCTTCTCTCTGTGAGTAAGTGATTATTTAAAAAAAAATTCCTGAGTAAGTGACTCGTTTATCATCCCCCTTCTTTACATGCCAAAGAGCCTTTGGGGGAACAGTAAAATATAATAGGCTATTGCATGTTTATTTCGTGAAGAATTATTTCTTTTCTTATCTTAAAAAAAAAGATACGGCTTCTTTTGTCTTAATAGATTTCATGAGGCTCTGTTCAGTTACCTTATTTGTCACTTTGCCTGAATTGAATATCTCTGTTGATTTGACGGTAAAGAAGTGTGTAGACTTTGCATAAAAGAAATGACAAGTGGCGTGAAAACATACCAGCATTTTTCGCACTGCATCAAGATGTTCTTTGGAAAAAAGTCTTTCAACGCGAACAAAATCAAGTGCAATTAAAACTCTTTAGAAGTATTGTAACCATAACCGTGCAGTTGAACTGCAATCCTTAATTCATTAAGTTTGTTCAAAATGACGAGAGAAGGAAGTTCGAGTTACCTATACAGGCTTCAACATTTGATTCGTTATATTGAGTCATCTGACGTAGTATCTTCAATCTCTACATCTTCAAAAATTATAATTGATCTTGCATCGATTTATGGCCTCTCATGCTTCGTGAATAAGCGTGACCACTCAACAGCATTTGACATATATGTTTTTCCGAGAGCTTCCTTGAGTCTACATCTGTCATTTTATCAAATTAAATAAAAAAAACTAGCTTTTTTAACTGAAAGTAAGGAGCGACATGAGGAGGGGACATTGTCCCCTCCTCAACGCCTCGCTCTATACGCTAAAGTTTTTAATTGTTTCAAAAGTAGAATTGTGACAAAGAGTCAAACTTTAGCGTTAAGAGCGAGGGATTGCGGAGGGGACAACCCATTTCATATACGGAGTAATTTCTGTTCGTTTTAAGTTTTGATGTCGCTCCTTACTTTCAGTTAAAAAAAAACTAGTTTTTTTATTTAATTTCTGAACGTTTTTGAATTAATGCATGTTTGATTTTGGCTCTCCGCACATAAATTATTAAAATGAAATTTGCATATTCATTCTTTTTTTTTTGGCTAAATGGCTTTCTCTTAGTTTTGATCAGACGATTTTGAGAAATAAGGGGTGGGGAAGGAGGCCTAGTTGCCCTCCAATTTTTCGGTTACTTAAAAAGGCAATTAGAACTTTTAATTTTTAACGAACGTTTTTATTAGTAAAAAATATACGTAACTTGAGAATTAACTTACGTAACAAACTTTTATATTCTTATATTTTTATTATGTATATGAGGGGGTTTGTCCCCTCGTTAATACCTCTCTCTTTACACTAAATCTTAAGTTTTGTCCCAATTCTTTAAGAATGACCCCTGAATCAGAAAGGCCGTAGAATAAATAGTTGAAATTCCTAAAAATACTTTAGCATAAAAATTGAGGTATTTGTCTCCTAATTACACCGCTCTTTATGCTAAAGTATTTTTATAACCCCTCATATGCGTAATAATCTCTGTTCGTTTTAAGTTTTAATGCTACTCCTTACTTTCAATTGAAAAAAACTTTTTCATGTTTATTTTTTCATTTTTTTTTTATAGTAATCCTAGAAAATCCTGCGCCCTTTTCATTGAATTTCTCTTCCCCCATGACATATTCCTCCAAAGAAAGATCCTCCCACATAGCCCCCTCCCCTCAACCCCACCCCCAAACCAAAAAATCCCCCTGAAAACGTCTATACACTTCCCAACAACCATTACTAAATAACCAAACACTGGTCAAAGTTTGTAATTTGCTGCCCCTCCCCCGGGGACTGTGGGGGACAAAGACATAGTTATCATGGTTTTCGACTATGCGGAACAAAGTGGCTATCTCCAAATTTTGATACGTTGACTGGGAAAAAAATGAGCGTGGGAGGGGGCCTAGGTGCCCTCCAATTTTTTGGTCACTTGAAAAGGGCACTAGAATTTTTCATTTCCGTTAGAATGAGCCCTCTTGCGACATTATAGGACCACTTGGTTGATACCCCTGAAAAAAAAAAAAAAAAAAAAAAAAAAAAAAAAAAAAAAAAAAAAAAAAAAAAAAAAAAAAAAAAAAAAAACACGCACCTGTGATCTGTCTTCTGGTAAAAATACGAAATTCCACATTTCTGTAGACAGGAGCTTGAAATTTTGCTCTAGGGTTCTCTGATACGCTGAATGCGATGGTGTGATTTTCGTTAAGATTCTATGGCCTTTGGAGGGTATTTCCCCCTATTTTTCCAAAAAAAGGCAAATTTTCTCAGGCTCGTAACTTTTGATGACAAAGACTAAATTTGATGAAACTTATATATTTAAAATCAGCATAAAAATTCGATTCTTTTGATGTATCTTTTAGCATCAAAATTCCGTTTTTTAGAGTTTCGTTTACTATTGAGCCGGGTCGCTCCTTATACTGTTCGTTACCACGAACTGTTTGAAAAATTTTTATAACAAACATCATGGTATTTTAGATAAGATAAGATACTTATTCCAAAAAGATTCTATCACAAGTCCTAAAAGGGCTGAATTCGGACTTCGGAATCGAGAAAATACATGGTTGCACTAACAATGCAAAAAACAACAACGAAAAATAAAAATTATAATGAATAATCAATTATGAGTCAATAATTAAACTGTAATAAGTTAATTAAAGAGCGAAAAACGGTCAAACTAAACTTGAACAAAGTAAAAGTCAGAAAAAGAATTAAAAAGGAAAAAAAAGGAAGGGGATAGAATATGCAAATAATAATAATTTGTATATATGTATATACAAATTAAAAGAGACACTAAAAGGAGTCCAAAAAAGCACAAAAAAGAGAACGAAATATAAAACACATAAATATTAAAAGGGGAACTGAACCAAAACAAGGGGGGCAAGCAAATATGTGCAACGACCTTGGCAGCACCTCACCGAATAAAAAGAGGGAGAAACTAGTTGGATATTTTATTCATTTTTTCTGTGATGAACGGGACAAAAGTTATTTCATATCTGGAAGTAGCGCAGCGAATGGGGGACAAAACTGGGATGGGCTCAGAAACAGCTCGAGTCAGTCGTAATCTGGATGGGGAGTGATATTTGGGGAAAATACTTGTCGACCAAGGGTTCGTTATTGCATATTTTTTTTTTGAAAAACGGAGGCACAACGACACCTTTCTTCGCTCAAGGATTTCCAAACTAGCCTTTTTTAGGAGCAAAGAGTATGGCACTTTGCCTTCTTTAAAAATTATTCGCAAGGCTCTTTTTTGGATTGACTCAATTTTGTCCGATTCTTCACGAGAGATGCCAGGGTGCCAAACTGGACAAGCATATTCAAGATGCGGGCGGACAAAAGACGTGTACATCCTTAAGGAGTGAGAAGGGGGGACGCTATATTTATTTAGGAGCTTAAGGAGGGCGATAGACACATTAGCTTTATGGGTGATGTCTTGAACGTGGATACCCCACTTGAAGTTCGAAGAAATTGTGACACCAAGTAATTTAAACGAGGACACATAAATTTCAGGAGGGATAGGACTAAGAAAATGGGGCGAGGATTTGAGGAAACAAATCGGTATTATTATGGACTTAGAAGGGTTTACTGTCATGTTTAAGTCCTAAGCCTCACTTCCAATTTCATTGAGGATACTCATAGGGTCGCTTATTAAATTTCTGAAGCAACTTTCAACAATCGTTTGGTCATCAAAAAAATTTCCATCGGTCAGTAACTTCTTTCGTGAGGCTGTTGATCATGACTGAAAAAAGGAGGGGGCCTAGGAGAGTACCTTGGGGTATGCCATTGAAGACAGGAAGAGGGTTTGAGTAATGGTTCTGGTATTTAACCACCTACGACCTATTTGTTAAAAAGGAGGCAATCAATTTTACCAGTAAGGGATCGATATAAAACTCGCTAACTAATTTCTCAATTAAAATATTGTGGTTAACAAGGTCAAACGCTTTCTGAAGGTCAATAGAAATTAAGTTTAGCCAGGAATTTGGCTTTTCGAGGATTTTCCTGATGTGGTCAATAAGAGAAACGAGGTAGTGGGAAGTAGAAGTTGATTTTAGGTTTCCGAATTGCTTCAGGTCAGTAATAGGTAGGATTTTTTCCTTTAGCAAATCTGCAAGCAATCCTTCGTACAATTATGAGAAAATAGGAGTAAGAGTAATAGGTCGAACGCCCTCAAAGCCAGACTTTCTGTTTTTCTTTTTCAAAGGTGTAATTAAACCCTGTTTCCAAATTATTGGAATTTGCCCAGACTTAGTAATTTCGGTAAACAGGAAAGACAAGGGCTTAGAAAGGAAGTCACCGAAGGCTCTAATAAGAAGAAGCGGGATATCCAAAGGACAAACACTTGTCTTCCTTAGTTTGTCAATTCTTTTTTCTATCTCGGATGGGGAAACAGTCGGAAAAGAAGGGGATGGGGCTCCTGTTGATAATTGGTTGGAGAATGCTGGAAGGCTCTGGACAATGGAAGGAAGAAACTTATTTAAATTATTAGCGGTAACATCAGGGGGCTCTGGTAAGTTGAAATTAAGCTGGTCGACTCCTGCCGCATAGCTTTTTAACCTCGGAATACCAGTTTTTGGTTTATTAATGAACAATTCTTCGATCTTATTTTTGTAGTACGATCGTGCCAATTTACGAATTTCTCTTTTAATTGATTTTCTTAGTATATTGGCTTCATTGAGTTTCCCTTTTTTTAAAAGCTTCAATTTGGTTCTAGTTATTATTTTTATTATTTGATTAATAAAGGGTTTATCACTTGAGCACCTTTTAAATCTTTTGTGTGGGAAACAAATTTGATATTTATCAATTAGCTTTTTATGAAACGCGGCCGTTTTCTCATCAAGGTTTTGTAAACTATAAATGTCAGACCAATTTTCAGTATTCAGCCCTACACCAAAAGAAAGAAGACCAGAATTTTGAAGAGGGCGGTAAGTGCTATAAGCTATGTAGAAATAATGCTTAAAATTTGAGGAGGGGGACAAAAGAATGGAAAGATGAATACTCCCACCTAATGGGGGCAAAGTTGAGGGAGGGCTGTAAAAATTGTACATGTTAGTTAAAATAACATCAAGAGAGGTATTTCCCCGGGTCGTCGGTGTTTTAATAATTTGCTTCACTTTAAGTGAAGCGCAAAAAGAATCCATTTAAGGTCGTTGGCATCGCCAAAAACAAGGCCAGCATTGGGGTACTTAGAAATAACAGAATCAGCACTTGCCTGTAATTGCTGGATAAAATTACGTTTTGGCTCGATATTTTGATTTGGGGAGTGATAGAAAACAGCTTTTGCTATAATATTGAATGGACGAGGGAGTACTTTTGGTCCAACACTTAGCCAGAGGATTTCATCATACTGGGATAAGCTAGGGACTCGAATAACATTTGGGTAAAGGTGACTCTTAGTAAAGAGCAAAACTCCGCCACCTTTTTTCCCGAGCTGGTAAAAGGTATCTTGCGTCTTTACTTTTCTTTTTTCTTTGTCTCTGCGGCCTCATCAGCTACTTTACCACTAAACAAACATTGCTTTTTAAAATCAAACGCTTCACTCGTCTTTTAAGGGATGTGCTTGGAGGAACTAGGGTTTCGTCTTTTTCTAGCCGCGGTTTAGCGTATGGAACTCAATTTTTACATATATACACTTTTTATACCCATTTAGAAGGAGAAAGAGAGAAGTGTGTTTTTACAAAACACATAATAAAAAGAACACTTGGCCACCGACACCACTATATCATCACACAAACAATATATCATAGGCAGGAATAGCGCTGCCTAAGTAAAGAGCGATGTGGACACAATGTTTTTTTGTTGTTGTTGTTTAGAACTGGGCTCTTTGTGTCGTAGGAGTTGTCGCAGAAACTTCAAAAAGGGCTCATTCGATGGGAAAATGAAAGGGCTATTGCCTTTTTAATAGTCGAAAATAATTGGAGGGCAACTAACCCCTCTCCTATTCCCCCAAACACATTCAATCAAAATTTTGAGATAGCTATTTTTTCAACATAATTAAAAGATCCAGAAATTATGTCTTCGAGGATGACAAACCCCCCATAGCCCTTAGGGCAGGGGTTGTAAGTTATGTCCTGGGGGCATTTAAAATTTTGTATAGAAAGGGTGGTTGAATAAACTTTGGAGTGCCCTCAATGGATAGATAATCAAAAGTTCTAGTGCCCTTTTTAAGATTCAGAGTGATCGAAGGGTGAATACCCTGCCCAACACCTCGCATTTTCCCGAATTGTATCTGATACAAATTTTGAGATAGCCATTTGATGTCTTAGAAACTTCTAAAAGGGCTAATAAGATTGGAAATTGAAGTGGGTACTGCCTCATTTAATAGTTGAAAGTCATTAGAGGGCAACGAACCCCCCTCTTACACTCACCATTTCCCCAAACACATCCAATCAAAATTTGAAAAGGATAGTTTTGTTCAGTGTAGTGAAAAGGTCTGGCAATTATGTCTTTGAGGATGACAACCCCCCACATCCCTCAGGGCAAGGATTTGAGGGCAACTAACTCCCCTCCCACGCCCACTATTTCCTCAAACACATCCAATTCAAATTTTGAGATAGCCATTTTGTTCAACGTAGGTGCAAGCGCCGGAAATTATGTCTTTGGGTATGGCAAACCCCCTACAGCCCTCAGGTCAAGGGTTGTAAGTTATGGCCTGGGGGCATATAAGGCATAGGCCTATATAGAAAGGGTGATCGTATAAATTTCTGAGGGGGATCATTGGATCGGCAATCAAAAATTCTAGCGCCCTTTTTAAAATTCAGAGTGATAAGAGGGTGGATCCACCCCCCCCACACACACGTCGTATTTTCTCGAAATGCATCTGATAGAAATTTTGAGATGGCCATTTGTTGTCTTAGAAACTTCAAAAGGCGCTCATTCGACTGGAAATTGAAAGGGTTAGTTCCCCTTTTAATAGTTGAAATTCATTGGAGGGCAAGTAACCCCCCTCTCACGCCCACCATTTCCCCAAACCCATCGAATCCAAATTTTAGATAGCTATTTTGTTCTAATGGTCCGTAAATTCTGTCTTTGAGGATGACACCCCCCCTCAGAGCCCTCAGGACAAGGGTTGTAAGTTATGGCCTGGGGGCATATAAGGTATGTTTAGAAAGGGTAATCGTATGAACTTCGGTTGGGGCTCATTGGATTGGTAATCAGAATTTCTAGTGCGCTTTTTAAGATTCAAAGTGATCGAAGGGTGGATACCCCCACACCTTGTATTTTCTCGAAATGCAAATGACACAAATTTTGAGATGGTCATATTGTTGTCGAGGACACTTCGAAAACAGCTCATTCGATTCGAAATTGAAAGAGCCAGTGCTCTTTTTAACAGTCGAAAATAATTGGAGGGTAACTAACCCCCTCCCCTCTCCGACCATTTCCCCAAATACATCTAATAAATAATTTTAGGTAGCCATTTTGTTCAGCGTAATTAAAAGGTTCGGAAATTATATTTTATATGATGTCACCCCTCCTCCTTACAGCCCATAGGGCAAGAGTTATATGTTATGACCTGGGGGCATATAAGGTATGTATATAAAGGGTGATCGTATGTTTTTATCATCGTATATATATATATATATATGCGAATATACAACATTCTTTGCTGTCCCATTGTCTGTGCATATAAATAGATTGTCAGGTTTACCGACTCTTGAACATGCAACATATAATGGTCCATGGGAAAACAATCCGTATTCAGATCTATACCTCATGATTCTAATGATTGCCCTTGAGCTTTGTTGATGGTGATTGCTAATCGACCATTCCCTGAGTCGCCATCGTCATTTATATATCCCCCTGTGTACCCCGGCGTCCCCTTTGTAGTTATGTCCCTGTGTCCCGGTCGTCATTTATATTCCCTGTGTCCCGGTCGTCATTTGTGTCCCGGTGTTCCAGTCTGTGATTTCTCTTTGAGTGTCCCGGGCGTCATTTATATTCCTTGTGTCCCGGTGTCCCGGTCGTCATTTATATCCCCCTGTGCCCCCCAGCGTCCCCATTGTAGTTGTGTCCCTGTGTCCCGGTCGTCATTTATATTCCCTGTGTCCCGGTCGTCATTTGTATCCCGGTGTCCCGGTCTGTATATACATTCGTTTTTTAGTTTTGTTTTTCTCCTTTATTTTTTTCCTTTTTTCTTTTTTTTCTTTTTTAGTTTATTTAGATTTTTAGATTTTTTAGTTTTTTTATTAGTTTTTAGTTTTTTTGTAGTTTTTACCATTTTTTTTAGTTTTTTTAGTTTTTTTTTTTTACTTATGTCCTGGTCGTCATTTATACTCCCTGTGTCCCGGTCGTCATTTGTGTCTCGGTGCTTTGTTGATTGCTAATTTATATTATATTTATATTTATATTTTTTATATTTATTAATATTTTTTAGTTTTCTTTTTCTCTTATTTTTCAGTTTTTTCCTTTTTTTTAGTTTTTTCTTTTTTAGTTTTTAGTTTTTTTTTGTTTTTTACCTTTTTTTAGTTTTTTAGCTTTTTTAGTTTTTTTATTAGTTTTTAGTTTTTTTTTAGTTTTTGCCTTTTTTTAGTTTTTTCAGTTTTTTTTAGTTTTTAGTTTTTTACCTTTTTTTAGTTTTTTTTAGTTTTTTAGCTTTTTTAGTTTTTTTTCTTTTTAGTTTTTTTTGTAGTTTTTACCTTTTTTAGTTTTTTTTCTTCTTTTGTATTAGTGTGAAATAATTCAGACGTCATATGCGGACAAACACGACGTCACTCGACAGACAGACAGACAGACATAACCCACAAACAACTTATTTTTATATATATTTATTCATATTTTTTTAGTTTTCTTTTTCTCTTTTATTTTTCAGTTTTTTCCTTTTTTTTTAGTTTTTTTCTTTTTTAGTTTTTAGTTTTTTTTTAGTTTTTTACCTTTTTTTAGTTTTTTTTAGTTTTTTTAGTTTTTTAGTTTTTTTTAGTTTTTTTATTAGTTTTTATTTTTTTTGTAGTTTTTGCCTTTTTTTATTTTTTTCAGTTTTTTTTAGTTATTAGATTTTTACCTTTTTTTAGTTTTTTTTTAGTTTTTTAGCTTTTTTAGTTTTTTTTTTCTTTTTAGTTTTTTTGTAGTTTTTACCTTTTTTAGTTTTTTTCTTCTTTTGTATTAGTGTGAAATAATTCAGACGTCATATGCGAACAAACATGACGTCACCTGATCCATCCACAGATCCACACACAGACAACTTATTTTTATATATATACTAGCTGTTGGGGTTGCGCTTCGCGCCACCCCAACACCTAGTTGGTGGGGGCGCTTCGCGCCCCCCCCAAGCCCCCCCGCGCGCGTAAGTCGTTACGCGCCATAATAGTTACGCGCCATTGTAGTTGTGTCCCTATGTCCCACCTGTGAATATAGATAGATATATATATATATCCCCGTCGTCATTTACATCCCCCTGTTTCCCCCGGTGTCCCCGTTGTAGTTGTGTCCCTGTGTCCCGGTCGTCATTTATATTCCCTGTGTCCCGGTCGTCATTTGTATCCCGGTGTCCCGGTCTGTATATACATTCGTTTTTTAGTTTTGTTTTTCTCCTTTATTTTTTTCCTTTTTTTTCTTTTTTAGCTTATTTAGATTTTTAGATTTTTTAGTTTTTTTATTAGTTTTTAGTTTTTTTTCTTTTTAGTTTTTTTGTCCCGGTCGTCATTTATATCCCCCTGTTTCCCCCGGTGTCCCCGTTGTAGTTGTGTCCCTGTGTCCCGGTCGTCATTTATATTCCCTGTGTCCCGGTCGTCATTTGTATCCCGGAGATCCACAGATCCACAGACAACTTATTTTTATATATATAGATAGTTTTTTTTTTTACTTATGTCCTGGTCGTCATTTATACTCCCTGTGTCCCGGTGCTTTGTTGATTGCTAATCGAACATTCCTTTTGTCCTGGTCGCTTTCTCTTTGAGTTTCGTCATTTATTTTTTTCTTTTTTAGTTCTTTTAGTTTTTACCTTTTTTAGTTTTTTTTAGTTTTTTAGATGAAATTTTTTTTTAGTTTTTTCCTTTTTTTCTTTTTAGTTTTTTATTGGTTTTTACCTTTATTTTAGCTTATTTTTCAGTTTTTTCCTTTTTTTTAGTTTTTTTTTATTTTTTATTTTTTTTTAGTTTTTTACCTTTTTTTAGTTTTTTAGTTTTTTTAGTTCTTTAGCTTTTTTACTTTTTTTATTAGTTTTTAGTTTTTTTTGTAGTTTTTGCCTTTTTTTAGTTTTTTCAGTTTTTTTTTTAGTTTTTTATTGGTTTTTACCTTTATTTTAGCTTATTTTTCAGTTTTTTCCTTTTTTTTTAGTTTTTTTTAGTTTTTAGTTTTTTTAGTTTTTTACCTTTTTTTAGTTTTTTTAGTTTTTTTAGTTTTTTAGCTTTTTTATTTTTTTTATTAGTTTTTAGTTTTTTTTGTAGTTTTTGCCTTTTTTTAGTTTTTTTAGTTTTTTAGCTTTTTTATTAGTTTTTAGTTTTTTTGTAGTTTTTGCCTTTTTTTAGTTTTTTTAGTTTTTTAGCTTTTTTATTTTTTTTATTAGTTTTTAGTTTTTTTTGTAGTTTTTGCCTTTTTTTAGTTTTTTCAGTTTTGACGTCACCTGATCCAGTTTTTTCAGGTGACGTCACCTGATCCATCCATCCACAGACAGACAACTTATTTTTATATAGATAAGATATATATATATATATATATATATATATATACTAGCTGTTGGGGTGGCGCTTCGCGCCACCCCAACACCTAGTTGGTGGGGGCGCTTCGCGCCCCCCCAAAGCCCCCCCGCGCGCGTAAGTCGTTACGCGCCATAATAGTTACGCGCCATTGTAGTTGTGTCCCTATGTCCCACCTGTGAATATAGATAGATATATATATATGGTTTTAACTACGTAAAACTTGCGAATATACAACATTCTTTGCTGTCCCATTGTCTTTGCATATAAATAGATTGTCAGGTTTACCGACTCTTGAACATGCAACATATAATGGTCCATGGGAAAACAATCTGTATTCAGATCTATACCTCATGATTCTAATGATTGCCCTTGAGCTTTGTTGATGGTTATTGCTAATCGACCATTCCCTGTCCCGGTGTCCCGGTCGTCATTTACATCCCCCTGTTTCCCCCGGTGTCCCCGTTGTAGTTGTGTCCCGGTCGTCATTTATATTCCCTGTGTCCCGGTCGTCATTTGTATCCCGGTGTCCCGGTCTGTATATACATTCGTTTTTTAGTTTTGTTTTTCTCCTTTATTTTTTTCCTTTTTTTTTCTTTTTTAGCTTATTTAGATTTTTAGATTTTTTAGTTTTTTTATTAGTTTTTAGTTTTTTTTTCTTTTCAGTTTTTTTGTCCCGGTCGTCATTTATATCCCCCTGTTTCCCCCGGTGTCCCCGTTGTAGTTGTGTCCCTGTGTCCCGGTCGTCATTTATATTCCCTGTGTCCCGGTCGTCATTTGTATCCCGGTGTACCGGTCTGTATATACATTCGTTTTTTGACGTCACCTGATCCAGTTTTTTCAGGTGACGTCACCTGATCCACGATCCACAGATCCACAGACAACTTATTTTTATATATATAGATAGTTTTTTTTTTTTACTTATGTCCTGGTCGTCATTTATACTCCCTGTGTCCCGGTGCTTTGTTGATTGCTAATCGAACATTCCTTTTGTCCTGGTCGCTTTCTCTTTGAGTGTCGTCATTTATTAGTTTTTTCCTTTTTTTCTTTTTAGTTTTTTATTGGTTTTTACCTTTATTTTAGCTTATTTTTCAGTTTTTTCCTTTTTTTTAGTTTTTTTTTATTTTTTATTTTTTTTAGTTTTTTACCTTTTTTTAGTTTTTTTTAGTTTTTTTAGTTTTTTAGCTTTTTTACTTTTTTTATTAGTTTTTAGTTTTTTTTTTGTAGTTTTTGCCTTTTTTTAGTTTTTTCAGTTTTTTTTTTAGTTTTTTATTGGTTTTTACCTTTATAGTTTTTTTTATTTTTTTAGCTTTTTTATTTTTTTTATTAGTTTTTAGTTTTTTTTTGTAGTTTTTGCCTTTTTTTAGTTTTTTCAGTTTTGACGTCACCTGATCCAGTTTTTTCAGGTGACGTCACCTGACACATCCACACATCCACAGACAGACAACTTATTTTTATATATATAGATAGATATATATATATCTATCTATCTATATATATAAAAATAAGTTGTCTGTCTGTCTGTGGATGGATCAGGTGACGTCACCTGAAAAAACTGGATCAGGTGACGTCAAAACTGAAAAAACTAAAAAAAGGCAAAAACTACAAAAAAAACTAAAAACTAATAAAAAAAATAAAAAAGCTAAAAAACTAAAAAAACTAAAAAAAGGCAAAAACTACAAAAAAAACTAAAAACTAATAAAAAAGCTAAAAAACTAAAAAAACTAAAAAAAGGCAAAAACTACAAAAAAAACTAAAAACTAATAAAAAAGCTAAAAAACTAAAAAAACTAAAAAAACTAAAAAAAGGTAAAAAACTAAAAAAACTAAAAACTAAAAAAAAAGGAAAAAACTGAAAAATAAGCTAAAATAAAGGTAAAAACCAATAAAAAACTAAAAAAAAACTGAAAAAACTAAAAAGGCAAAAACTACAAAAAAAAACTAAAAACTAATAAAAAAAGTAAAAAGGCTAAAAAACTAAAAAAACTAAAAAAACTAAAAAAAGGTAAAAAACTAAAAAAAATAAAAAATAAAAAAAAACTAAAAAAAAGGAAAAAACTGAAAAATAAGCTAAAATAAAGGTAAAAACCAATAAAAAATTAAAAAGAAAAAAAGGAAAAAACTAAAAAAAATTTTCATCTAAAAATCTAAAAAAAACTAAAAAAGGTAAAAACTAAAAGAACTAAAAAAGAAAAAAATAAATGACGACACTCAAAGAGAAAGCGACCAGGACAAAAGGAATGTTCGATTAGCAATCAACAAAGCACCGGGACACAGGGAGTATAAATGACGACCAGGACATAAGTAAAAAAAAAAAAACTATCTATATATATAAAAATAAGTTGTCGGTGGATCTGTGGATCGTGGATCAGGTGACGTCACCTGAAAAAACTGGATCAGGTGACGTCAAAACTGAAAAAACTAAAAAAGGCAAAAACTACAAAAAAAACTAAAAACTAATAAAAAAAATAAAAAAGCTAAAAAACTAAAAAAACTAAAAAAAGGCAAAAACTACAAAAAAAACTAAAAACTAATAAAAAAGCTAAAAAACTAAAAAAACTAAAAAAAAGGCAAAAACTACAAAAAAAACTAAAAACTAATAAAAAAAATAAAAAAGCTAAAAAACTAAAAAAACTAAAAAAACTAAAAAAACTAAAAAAAGGTAAAAAACTAAAAAAACTAAAAATTAAAAAAAACTAAAAAAAAGGAAAAAACTGAAAAATAAGCTAAAATAAAGGTAAAAACCAATAAAAAACTAAAAAAAAAACTGAAAAAACTAAAAAAAGGCAAAAACTACAAAAAAACTAAAAACTAATAAAAAAAGTAAAAAACTAAAAAAACTAAAAAAACTAAAAAAAGGTAAAAAACTAAAAAAAAATAAAAAATAAAAAAAAACTAAAAAAAAAGGAAAAAACTGAAAAATAAGCTAACATAAAGGTAAAAACCAATAAAAAACTAAAAAGAAAAAAGGAAAAAACTAAAAAAAATTTACATCTAAAAAACTAAAAAAAACTAAAAAAGGTAAAAACTAAAAGAACTAAAAAAGAAAAAAATAAATGACGACACTCAAAGAGAAAGCGACCAGGACAAAAGGAATGTTCGATTAGCAATCAACAAAGCACCGGGACACAGGGAGTATAAATGACGACCAGGACATAAGTAAAAAAAAAAATTAACAAAACTAAAAAAAAGGTAAAAACTACAAAAAAACTAAAAAGAAAAAAAAAATAAAAACTAATAAAAAAACTAAAAAATCTAAAAATCTAAATAAACTAAAAAAGAAAAAAAAAGGAAAAAAATAAAGGAGAAAAACAAAACTAAAAAACGAATGTATATACAGACCGGTACACCGGGATACAAATGACGACCGGGACACAGGGAATATAAATGACGACCGGGACACAGGGACACAACTACAACGGGGACACCGGGGGAAACAGGGGGATATAAATGACGACCGGGACAAAAAAACTAAAAAGAAAAAAAAACTAAAAACTAATAAAAAAACTAAAAAATCTAAAAATCTAAATAAGCTAAAAAAGAAAAAAAAAGGAAAAAAATAAAGGAGAAAAACAAAACTAAAAAACGAATGTATATACAGACCGGGACACCGGGATACAAATGACGACCGGGACACAGGGAATATAAATGACGACCGGGACACAGGGACACAACTACAACGGGGACACCGGGGGAAACAGGGGGATGTAAATGACGACCGGGACACCGGGACAGGGAATGGTCGATTAGCAATCACCATCAACAAAGCTCAAGGGCAATCATTAGAATCATGAGGTATAGATCTGAATACAGATTGTTTTCCCATGGACCATTATATGTTGCATGTTCAAGAGTCGGTAAACCTGACAATCTATTTATATGCAAAGACAATGGGACAGCAAAGAATGTTGTATATTCGCAAGTTTTACGTAGTTAAAACCATATATATATATATATATATATATATATATATATATATATATATATATATATATATATATATATATATATATATATATATATATATATATATATATATATATATATATATCTATCTATATTCACAGGTGGGACATAGGGACACAACTACAATGGCGCGTAACTATTATGGCGCGTAACGACTTACGCGCGCGGGGGGGCTTGGGGGGGGGCGCGAAGCGCCCCCACCAACTAGGTGTTGGGGTGGCGCGAAGCGCCACCCCAACAGCTAGTATATATATAAGTATATCTATATATATATAAATAAGTTGTCTTTGTGTCTGTCAAGTGACGTCATGTCATCATGTCATGTCGTCATGAAGTTAGTTGTCGTCATGTTTGTTATGACGATAGCGTCATTAAAGGTATTTAAGACATTCGTTAACGGAAAAATGTTCAATTGTAAAATGACTGAAGAACCTACAATGACAACAGCCGAGGAAGCTGCTGAAAGAGTCTATGCCAAAAAACTTGCTGCTGATAGAGAAAGTAAGAAAAGAAAGCGTGCCGAGGAATCACAAGAACAGCAAGAAAACAGGCTTGCGGCTGATAGAGAAAGTAAGAACCGAAAGCGTGCCGAGGAACTACCAGAGCAACGCGAAACCAGACTTGCTGCTAAAAGAGAAGGTGAAAAAAGAAGGCTTGCCGAGGAATCACAAGAACAACAACAAAACAGGCTTCCTGCTGATAGAGAAAGTAAGAAAAGAAAGCGTGCCGAGGAATCACAACAACAGCGTTAAATTAGGCTTGCGTCTCAAAGAGAAATCACCAAAAGAAAGCGTGCCGAGGAATCACAAGAGCAACCTGAAAATTTTCGCCTAGCATTCAGGTACAGCCCAGTCGATGATTATAGCTTGAGTAGATCTGTTCAAATCGGGACTATGTCTAAAATTTGTCCCTATTGTAAGGCCTTGAAATTTAATGGTGAAACAATGGGAATGTGTTGCGCCTCAGGAAAAGTTAAACTTCCTCTACTGGCTGCACCACCAGAGCCATTGAAGACTTTGCTTACTGGAACTACGTCATAATCTAAGCGTTTTTTTTTTTTATCACAGATCAGAAAATATAACTCATGTTTCCAAATGACGTCGTTTGGTGCCCAAATCGAAAATCCAGATCAATCTATGCCTACTTTCAAAGTAAAAGGGCAAATTTATCATAGAGCAGGGTCCCTACTACCATTCTCAGGCGAGAATCATAGATTTTTACAATTGTACTTCATCAGTGATAGAAATTCTGAATTGAATGCACGTTGCGAAATTTCTCCCGACGTTGAAAGGACAATCGTTTCCCAATTGCATCATCTTTTCCACGAAAATAATAATTTAGTGCGTCCTTTCAAAACAGCCATCGATTTGATGCCTACTGATACGCATAAAATTGTTATTTCCGCTGAAAAAACGCCTCCTGGCCAACATGTGCGTAGATACAATGCTCTAACTATCGACGAAGTGGCAATCGTTATGGTCGATGATCAGTTTTTACCTCGAGATATTATTCTTCATAAGCGAAACGCTCAGTTGGTAAGAATTTCTGAAACTCATCGATGCTACGATGCCCTACAATATCCTATCATTTTTTGGGATGGAGCCGACGGCTATCACTGTAATATATTAAATTGACAAATCCAGCCACTAACAAAGAAATGAATAAGAAATGCAGTGCAATGCATTATTATTCCTATAGACTAATGATTCGGCAGGATGAAGACAATTATATTTTAAAATGCCGTCAATTATTTCACCAATACGTCGTGCAAAATTGTTTGAAAAATCAATGTTTGAAAGATTTGCGAGGGAATTCGAAACCCTTTGGCAGCATATTAATATTGCTTGCGGGAGATTTCAGGCAAACAGTACCTATAATACCTAGATCAACCCCTGCAGACGAAATGAATGCTTGCCTGAAAAACTCTAATTTATGGGCACACGTAAAAACATTAAAATTAACTACAAATATGCGTTTCCGATTGCAAAACGATGACTCTGGTCAAACATTTTCAGATCAATTGCTGGCAATTGGAAACGGAAAGCTCCCAGTAGACTCAATTTCAGGACGTATACAACTACCTGCTGAATTCTGTAATTTAGTGACGTCCAAAAATGAATTGATTGAAAAAGTATTTCCGAATATTCTAAACAATTATAAAAATAATAAATGGCTAAGTGAAAGAGCGATTCTTGCACCCAAAAATATAGACGTCCACGAAATCAACAATATTGTTTTGACCAAGATTCGAGACCAGGTAGTCCTTTACAAGTCAGTCGACACAGTTTTTGAACCAAATGAGGCGGTTAATTATCCATCTGAATTTTTATATTCCGTGGATCTTTCAGGGTTTCCACCACACGTGCTACAACTAAA
Source organism: Artemia franciscana (assembly GCF_032884065.1). Classification (NCBI taxonomy): domain Eukaryota; kingdom Metazoa; phylum Arthropoda; class Branchiopoda; order Anostraca; family Artemiidae; genus Artemia; species Artemia franciscana. Next base: position 24,580,467 of record NC_088865.1, on the reverse strand, counting down.
AATAGGCGTACCGATAATACTGTTAAGAAATATCAACCCACCAAAGCTTTGCAATGGCACGTGATTCGCCGTAAAAAAAACAATGGAAAACGTAATAGAGGCCACAATCTTGACAGGGCCTTTTGAGGGTTAGGCTGTTCTTATTCCTCGCATTCCCATGATTCCAACGGATCCTTTTTAATTTAAAAGATTGCAATTCCCAATTCGATTAGCATTTGCAATCACCATCAACAAAGCTCAAGGTCAATCATTAGAAAAATGTGGTATAGATCTTAATACTGATTGTTTTTACCATGGACAATTGTACGTTGCATGTTCGAGGGTCGGTAAACCTGACAATCTATTTATATGCAGCGACAATTGGACAGCGAAGAATGTTTTACGCAGTTTTACGCAGTTAATTTGTATTGTATCTATCTATCTATCTATCTATATAAAAACGAGTTGTGTGTATGTATGTTTGTTTGTTTTTAAAAAGAGCGTTTGCATATGACGTCATTATAAGTACATAAGGCTTTGTATGTGCACAGACAATGGGAAAGCCAAGAATGTTGTATATTCGCAAGTTTTACGTAGTTCAAAACACATATATAAATCTATCTATATTCATAGGTGGTACACAGGGACACAACTACAATGGCGCGTAACGACTTACCCGCGCGGGGAGGCTTGGGGGGGTGCGAAGCGCCCCCACCAACTAGGTGTTGGGGTGGCGCGAAGCGTCACCCCAACAGCTAGTATATATATATGCAAAGGGTAATCGTATAACCTTTGGAGGAGGTACATTGGATTGGTAATCAGAAGTTCTTGTGTTTTTTTAAGGTTCAGTGATCGGAGGGTGTACACCCCCCCCCCACATACCTCTTCTTTTCCCAAAATTCATCTGATTTTAATTTTAAGATGACCATTCATTGTCGTAGAAACTTTGAAAATAGCTTTTTCGATTGGAAATTGAAAGAGGCAGTGCCCTTTTTAATAGTCAAAAGTGATTGGAGGTCACCTAACCCCCTCCCTGGCCCACCATTTACCCAAAAACTTCCAATAAAAATTTTGAAATAGCCGTTTTGTTCAACGTAATTGAAAGGTCTGGAAATTATGTTTTTGAAGATGGCACCCCCCAACCCTCTGGGTAAGAGTTGTGCGGTATGTCCTTTGGGGATATAATGTATATATAGAAAGTATGATCGTATAAACTTCAAAGGGGGCCCATTGGATTTGTAATCAGAAGTTCTAGTGCACTTTTTAAGACCGAGTGATCGGAGGGTGGATACCCATCACCACAACTTGTATTTTACCGAAATGCATCTGGTAGAAATTTTGAGATGGTCGTTTGTTGTCATAGAAACTTCAAAAATGCTCACTCGATTTTAAATTGAAAGGGTCAGTGCCCTTTTTAATAGTCGAAAGTGATTGGAGAGCAAATAACCCCCTTCCATCGCCCACCATTTCCCCAAACACATCCAATCAAAACTTCGAGATAGCCATTTTGTTCAGCGTAATTGAAAGGACCGAAAATTATGTCTTTGAGGATGACACCTCCCCCCCCCACAACCCTCAGGTCAAGGTAAGTTATGCCCTGGGAGCATCTAAAGTATATATAGAAAGGATGATCGTATAAACTTCAGAAGGGGCTTGTTGGATTGGTAATCAGCAGTTCTAGTGTCCTTTTTAGATTCAGGATGGTCGAAGGGTGGATAACCCCTACCCGTCCAAACCTCGTACTTTCCCGTAATACATCTGATAGAAATTTTGAAATGATTATTTCTCGTCGTAGAAACTTCGAAAAAGGCTCAATCGGGAATTTGAAAGGGCTAGTGCCCTTTTTATTATTCAAAAAAGATTGAAGAGCAACAAGCACCACCACACCCATCAATTTACAAAACACAACAAATCAAAATTTTGAGATAGCCATTTTGTTCGGTTTAGTTGAAAGGTCTGGAAATTATGTCTTCCACAACCCCCATACCTTCTCAAAACCAGAACATAATTTGCACTTAACTGAAAAAAATGGCTGTAGGTTTTCAGTTTAGTATACATATACTAATATATATTCTTTATGGTTTAAATCGTATAATGAATAACCGAGTCAAACTCAAAACGAGCAAAAATTAACATGAGTAGGGCTGACAACCCCCCTGCCTTATCAAGACCAGAACAAAATTTGGACTTTACTGAAAACAAAATATATCTAAAATGTTTTCACTTTGTTTTTCCTCGTTTAAAGTGATTCTACTACACACATCAAGGGGGAACTCCGCCCTCTTGGACTCTAATTATAGCGCGAGTGTCTGGTGCCCTTTTTAAGAGAAACAAGAGATTGGAGGGAAAACAGCTCTTCTCTCAATCCCATTCATTTTCCAAACGCATCCAGTCAAAATTTTTAGACAGCCATTTTGTTCAGCATAGTAGAACGGCCCAGCAACTATGTTTTAAGGTGTATTAGGCACCTCGACCCCCCACAGTTATGCAACTAGCCCATTACTTTTTCTAAACTAAACGTGGTTCTAAATCAAAAGGCATTGTGTTAAATGGTTGGCAATAAGACACCTCAGCAATACATCAAAAACGACGGGGGGTTTTAAGTTGAAACTTTTAGGGATACTACTTTTACTACTTCCGTTCTTACAATTTAAATAAATTAAAAGAGTGTAAGTGCATCCAGGTTGTCAGAGAGCATAGATAGAATCTTTTGGGTATGATATTAAAGTTTTATTTTTTCAGGTCAACTTCAGAAGCTAAAGATTAAATAAAAAAATAATTTTTGCAAGGATTAAAAATTGCTGAAAAAGTTTCTCCAACATACAAATAGCAACCCATACTATGGATTCTTATAGAAGAAAACTGAAAAGATTTACAGTATTTTTTTTTTTTCAATGAAAAAAACTGTCAGTAAAAAACGAACAGAAATTAATTTTAAAAACTTTTTCCACAAGACAAGTTTTTCAAAGAAAAGTAAAGAGCTTCATTAAGCCAAGAATAAGCAAAAATAAAGTCCACAAATTACTATCAATAAATAGATAAAACTCGAAGCGAAAAGAAATTACAATAAATAGCTGAATCAACTCAAAACGAGCAAAAATGAACCTGAGTTGGGCTGATAACCGCTATGCATTCTCAAGACCAGAATTGCGCTTTACTTAAAATAAAATAGCGCTTGAAATGTTTTCACCTTTCTTACTTTCATAAATGAAAAATTGTCAAAACATAGGCGAAGAAATGACAGTATATGTCAATTTAACTGACAATCCGCGGTCATTTTTTTTTCTTCTTTTTTTTTTCATTGAAACACAAACTGTGTTCTGTTCTTGAGAAGGCATAGAGGTTATCAGCCCTACTCAAATTAATTTTTGCTCGTTTTGAGTTTGACTCGGCTATTTATTGTAATTTATGTTCGTATTGAGTTTCATTTATTTATTGATAGTGATTTGTGGTGTTTCTACGCTTGGAAGATTGATTGACTTCATTTCTCACCATTCTTGGCTTAATGGAGCTCTTTACTTTTCTTTGAAAAACTTGTCTTATGGAAAAAGTTTTTTTAAATTAATTAGTAAAAAAACTATCATTACTTTACTTTTCTTCTGGGAACATCCTATCATTATAACCCCCACAATAAATATACCAAACTCACATTTAAAAAAAAGCGGTTCCTTGATGGTTTTCTAAATATATGGGGGTCTTCAATAATCTCAATATCACTAGTAAAACTATTCCATTTCCGTTTACTATTAACAAAATAATAGAAACACGTGAACGGTAAGAAATACATCTTGGTACATAGAAATCAACACTACCCCTTGTATTGTGAGGATGAACAGTATACCTAATGCACAATAAATCACTAAAACAATGAAGCTGAATATCCTGCTGCAATCGCAAAATAAACCTCAATACATAGAGTTATACAGAAGTTGCAGTGTTTAAATCGCTAATGTGCCGTGGTTTCGTTCGATACTTGCAGTTTTCAAACCAACTCTTGCGTAAACTGATGGTTCATCTTCAGAATCTGAATTATCATGGCTGCAGCGGCAGCTGCAACCTAGTAAAGGATGATCCACGGCCCATAGTTACATATAAAACACAAATTACCCGTAACTGTTTAAACAGTGCGTCCACTGCTAATAAGACACGGTTCAATCAAACAAGTTCATGCAAGATCGCAAGCACATTCACTGCAAGTCGTATTCATCCCTTTGCTCGTCGAAACAAGCGCTGTGGAAGGCGATGACGGCAGCAGCAGTGCTTTGCAAGTCTTGACATGTTGTAGTGAATATAAAATATGCAAATTTTTACAAGTAACAGTCGCTGAGCTTCTTAAAATAATATCCGGCTATATTAATAGGTGAAGTCAAGCCAACATTTTAGTCATTCATTATTGAAACCAGCTAAAATTTTGAGGACCCTCTTTTACTAATTATGGACTCCCATTTTTTTTCTGTCACACCAATGTAAACCCCCGCCAAGCTTCCCGTGCACTCCTGGGGGTCCACCTGGACTACTTTGGGAATCACTGATGAAGACAGTGGAATTGAATTTTTTTTCTTTATGCAATTCTTACGGCCGCCGCTTCCATAAAGAATGATTAAAAAAAGGAACATAAAATGCACTTTGCCCATTACTAAGTATGAAATGGTAGGGAAAGTAAACTTCAGAGCTTTACAATAATTGTGTCTGAGAGAAAAATGAAAGAGAAAACTATATAATTCACAACGTGTTCCTAATCTCTTGATTGAGTTAATAAAATTGGTCGTGTAGCTAAAAAAAAAACAACCAAACGAAAAGTGAAACACTTTAGTCCAGATAATGACCCATCTCTCTACCTCCTATAAATTTCAGGTGTGCTGTCAAGAAAGCGACATTTTGATGCACCGTTACTGAAAATCTCCCGATATCCTCAAGCTTCTGTATTTCTTTTCAAAATCCCGGTTACCCGAAACTTGCAGCAAGCTTGATAAGAAATGGTATCATAAAAGTAAATGGAGGAAAATTGACCTTCCATAATACATTTCTACCCTTGCTGCTCACCTCTTGAATATTCAAACCCCGTTCATCTTGCTGTGCACTAGTGTTTATTTACCAAATGCTCGCTCCCTGTTAAACACATATTGTCTTCAAATCGTTGCCTATTAGAAACAAGCAGAAGCTGCTGCCGTCCCTCGTGTCCGAGTTCATTTAAAAAATGCGTAGTTCTATTTCATAAGTTGTCCCGAATTAAAAGACATTAAAGATAGAGTGAAGTTTTGGCTTCGTATCTGGATCGTCTGCGGTCGCCCAAATGTAGGCCATGTTTTAATATCAAAAAGAAGACCAAAGAAGAATTCAAGCGGTATCTGCGTAGTGTACGATATAATGGCTCTGAATTTCCCAAAATTGCTTCTCATTGGGGACAAGTGATCAATGCTTCTAAGCTGGAACCGTCTGCTTCTAGTGATGTTATCCTTTGTGGCTACTTGCATTAAGCACTATTTTAGAATTTTCACTGTCATTAACTATGCTATGCACTCTCGTTTCTCTTATCTCTTTAGTGATTTAGTTTCCCTTGGAGCTGAAGCAGAAGCATATAATCGCAATCTCCTTTGAACATGTGTTTAAAAGTATTAAACTGCTCAAATCGAAATCTGTTGATCATGATGGTATTGCTGTCTCCCGCTTTCGAACGGAGTCGCTTGATTTAATGTTCCACCTGCAGCTACTTTTTCAAATGTGCTTGGCATCCACTCTGGTGCCTGACTCCTTTCTAAGCGATGCAGTAACCTCGGTGCTAAAGTGCGGAAAGGATCCTTTAAGTTGTGGTTCATATAGACCCATAACTGTGGCCTGTAATGTTAGCAAAGTTTTTGATTATGTTTTGTTTCCCTTTGTAACAGCCAGCATGCCCACGTGTTTTAACTTCTGTCCTTTTAAAGGCTCGAGCCAGCGGTCCTAAGGTCCATTTTTTTGGCCCTGGACGTGTCTAAAGCTTTTGACAGTATTTCTAATGCTCAAAATATGTTTTCCCAAGTCATTTCTGTAGACAACGTTTCTGTCGTTCAGGCTCTTTAGTTTTGGTATAGTAATTTCAGTATTCGGTTAAAGGTTCACTCTAATTTTTGTGGGAGTATTCCAATTCACTCGGGAATGGGTCAGGGTGGGGTTCGTTCACCATATCTTTTCAGTATTTGTATCCACAGTGTGCCTCCAAAATTATGCCCTCTCTTTTTTATGATTTGGTCTATGTCTTTTATATTGCATATGCGGATGATATACTTCCATTAAGTCGTTCTAGATCTAGCCTCTTGAATTCCATGTCATCTATTTCAAAACATTTCCAAAGTGTTCGTCGGTCATTGAATATTGGTGCGTGTGAGTACCTAGTCTTCAATGCCAAGTCTATGCCCGTTTGTCTTCCGTGCTCTAACTTCTCCATCCGTTGTGAATTGCGGTGGTTAGGCATTCGTATTTGTTCGAATCTATTAACTTTTAGGATCAATATTTTACGGGATGTTAAAGAAAAAATTAAAGTGGATAATAGTAAAATACTGTCTAATCTTGGTGATTATTCTCGAAAAGCGCTTGCATTGCTATATAGTAGCTTTTGTGACAATTCAAAACTCTTCCTGTCTGGTATTTCACCTATCCTGAAAAAAAGATCTGGCAGAATTGCGTGTATTATATTTTCGTTATTGTAAGTTTTTGCTTTATTTACCGCGGTCTTATAGGAACAAGAAAATAATTTGATATTTCGGGACTACTGATATTATCACTTCTTTGCAGAAGTTAGGTTCAAAATTGGAAAAGGATTATATTTTTTCTCTGGGCCCCTTCCACCCTTTTGTTTGTTTATTTATTCGTTAGTTGAGTTATACTTGTAATGTATATGTTTTATCGCTCGTATAGTTGTGTTTTTTTCTTTCATTATCTTTTATTTACTCCACTTGTCTTGTATTTTAGGGGTTAAAAATAAATTATTTATTATAGGGTCATTGATGAATGAATCTCATATCCTTCTAAGAAATTAGAAAGAAAAAAGATGAGTTCCCAAGAGAAATCGCTTTTAGGGCTTACGAAACGTATGGAAGCGAACAATAGGAAATAAAAATCAGATATCTAAATGCAAAGAACGAAAAATATATAATTTATTCTCTTTCATAACCGAATAAGGGACATAAGTGTAATAACTTCTTTGACAAAACTAAGCAACATTCTCGCTCGGGATTCCCTCGTTGTTATTTGTATAGCTACTAAATATAGAAGAGAAATCAGTAAATAACAAGTTTTCAAAGACTACGTGGGACTGGATTTAGTTATTACTGACGTCATATTTCCCTTTTATTGTTGTTGTTTTTATAGGATTGTCCCTTTGGAAGTGCGTATTAGCAACAACAGTTGAAACATTAGCAGTATTATTATGGCTATTAATGTTTTTTTGTTTGACATGCTATTAAGTGACAAAACATCTTTTCATATTCTACAGGTTTTCAACCGACTGGCTTTTTAATGCAGTAATGTCATCCTCCCAAAGAGTTATGTGTGGCTCCCCATAGATTTTAGGTCTCCCATATCAATAGATATCTGCCCCCACTTTCAATAGAAGTATTGAAGTATTCATCTCCCATTTCTAACTCAGTATTAGGTTAGAGTTGCCGTTGCTTGAGTTTTATCGCAAAATCAGAGGGACTTTCCTCCCGCATGATTTTTTTTCTCTTGCGAAAAAGGAGATTCCATCTCGTTCAAAGTTAAGTAATGTTTATATGTGCGAGTGCTTTCCGGTTTTGGTTTTAGAGGTCCTTTTGCAATAAAATACACTAAATCCAAGAGTAACCTGATCCGAAAACCAAATGTTGTCTTGTTCTATTGGTAAGCTTTTGGTATTTATTCAAATTAGTTAATAAAACACTCCGAAAAAGAAGTTTTCTAAAAAAAGTAAAGGCCATATGAAAGTTCAGAAGAGAAAGAAACCTACAATAACTCAGACTCAAAACAACCAGAAATTGCTATTTAATAATAAATGAAACCCAAAACGAACAGAAATTAAATAAACAATCATAGAAAAAAACATACAACGGGTACTAATATAAACGAATAAATAAATCTCAAAACGAGTAAAGCTTACGTTAAATATACAAATCAAGGTTAAAACGAACAAAAACGTTTTGCTAATGAGGCATAAATGAAGCCCAAAACGAACAGAAATCAAATAAACAATCATAGCAAACAAACAAACAATAGTTACTAATATAAATGAGTAAATAAATCTTAAAACGAGTGAAATTTAAATTGAATGTGCAAATCCAGCTTGAAACGAACAAATATCTCTACAAAGAAGAAGTTGGGTTTTTGCCTCTTTCTTTCACTGTAAAAGTCTAAAACCTGCTGCGTCATTAGCTTGAATTAGGCATTTGTCTTTTAACAATAATGTTTTGCTAAATAATGCGATAGAAAATGATTAGAAAGCGTAAATACAAAGAACACGTAAGGATAGTTTGAAGAAACTTGTGAGGCATAGCTGACAGGCTCACATATTGGGGGGTTGAAGTTCAACTTAAGTTTGGCTTTTTGTCACAATCCTTTAAGAAATACTGCTCAAACACAAGGCCTGTCGAATTTGACTGAGAAGTATCTATAAATAACTTCAAGACTTTTCCATAAAGAGCGAGGATTGAGGAAGGAGTAGGCCCCCAACGACTGTTGAGAATAGAATAACTGATGCAATGTTTGCAAAAATTCATGGTATCATTGTATTGGACTTGTCTGGCACTCAAGATGTGACGAACGGAGAGTGTACGTTTAGAGTGCACCTTTGCCGAGCCATTAGCTGAGAGTATTGCATTAATCTCGTTAAATCAATTTGAACTTTACTGAGAAATCACTCCCGTAGGTAGTGTTCCACTAGACCTCGCACCCAAAACACAAATCAAATAATCAGCGTATTTCATATGGATCCGTACATGTCTAAATGCAAGTTCTACTGTATACCATCGGATTTCCTTGAGAAAATTCAAAGTGTTAACAATACCATTAGCATTGTTAATAGCAGTCCGTCGACCGTATAGACTGATCATTGACTATGCATATTTCAAACAGCGAAGAATATAGAATTTTTTTATTCTTTTGGCCTACCATATTTATTCTACTCTCCGAACATCAACAACCTTATTGAAAACAGTGGGGAAAATATTATACAAAACCAGAAGAGAGTGCAGGATTTAACGACTAAAAGATGTGGTTTTCATGTACTACTATATTTTGTTTTTCGATGTTGTCGCTATACTTTCAATGAATTTTCTAATATGTACGTAGACAGTCCTCGCCTGAATGCCTTCCTAGTGAAAAATATTTCCATAACTATATAGCATTTATTTCAGTGTCCGACGAATAAAATATTCTAAAAATATTTGTACCTTTGTTTATTAATAAAAATCTATGTACATAAAAAATGGCTTTTTATCTCCTCTTTAGATTTCCTCTTCTATGTATAGGTAGCTTTCGAGAACACCTAATGGTGGCAAATCATTGAATTCACAGTATATTGATCGTGATATGCAAAGTCAGTGTCACATTGTTTACAGTACAATGTAACTTCACTCTTATTGTATCTCTTTGTGAAGCCAATGATACCATTTCTATTCATATTGTAAAATTCACGTTTTTCAATTAGTAATCTAAAATTAAAGTCTTTTTGAAATAAAGTGTCCTAGGAAAGAAATTCAGCTGGAATCGTCAGAGAGAAGTTTTTCGGGGGACATTTTCTGCTAGAATGGAATTGTCTGGGGGTAATATTCCAGGAGGGGGGTATTTTACGTGGGAGGAACTTCCCATGGAGAGATCTCGTTTGGGGGAAGGGACTTTTCGTGGAGGGAAAGCCGGATTTTCCTGGAATTATTTAAAGACGATCAGAAATGAAATGAAAGACAATTTTTTTTCAATTGAAAGTAAGGAGCAATATCAAAAACTAAAACGAACAGAAATTATTACTTATATTAGAGGGATCGCCCCCTTTTAGGCTATAGTTTTTTGTAACTTTAAATAGTAGAGTTGTTACTAAGAGTCAAACTTTAGCGTAAAGAACGAGGAGTTGAAGAGGAGACAACACCCCTAATATACGTAGTAATTTCTGTTCGTTTTTAGTTTTGTTTTTCCTTACTTTCAGCTGAAAAAAATTGTTTTTTTTTTATTTATTTAACTGCAGTCTGGGATGGTGACGCGTGATGACAATTTTAGAACAATGGACTTGTGATGTGGTGCTCATTTGCCTTTATTGGTATCCAAAAAGAGTTACATAACTGAGTGAAGTATGCTTTTAAGATACAAAATGACTATCCTCCTGAATAATTTACCCTATAAGTGGCTCGTAAGGAGTTAGAGGAAAACAGTAATCCTCATGTTATTCCCTGATGAGTTTATATAAATTAATGTAACTAGAATAAATTTAGAAAATGTCTTGCTAGGAGTAGTAAAGAGGTGCTTCCTTAATATAACATTGAGAACCACTTAGAAGGATTCCTATAACCTGCGTAGCTACCCTTAGTTGAACTTAAATGTTATGGACATCATTCCGACTAGAAAATCACTAGATGACTAGGTGACTTTCTCTTGTTTCCTATAGTTTTATCGCTCAGCTTTTTTTTTTTTTTTTTTACCTAAGTGATGAGAAAATGGTCTCAATGTTCTATAGTAAAATGTAGAAGCCCAAGATTAAACAAGCTATAATGCGTTCTACAAGCTTTTAATGATGAAAAGTTGTTATACGGATTTCTTTTGCACCTCATAACTAATGCGGTCCTTCCAATCTAGTCTAATCCAGTTCAAATATCCCTCGGAAAAAACAAATGGGTAAAATGTGCCTTCGAGATAAAAAATTACTTTATCCTCCTGAATAATTTACGCTACAATGGGCTCGTAAGGAGATTAGAGGAAAACAAAATCGTCAGACATGGCCGTACCCAGGATTTATTCGCAGGGAGGGGGGAGGTTCCAAAAAAATTAAAAAAAAAACGTCAAAAATTGGTTTATATTCATTTTTGTTCCATTCTTACGCGTCTGACAAACATTACGTTGGGAAGTTCAAACTCCCTACCTCCCCCTGGATACTGCCTTGTCCTCACATTATCCTAGTATGAGATAATAAATTAATGTGAATAAAATAAAATTAGAAAATGTGCTAGGAGTAACAAAGAGATGCTTCCTTAAGTATAACATTGGAAACTACTTAAAATAATTCCTATAAACTGCATAGTCATCCTCAGTTTAACTGAACTGCGATGGAGATCATTCCAACTAGAAAATCACGCCTGTTTGCGACCAGATGACCTGCTTTTGTTTTCTATAATTTCATCACTCAGCTTCCTTTTTTTTAACCCAAGTAATGAGGAACTGATCTCAAAGTCCAATATAAAAATGTAGAGAACCAAGACCCAACAACTTATAAATGCTTTCTACCTGCTTTTAATAATGAAAAGTTATTGCACGGATTTCTTTTGCACCTCATAACTCATGCTTGCCTTCCAACTTAGGTAATCCCAGTTCCAATATCCCTTGGAAAGAACGAATGTATGGTTTTGACTGATTTACGATATCTATTCTGACGGTGAACTATTCTTGCGAAGCTTTCAACATTCGTCTTTTTCTTGTTTTAGGAAAGGATGTATTCGTACCATGGCTAATAGAATAATAGCCATGAGAGCCGGCCTGCGAGAACGTTTGGAAAAGCTAGGAACTCCTGGTAAATGGGATCATATAACTGCGCAAATTGGAATGTTTTCGTATACAGGGCTGAATGGTAAGCTAATGCCGCCTAAAGTCCGCTATATAATACCTATAAATTTAGCTCATCTTGAAATTGAATAAGTGATCGATGATCAAAATAGTTAAGTGTATTCATGTTTTGTAATAATTGTTATAGTGTTAGCAATAATTATTGGTACTCTGGTTCGGTTTTGTTGCCAACCTTTAAATAAGATCAAATGAAAATTTTTTGCTGAATTTTTTTAATGACTATTTCACAGTTCTGTGCTCTCTAAAAAATTCAGCATAAGATTTGGGTTTGATCTTGTTTACGGGCCTTTGTGAATTTGGGCGAATGGGCGAAAACCTTGAGTGAATTTGCGGGGGGGGGGGGTATTCATTAATATAGATTGAAATCTGCTTAATCTTGGTGTATTATGACTGAGTTCATTCCAGCTGTCAGTGCTACCAAATATTTAATGTCGAAAGTGCCACCTTTTTGACCAAAAAGTGAAAAACTGTCCTGGACTTAGATTATACTGATGATTAAAGCATCCTAGATGAAAGTGTGAGCAAAATGAATGAACTTGTAGAGGTTTTGCGAGTTCATAGTGCTAGAATTGGTTTTAAAATTAGTGTTAAGAAGACTAAGTCACTAAGGCTAGGAATAAGTGAAGATGAAAAGGTGACGTTGGGTAACGAAAAGATGGATCAGATGAGCAGCTTCACTTACCTTGGTAGTATTGTTAGTAAAGACTGTGGGAACAGCGAAGATGTTAAAAGTAGAATAGCCAAGGCTCATGGTATTTTTTCACAGTTAAAAAAAAGTTTGGAAGAATAAAAAAATAAGTCTGAAAACCAAAATTAGAATATTGGAAGGTACAGTGATGACAATGGTCAAATATGGATCTGAAGCATGGGTGCTTTGAAAAGCGGATGAAGGATTACTAGATGTTTTTTAGATAAATTGGCTACGGATTGTTCTGGGTACCCGGCTGACTGATCATTTTTGAAACAACAGGCTGTACGAAAAATGTGGTTCAATCCCGCTTTCTAGGGCTTTAATGAAAGAAAGATTGAGATGGCTAGGGCACTTTCTGCGGATGAAGGATGACAGATTGCCGAAGATTTTCCTTTTTGGCCAACCGTCTAGAGCTAAACGAAAGTAGGTCGTCCTCGTCTGGGGTGGGAGAATGTCACAAAAAAGATTTAAAGGAAATAGGAACTTCCTGGGAGGGTTTAAAGAGGGCGGCTTTATACAGATTAGGATGGAGAAAGAGTGTGCGTAGCTGTGTTTACTTCAGGCGGCTTGGTGCTGCGATAAATTGTTAGTAATAGTAGTAGTAATGGAGTAATCATTTATAATGATAATGATTAGGTCAAATTTAGCCTGTTGCTAATTCTGCTTTTGTATAGTCTAGGATAAACTGTGATTGTGATGTTGCCGTTATTTTGCTAAACTCATTAAAATACAACCATGATTTCTTATTTTTGGAATTTAGCAGACGCCGGGTTGGCAGAGAAATATCACAGTGCCTGGCCTCAATTCTTTTTTCTATCTATTGGTGCTGCATCGGCAAGCCTTAATTGTTGGATCTGATGTAGTTTGAAAGATTCGTTGAAGGTATTTTGGGCCTTATCACAGTAGCTCTTAAACGACTGTCAGCTCTTATATGTGTATAGCTCTTAAACGACTGCAAAGCATTTTAAGTTTTGGGCTAAAAGTGTCTCCATGGGCAGTGTCACTTTAAAAATTGCCACATTCTCTGGAAAAAAAGGATAATGTGAACCAAAATGCGCGTAATTCTAAACCGTAAATAGCTTTAGACGATGGAATATGGTGATAAGATTTAATGAAATAGCTTAAAAAATAATCCTAAGTTCTGAAAACGATTTTAATCTTCAATAACTCACTCCGAAAATCCAGTACGCATAAATGCAGACATGTAAGAGGCAGTAAATAACGCCGTAGTACACGTTAATGAGTCACTGATGACCTTACAAAAACATTTTGGTACAAATCCCCGAGGAATCATTTAGCAGAACCTATGTTGTTTGTCAAATAACAACTTTCACTATTTTAGTTTCTCACTAAATAGAGATCCGAATTGTCCTGATCGAGCCTTCAAATTGCAAATTGTGATAATTCAAACGGGGCTTGTTTTGCGGCTATAACTACTACTTGGCAAAATAATCCAGTCACTTCGACTCTTAAATCGCACTCTAGAACTTCCAATTTCCAATTGAATTTGTTCTCTCCCAAGTTTCTACGACCTTCCCTTCAATACGAAGTTGTCGGAAAAAATATATATATATATACTAGCTGTTGGGGTGGCGCTTCGCCCCCCCCAAGCCCCCCCCCTGCGCGTAAGTCTTTACGCGCCATTGTAGTTGTGTCCCTGTGTCCCACCTGTAAATATATTATATATATATATATATATATATATATATATATATATATATATATATATATATATGTATATATATATATATATATATATATATATGTATATATATATATATATATATATATATATATATATATATATATATATATATATATATATATATAGAGTGTGTGTGTGTGTGTGTGTGTGTGTGTGTGTGTGTTTAACTACGTAAAACTTGCGAATATGCAACATTCTTCGCTGTCCCATTGTCTGTGCATATAAATAGATTGTCAGGTTTACCGACTCTTGAACATGCAACATATAATTGTCCATGGGAAAAACAATCCGTATTCAGATCTATACCTCATTATTCTAATTATTGCCCTTGAGCTTTGTTGATGGTGATTACTAATCGAACATTCCCTGTGTCCCGGTCGTCATTTATATATTCCCCCTGTGCCCCCCGGTGTCCCCGTTGTAGTTGTGTCCCTGTGTCCCGGTCGTCATTTATATTCCATGTGTCCCGGTCGTTATTTGTGTCCCGGTGTCCCAGTCTGTAATTTCTCTTTGAGTGTCCTGGTCGTCATTTATATTCCCTGTGTCCCGGTGTCCCGGTCGTCATTTGTGTCCCGGTTTCGCGTTGCTCTGGTACTTCCTCGACACGCCTTCGTTGACGTAAATTGCACATTCCTAATCTGGCATTATCTCTTGAAGCCGCAAGCCTGTTTTCACATTGCTCTTGTGATTCCTCGACACACCTTCTTTTTTTACTTTCTCTTTCAGCAGCAAGTCTGGTTTCGCGTTGCTCTGGTAGTTCCTCGACACGCCTTCGTTGACGTAAATTGCACATTCGTAATCTGGCCCTTTCTCTTTGAACCGCAAGCCTGGTTTTGCTTTTTGGTAACATTCTAACTTTTTCAATGTTTTTCAATTTGCCAACTGTCAATTCTAACATTGACAGTTGGAAAAATCTTCACGTGCCAAGCATGCTAAAGTTCAACAATTTATAATAAACCTCAAAGTTTTAAGTATCTGTTTTAAGGTTTTCGAATTACTTTAATCTATTGTCAAAATATTTTGAAATATTTATGCAATTCCCATTTTTTACATTTTTAGTTTCAGTTTTCTTTTTCTTCTTTATTTTTCAGACGTCATATATATATAGAAGAAGATCACTTTCAAGTTATTTGGTTTGTTTTACCTTGGCTTGTCTTTCGTCACTATGTATATCGTATGTCGCCGAACCTTTGTTTTTTTAACTAAAATCTGGTAGGCACTGATGACCTTATCCAAGTCAAAATCCCAAACTCAATCATCATCGCTATCATTTTCAGTTTTGATACGTTTTGATTTTCGCTGTCCAGGTTGATCTTCATCTAACTGCGCGGTTTTGCGTTCTTTAGCCGCAAGCCTTTTGGCATTAACTCTTTGAGCAGCTTCCTCGGCTGTTTCTTCTGCCATTGTAGGATTTGGTAACATTCTATCTTTTTCAATGTTTTTCAATTTGTCAATGTTCATTCTAACATTGACAGTTGGAAAAATCTTCACGTGCCAAGCCTGCTAAAGCTCAACAATTTATAATAAACCTCAAACTTCAAAGTATCTGTTTTAAGGTTTTCGAATTACTTTGGTCTATTGTCAAAATATATTGAAATATTTATGCAATTCCCAGTTTTTCTCATTTTAGTTTCAGTTTTCTTTTTCTTCTTTATTTTTCAGACGTCATATGCAAACCCTCAACACAAAAATACATACAACTTATTTTTATATATATATAGAAGATATAATCTGGCGTAACAGACATAGTGTAACAGACATAACAGACATACAACTTATTTTTATATATATAGATAGATGGCACATCGTTCTTTATTAAAGTGCTCCCAATTGGGGCGCTTCGATAGTCTTATTACGTTTTGGTTTTTCAAAACTGATAATCTTCTTGAATAAATACATGTTTTTGTCATTTACATAAGGGTTTCTCTTATGTTGTCTTTAAGCCAAATTAAGCTTGTGTCTTTATAAAATAATTTCTGCTTTTATCGGATGCTTCATTTGAATGAAATCTTAAAAGTATCAAACAGTTCGTGATAACGAACTGTATAGTAAGGAGCGACCCGGCTCAATAGTAACCAAAAAATCTAAAAAATGGAATTTTGATACCAATAGTTACATCAAAAGAATCGAATCTTAATGCTGATTTTAAATATATAAGTTTCATCAAGTTTAGTCTTACCCATCAAAAGTTACGGGCCTAAGAAAATTTGCCTTATTTTAGAAAATAGGGGGGAAAACCCTCTAAAAGTCATAGAATCTTAACAAAAATAACACCATCAGATTCAGTGTATCATAGAACCCTACCGTAGAAGTTTCAAGCTCCTATCTACAAAAAATATGGAATTTTGTATCTTTTTTCCCAGAAGACAGATCACGGATGCGTGTTTATTTGTGTTTTTTTGTTGTTTTTTTTTCTTCCAGGGTGATCGTATCGACCCAGTGGTCCTAGAATGCCACAAGAGGGCTTATTCTGGCGGAAATTAAAAGTTCTAGTGTCCTTTTTAAGTGACCAAAATAATTGGAGGGCACCTAGGCCCCCTCCCACGCACATTTTTTCCAAAAGTCACTGGATCAAAACTTTGAGATAGCCATTCTGTTCAGCTTTGTCAAAAACATAATAACTGTGTCTTTGGGGACCACTCAATACCCCAAAGTCCCCGGGGGAGGGGCTGCAATTTACAAACTTTGACCATTGTTTACATATAGTAATGGTTATTACGAAGTAATAACCATTACTTCGGTTGGGGGGAAGGGGTTACGTGGGAGGATCTTTCCATGGAGGAATTTTTCATGAGGGAAGAGAATATCCATGAAGGGGGCGCAGGATTTTTTTTTGCATTATTTAAAAAAAAGAGAAAATAAAAATATTTTTTTAAACTGGAAGGAGCAGCATTAAAACTTAAAACGAACATAAAATATTACGTATATAAGGGGGTTCGTCTCCTTCACAATACCTTGCTCTTTACGCTAAAGTATTTTTAGTAATTTCAAATATTTATTCTACGGCCTTTTTGATTCAGGATCATTCTTAAACATTTAGGACAAAATTCAACCTTTAGAGTAAAGAGTGAGGTATTGACGAGGGAACAAATCCCCTTATATACATAATAAAAATACATAAATATGGAAGTTCGTTTCGTAAGTTAATTCGTAAGGTACGTATGTTTATTACTAACAAAAACGTTCGTAAAAAAATCAAAAAAAATCTAGATGCATATTTAAGTAACCAAACATTGGAGGGCAACTAGACCTCCTCCCCCAATCCATCTTTTCATCAAAATCGTCCGATCAAAATTATGAATTAAGCCATTTAGCAAAAAAAAAAAAAATATGCAAATTTCGTTTTATTTATTCATGTGCAGTGAGCCAAAATTGAAACATGCATTGATTCAAAACGTTCAGGAATTAAATAATAAAAACATTAAAACTTAAAACGAACAGAAATTATTTCGCATATGAAACTGGTTGTCCCCTCCTCAACGCCTCGCTCTTTATACTAGAGTTTTTGAATTATCTTAAAAAGTAGAGTTGTGACAGAGTCAAACTTTAGCGTAAAGAGCGGGGTGTTGAGGAGGGGACAGCCCCTTTCATATGAGGAATAGTTTCTGCTCGTTTAAGTTTTAATGTCGCTCCTTACTTGCAGTTAAAAAAAAAAAAACTTTTTTTTCTTAACAAGAAACTTAACTTACCTAAATAAATGATAAACAATCATTCTATTATGAGGTGCAAATTATAATTATTGCCCTTATCTTCAGTCGCAAGAAGTATCTATTTTCAGATAAAAAAAAGAGGTAATTATTGGATAGATATTGATCAAGAAACGGTGTTGGTAGTGTTAGGAGGGAGGAAGGTTTGGGAGAGGCTCTATATGCATCCAAAAGAGATCCAGTCACGGTGATTCATACAGGCTACAAGAGACAGCCTTGGACCGAGATGTGAGGCAGTGAAGCTTCTTAGCCAAGTGGGGGGGGGGGTAGACCAAAGCCTGGCAGACAAGAGTCGAAGCTGAGAAATATTCAGTTGTTATGCCTGGGTCTGATCGCCAGAAATTGTTAATCTCTGTGGTAGGTTGCCACGGAATTCAAAAAAAACTCAAAATTATTTCTGATCTAAATACGGTTATGGCATTATATTTAATTTGGCTGTCTTGCGTAGGTTAAAGAAAAGTTTTTTGGTTAATTGCCTTTTCTATCTTAATTGCCATCTACATCCTTGATATTGGCATACTTATGACGTTATGCAGACATATTATTTGGGAAGAATTCAGGCTAAACTTTATTAATATCTTCTTATTGTGGAATCCTTCTATAATATCAACTCCTTGGTAATGAGAAATAACCTCTGGGAACCAGTAGATTGGAACAATAGCTTCTCTCCTTTATGTTTCACAATTAAAAGTCTTTGGTAGATAGACACGAGGAGATATTTGTGGAACAATATTATGGTGACCGCCCTTGGTCAACAATATTAAAAAGCTTTCGCGGATCTTGAAAGGTACTGTGAGACCAAGATATAACTTTCTTCCGTTCGAAAATGTAATTACAGTCATTTTTTACCTCTTCCTTATAGTGTCTACGCAACAAGTCATTATTTTAGTTTTTTACAACAATTTGGCTGACACAAAAGCTGAAAATCTATTGCATTTATAATAGTCCTGTTTTATGTCCTTTTGTAAGTTGTACGTATATATAAGTGAATTTTTCAGCAATGGTTCCACCATCAGTGATCTTGATAATACACTGATTAAGTATTTAAATATTACGGACCTGTGTACTTTAGAGCCTTTTGTCTTCCAGCTTTTTTCTTTTACAAGTGAGGATCGAACAACCGACTGAGGAGGGACGCTCAACAGGTTGTGTTTATCGTATAACAGACATTACGTCTTGGCGTCTGTCATCCTTGAGTCGCAATAAATCAACACTCAGAAACGAGTCGTTCTGCTCGCCCAGTTCCATGATTGAGCTTTCGACTGGCATGAATGAGAAAAGATCAATGATCTTTGGTTCCAGTATCATTTTAGCTGCTAGAGGCTGTGATAAGTTTCTGTCGTGTGGTTCTTTTTTGACCGGTGACGAGTACTCTCATCGACGTCAGTATTGATTTCCATCATCTCCCTTTTCTTATTCTAAAAAAAAACATATTATTTTGTATCTCGATGAGTTCCAAAATGTCTCTCAGGGCTAGCTATTATTACATCCACAGTATTTGCAGGTTTCTAAGTACTACTATGTTTCATTTCTCCCAGCTTCTTTTTCACTCTTAGGAAGACAGGCAACCCTATGCATAAGAAAATATCTTCCTCACCTTGCGAGATGTCTGAAGCTTTCGCCAAAAACATTCAAATATTCAACAAATACATCAGTCTAAGTGCTGTGAGTCTTGACTTCTTTAGCTTTTCCCACAGTTTCGTCAGTTTATCTGTTTCCTGGTAAGTTATGACTTGACTTGCTTTACAGCATCATAAATTGAATTCCATCCTGTGTTATTTTGGAAAATAAGTTGCTTTCCCACTCTTTCTCTAAACATGTCTGGTGCATTAGTACTTAAGCAAAATTGGCTGAAACAGTTGGCTTTTTGACAAAAATTGGCTTTTCGAGTATTGACTCACTTGTTTCATATGCAAGTGGAAATTGCTGGTGAGTCAAAGGCTGCCTTTGAGCTCTTTGTTTGGGCAGCTCCGACAGTAGGAAAAACTTTGCTTTCGTAAATGTTCACGACTTGACACAACTTCGCATTAAGAAAAATTAGCAAAAACGAACCTCCTATTTCGTTTAAATTTATGAGTTTTGAAACTCGTCAAATTTCAAAATCCCATAGATTAACTCAGTCGCAAGTAGAGACACTTGAAACAAAGCGCTGCGAAAAAATAGTCTCTTTAGGGAAGATAGATCTATTTTGAACAGGGGTAGGTCTAGAGCAAAATCTTGGGGGAAGCCCAATGTGGTGAGCAATATCTTGGGGGGGGGAAATGTGACAAAGGTGCCAATAATTGACCAAATTGACAAATTTCATTCTTAAAAAAAGAGTGAAAAAAAGAAGAAGAAACAAACAGCGAAAGAGGGCGCCAGGAAATTCTTGGGGGCCCGGGGTTGCCCCCGGCCCCCTTGATTCGCCAGTAGTTTTTAAAGTATTTTATGTTTTAATCGCAGGAAAGAAAAATATTAAAATACTTATTTGAAATACACCAAAGAAAATATAGTGAATGCCCATTTAGAAATTAATGTAAGCAGTTAAATGCGTATTTCAAATATCTGTGTGTTAATACTTGAACAACAATATTCAGTAGTTGTACAACCTAGAAAAGAGTGAACCCCGGCTCATATTAGGGTGATTGGTATTAAGAGACACCGCCAAGGGACAAACATTTCCTATAGATAAAAATATTCGCATATTTTTTTGGATCATTATTTGTTTTTTAATTGTCGTTTTCATACAGATTCAATAGAACGGTAATTGGTATTTACGATAAGACATTTTGACGAATTTTGAAAATGAGACAGAAACCCCCAAAAATAAATTCAATTTGAAATAAAAATTACATTTAGAAATTTGCCATTGTTGAATACTGTTGAATTACAGTCCCCCGTGGAAAAATCAAGAAAATTCATGTTTGTACATGGGTAACACCGATGTCTCTTTTAAATATCTTTTCCTACCACGTGTGATCGTATTCCAGTGAACGCTATATATCATATATGTTATAAGCATTGAACGTAAAATATCAGAAAAGGGCTCATTTTGACGGAAATCAAAATATCCAGGATCTTTTTTTGGTAACGAAATAGATTGCGACACAGCAAAGTGCGTATTTTTGCCATTCTGTACGACAGACATCAATTTTGGCCCAAATTGGGTCAAATTACCCCTTTTTTCTCGCATATTAATTGTTTTAAAAATGGCAAATACATAAATACTTTCTTATATAAAAAGGGTATTAACTACTGAAATTTCAATTAAAAAAATAAAATAAAGTCTAATAGAGTCAACATACACGTATGCGTATCTACGAGCACAGTAGCAAGAGTCAGTATCTTCATGTAATTCAATATGGGAATTCACTTTTCAAGTAAGCCTGCGAAGGTAGAGGGAGGCTAGGTATACATCTATACTGCTAGTGCTACTAGCAACTCAGCAGAGCATCATGATGCTTAACGCCAAGACATCTTCGCATGCCTCTCCTCCACCCTAATTTATTCAAAACTTTACTATTTACACCTGCCATGAAGTTCCTATGCCCCTTAAATCCTTTCTTATGGTTTGTTCTCATCCGATTCGTGGACGACTTGCTTTTTGTTTGGTCTCAGGTGGATAGCCATATTTGGCAATCTGTCATCCTTCATCCGTAAAACATGGTTTAGCTATCTTCACCTTTCCTTCATTATAGTCCTAAAAAGTGGAACTAAACTGCATTTTTTTGTTTAAGCTTGGTATTTGATATACGTTCAGTGAAACGGGCACCTACCTCAGCATGCATACGTTTTAGAGTTCTTTTAGTAGTCCAATATTAGTTCACAAACTCGTCCTCCTATTCTTCCAAAGTTTTTTCAAATGTGTCAAAACTGGCTGAGCCCTGGCTGCTATACTTTTTACATCTTTGTTGCATCCATCATCTTTAAATACTATCCATGTAAGTAAAGTGACCCACTTGATCAGTTTTCTCGTCACCTAACATCACTTCTTCACTCTCATACACATCTATTACTTAAATCTAGCAAGTGTGTTCCTGGAAGTGTGTTGTACTCTTGGTCTTTTTTTTAGAAAAATTGTTTTTTGATTCATTTACTTCCATAATAGACAATATTACGTTAAATGGACCCTTGGTAACCTTTTGTATTCTTTTCCTGACTTCTTTTTTAGCTTTACAGAGCTTTTACTCAATCAATGTTTCAGGTTGATTGCATAGTAAAGCAATTTGATAATTTATTTTCTTTTCCGTGGTTTTTCCCCTTTCTTGAAATTTTCAATTTCTGGAAAGCCTTTCTCGGCATTGGAAACAGGCTTCAGCGAATTTTATAGAAAGTAATTTTTGTCGTTAGTGATTTATGTTTATCTTATCCCTTGTTCTTTAATTGAGTTGTTTTTTTTTATGTAGCTACCTTGCTTGCCATGCTTATAAAGGCAAAGGTATTGTCGATCTTTTAAATAGAAACTGGATTAATAAAATTAGGAAAGTAACTTCCTGTAGTTTTTTTTTTGCAATATTTAATTACAAGTCAAAAAACTAGCAGCAGCACAGTAAAAGATGAGCTATGCTAGTAAATAAAAAATAAATAAAATACAATGCATTTTTTGGTCTATGATTTTCGGAATTAGAGGGTGGAACTATGTGCCGAGTTAAATTTAAGTTCAACAGATACATGGTATATGGTTTTTTAAGCTAATTCCAAATATGTAGAATTCATTTAGCTTAATGTTACCCATCAAAACTCTTGAACCTGAGAAAATTTGCTGGATTTCCGAAAAAAGGAAAAAAGGGCACTAAAATGTCAAGCGAAATCACACAATCGAATTCAGCATATCGGAGAACCTTATTGTAGAGATTGCAAGCTCCTATCCACAAAAATGTGGAATTTGTATTTTTGTCAGAAGAAAGATTACTAATGCGTGGTTATTTGTTGCTTTTTTCTTCCCTGCAGTGGCGAGCATCTCGAATCAATCGTCCTAGAAGGTTGCGAGATGGCTCGTTCGAACGGAAATCAAAAGTTTGAGTGCTCTTTTTGACCGACGAAAAAGATTGAAGGGCAACTAGCCTCTCTCCCAAGGTCCTTTTTTCCCCAAAGATATCCAGCAAAATCTTGAGTTCGCCGTTTGATTCAGATAGTTGAAAGGTTCGATAGTTATGCCTTTGGGATGACATGACTCCGATAGTCCGTGGGGGAAGGGCTGTAAGCATTTTTTTCAGGGAGAAAGATTCTGTGGGAGGGGGGGGTGTTTTCCATTGGGATAATTTTCAATGGGTAGGAAAGTTTCCGGGAGGAATTTTTGAGGATAAATTTTACATGGAAGGTGGGAAGGGATTTCTTGACATTATTTGACAAAACGGCCAGAGATTAAATTACAAAAAAAAACGCAATTTTTCAACGAAAGTAAGAAACAACATTAAAATTTAAAACGAACGGAGATTATTCCATATTTGAGGTAGGCTGCCACTTCCTGAACCCTCGCTCTTTACGCTGAAGTTCGACTTTTTGTCACAATTTTTAAGAATGACTCCTGAAGCACAAGGGCCGTTGAACTTGAATGAGAAGAATATTTAAGGAACTTCGACACTTTAGCGTAAAGACCGAGGAATTGAGGAGGGGGGCTATCCACTTACTGGGTAGAGAACTACTTATCGTGTAGTCCTATGCGTAGCTCAGGTTTAGGTTGATCAAAGCTGTATGCTCCCCATGGTTACCACCACGGTCAATATCTAAAGTTGCCCACATTTGCGTGTTACACAGCGATTCTGGGTGCTACAATTGATAAATATTTTGCACGTGTCACGGCTTGCCCCGCGACACAAGCATGGTCCGTTTAAGTGTACTTTGATTAATTTTTATGTTAATTTTTTATCTTTTTTTTAATGTAGAGGAATAAAAATGTATCATGTGTTGATCAGAGAGCTGCAGAACGGCAAAATGTGTTCGTACACGTATATCCTATATTTAAATGTATTTAGATTATTGCCATGCATAAAAAAAGGTTCTGACGTATATTTTGATGTGAGACACATAGTTTAATTGCATTTTATATGTCTTATATTTTCAATTTGGCCATAAGAGAACAAGTGCTAGATTCCGTGTAGCGCATGCTGTAGTGCTTCACATGATGAAATAGTGCTAAAATAGCACTCTCGAGCTACAATTGACAACCCTGATGCTTCCTTTATCCTTGTACTAAGCCTACTCCAAAGCTTAGACGTAAGAGGCTATACACACAACAGAAAAACATCCTACTTAGAACCAGTCGCGTAACCATATATATATATATATATATATATATATATATATATATATATATATATATATATATATATATATATATATATATATATATATATATATATAATATATATATATATATATATATATATATATATATATATATATATTTATATATATATATATATATATATAAATATATATATATATATATATATATATATATAGGTAATATTTTATGGGATTTTCATCATCAATGTCCTAAACTCTAAAGAAACCCTAAGCACATTTAGGCAGGTCATTAATAATAATTAAAAAAAAGAGTAGGATCCAATATAGAATCCAAAGGAATGCCCAATTAATAACTCTTTTACTTGAAGAACATTTATTCAAGTGAGCATAGGCTACTCCACTCTATTTTGGAGATAATTCCTTAGGAAAGCAGTACCTTTTTATTAATATTCGCTGACCTGCTTCAAATGCCTTATTAAGAGGGAGGGATGAGCAATTGAAGGAAATGAGGCCATTTACCCCTCCTATATCTTCAACCCCCCCCCCCCCACTAGATATCGAAAACATTTCTCTATCTAAAGATACTTCTTTCGGTATTTTTGTTGGAAAAATAGACAATAATCTTCCCTAGATTTTAAAGAATACATTTTGCCCTCCCCCCCTCCTCCACTACATTTTTGTCAATTGGTCTATTAACTTTTTGTTTCTGAAAGTTTCATGCAGACCGACCCTAATTTTTCACGAATTTTTAAACTTCTGAAAATAAACTTTTAGCCACAATTCCATTTAGTCAGCTCCATTTTGTTACTAGTATTAATATAAAAAAAAACGAGTTTTTTCTAACTGAAAGTAAGGAGCGAAATTGAAACTTAAAACGAACAGAAATTACTCTGTACATAAAAGGGGCTTTTTCTCCTCAACGCCCCGCTCTTTACGCTAAAGTTTGACTCTTTCTCTTAACTCTACTTTTTAAAACAACAAAAAACTTTAGCGTAAAGAGCGGGACGTTGAGTAGGAAAAGCGGGACGTTGAGTAGTATTTATAATATATATATATATATATATATATATATATATATATATATATATATATATATATATATATATATATATATATATATATATATATATATATATATATATATATATATATATATATATTACATACAAATTTATTTTACATAAAGGTAATATTTTATGTAAAAATAAGGAATTTTCAGGATCATCAATGTCCTAAACTCTAAAGAAACCCTAAGCACATTTAGGCAGGTCATTAATAATAATTAAAAAAAAGAGTAGGATCCAATATAGAATCCAAAGGAATGCCCAATTAATAACTCTTTTACTTGAAGAACATTTATTCAAGTGAGCATAGGCTACTCCACTCTATTTTGGAGATAATTCCTTAGGAAAGCAGTACCTTTTTATTAATATTCGCTGACCTGCTTCAAATGCCTTATTAAGAGGGAGGGATGAGCAATTGAAGGAAATGAGGCCATTTACCCCTCCTATATCTTCAACCCCCCCCCCCCCCCCACTAGATATCGAAAACATTTCTCTATCTAAAGATACTTCTTTCGGTATTTTTGTTGGAAAAATAGACAATAATCTTCCCTAGATTTTAAAGAATACATTTTGCCCTCCCCCCCTCCTCCACTACATTTTTGTCAATTGGTCTATTAACTTTTTGTTTCTGAAAGTTTCATGCAGACCGACCCTAATTTTTCACGAATTTTTAAACTTCTGAAAATAAACTTTTAGCCACAATTCCATTTAGTCAGCTCCATTTTGTTACTAGTATTAAATATAAAAAAAAACGAGTTTTTTCTAACTGAAAGTAAGGAGCGAAATTGAAACTTAAAACGAACAGAAATTACTCTGTACATAAAAGGGGCTTTTTCTCCTCAACGCCCCGCTCTTTACGCTAAAGTTTGACTCTTTCTCTTAACTCTACTTTTTAAAACAACAAAAAACTTTAGCGTAAAGAGCGGGACGTTGAGTAGGAAAAGCCCCTTTCATGTACAGAGTAATTTCTGTTCGTTTTCAGTTAAATTTCGCTCCTTACTTTCAATTAAAAAACTTGTTTTTTTTATTTAATTTCTGAACGTTTTTGAATTAATGCATGTTTTGATTTCGGCTCGCCGCACATAAATAACTAAAACGAAATTTGTATATTAATATTTTGGCTAAATTGCTTTCTCAGTTTTAATCGGAAGATTTTGAGAAAAAGGAGCGGGAGAGGAGGCCTAGCTACCCTCGAATTTTTTAATTACTTAAAAAGGCAACGAGAACTTTTAATTTTTTACGAAGGTTTTCATTAGTAAAAAATATACATAACTTTCGTAACGAACTTCTATCTTCGTATGTTTTTATTGCGTATATGAGGGGGCTCACCCCCTCGTCAATACCTCGCTCTTTACACTAAAGCTTAAATTGTGTCCCAATTCCTTAAGAATGACCCCTGAATCACAAAGGTTGTAGAATAAATAGTTGAAATTACTAAAAATACTTTAGCGGAAAGAGCGAGGTATTCCGAGGAGGTGAACCCCTCATATGAGTAATAATTTATGTTCGTTTTAAGTTTTAATGCTGCTCCTTACTTTCAGTTGAAAAAAAACTTTCATATTTATTTTTTCATTGTTTTTTTAAATGATGCTAGAAAATCCTGCTCCTTCTTCATTGAAATTCTCTTCGCGCATGAAAGATTCCTCCATCGGAAGATCTTTCCACGTCCCTTAACTTCCCCCCCCCCTCAAACCAAAAATCCCCCTGAAAACGCCTATACACTTCCCAATGACCATTACTATATGTAAACACTGGTCAAAGTTTGGAACTTGCAGCCCCTCCCACGGGGAGTGTGGGGGAGTAAGTCGTCCCCAAAGACATAGTTAATAGCTTTTCCGATTATGGTGAATAAAATGGCTATCTCAGAATTTTGATCCGGTGACTTCTGGGAAAAATTGAGCGTGGGAGGGGGCCTAGGTGCCCTCCAGTTTTTTATCACTTAAAAAGGGCACTAGAACTTTCAATTCCCGTTAGAATGAGCCCTCTTGCAACATTCTAGGACCACTGGGTCAATACGATCACCCTGGGAAAAAGAAAAGAAAAAAAAACTAAATAAACACGCATGCGATGGTGTGATTTTCGTTAAGATTCTATGACTTTTAGGGGTTGTTTCATCTTTTTTTTAAAATAGGGCAAATTTTCTTAGGCTCGTAACTTTTGATGGGTAACATTAAACTTGATGAAACTTATATATTTAAAATCAGCATTAAAATGCGGTTCTTTTGATGTAACTATTGGTATCAAAATTTCATTTTTTATAGTTTCGGTTACTATTCAGCCGGGTCGCTCCTTACTACAGTTCGTTACCACGAACTGTTTGATCATTCTTGAAAACCTAGAACTTCACTGGGATAAATTTGGGATAAATTTTCGTATTACGAACATGTGTAAATGACAGCTGACTTTATATAGATTGAATAAATAAAAAAAGTTTTTTAACTGCAAGTAAGGAGCGACATTAAAACTTAAAACGAACTGAAATTATTCCGTATATAGAGGGGTTGTCCCCTCCACAACGCCTCGCTCTTTACGCTAAAGTTTTTTATTGTTTTAAAAAGTAGAGCCGTGAGAAGGAGTCAAACTTTAGCGTAAAGAACGAGGCGTTGTGGAGGGGACAGCCCCTCTCATATACGGAATAATTTCTGTTAGTTTTAAGTTTTAATGTCGCTCCTTACTTGCAGTTAAAAAAAACTTGATTTTTTTTATTTAATTTCTGAACCTTTTTGAATTAATGCATGTTTCGATTTTGGCTCACCGCACATGAATAATTAAAACGAAATTTGTCTTTTTTGCTAAATGGCTTTTTCATAGTGTTGATCGCATGGTTTTGACAAGAAAAGGGTGGGGGAAGAAGCCTAGTTGCCATCCAATTTTCGGTTACTTAAAATGCAACTAGATTTTTTTTATTTTTTGTACGAACTTTTTTGCTAGTAATAAACATGCGTACCTTACGAATTACCTTACGTAACGAACTTCTATATTTGTGTATTTTTATTATGTATATAAGGGGGTTTGCCCCCTCGTCAATACCTTACTCTTTACACTAAAGCTTGAATTTCATCCCAAATCTTTAAGAATGACCCCTGAATCAGAAAGGCAGTTGAATAAATAGTTGAAATTACTAAAAATACTTAAGCGTAAAGAGCAAGGTATTGTGGAGGGGAAAACCTTCTTTTATACGTAATATTTTATGTTCGTCTTAAGTTTTAATGCTACTCATTACTTCCCGGTGAAACATTTTTGTATTTATTTTCTCATTGTTTCTTTTTAAATAGTGCTAAAAAATCCTGCCCTTCCTTCATGGAAATTTTCTTCCCTCGTGATAAACTCCTCTATGGAAAGATCCTCCCATGTAACCCCCTCCCCTTACCCACTCCCGCCCAAGTGCAAAAAAGTCCCCCTGAAAATATCTGTACACTTCCTAATAACCATTACTATATGTAAACAATGGTCAAAGTTTGTAACTTGCAGCCCCTCCCCTGGGGACCGTGGGGGATTAAGTCGTCCCCAAAGACATAGTTATTAGGTTTTTGACTAAGCTGAACAGAATGGCTATATCAAAATTTTGATCCGGTTACTTTGGGGGGAAAATGTGTTTGGGAGGGGACCTAGGTGCCCTCCAATTTTTGGGGTCACTTAAAAAGGGCACTAGAACTTATAATTTCCGTTAGAATGAGTCCCTCTCGCAATATTCTAGGACTACTGGGTCGATACGATCACTCCTGGAAAAAAACAAAACAAATAAACACGCATCCGTGATCTGTCTTCTGGGAAAAAATACAAAATTCCACATTTTTGTAGATAGAGCTTGAAACTTCTACAGTAGGGTACCCTGATACGCTGAATCTGATGGTGTAATTTTCGTTAAGATTCAATGATTCTTACGAGGTGTTTCCCTCTATTTTCTAAAATAAGGCAAATTTTTCAGGCTCATAACTTTTGACGGGTAAGTTTGATCTTGATGAAACTTCTATTTAAAATCAGCATTAAAATGCAATTCTTTTGATGTAACTATTGGTATCAAAATTCCGTTTTTTAGATTTTCGGTTACTATTGAGCCGGGTCGCTCCTTACTACAGTTCGTTACCACGAACTGTTTGATTTAATTCCTTCAGCAACTTACAATCGTACTCATGTCCTTTATACTGTTAGGATAGAACTTTTTATTTATGGAAAATCGGACTTCAGTGCTTTTCAATCAGTGTGATGACAGTTACTTTCGCTGTATTACAGCCACCTTCGTGTCCGTGGTATTGCTGAATTTCATAAGGATGTAGTTTTGGGTGCCATGATAATGATGGCTTTAAGGTGGTTGAATTGTTCCTGTCACCTATAGTTACGTAAGGGGTAATAAAAATTTTGGGATTCTTCGGAAATATGTCACCATAAAGGTCCTAGTGAGAGTGTTCTATCTTGAATAAAACTGAAAAAATAGTTATGTAACCCTTAATAAAGCAAAAGAGCTAGTTAAAAAAAAAAGATGCTTCCAATTGTCCAAAATACTTGTTCCTTCGTTAGCTTGCTAGCCTACTTTCTTTTAGCTATATCTACCATAGTCTTAATGTGAAACACCTCAAAACGCTATTAATAAAATCAGTAAAATTCGTAGAAAATTCTATTATTGTATTGGTCTTAAAATCTCATAAAAGGTAAGGATAGCAGCAGTGTAGCAGCCAGGACGGGCTAGAGGACCAACCTCCCCCCCCCCACCAAAGCAAATGCAATCCGAGCTACGTCCCAGTCAAGCAGACATTAAAATCCATGGAAAGGAGATGTTAAGGAACTCATAAGTCTGTTTAGTTTGAAATTAATCACTAAGGTACCAAATGCTTGTTTTGAGAGGGTCTATTTTGGAGAGTGTTGTGAGTAGAAACACTTATAAGCGAATCAGAGGTTTTTGTATCAAATATCCAGCTTCTATGGTTGTGTGGGTCATTAAGTATAAGTAATCCTCTAACAACCTCGAAGCAAATACCCCATTGCATATAGAAATTTTACTAGTAAAAATAAAATATTTTTGATTAGTATTGTCAAAAAAGTGCGCTGAAGTCGGGATTCGGGCCAAGCTCCTCCCCTCAATAAGACCTTGTTATTTTTAGGCTTTTTTTCACAATTTCTCACGTTTCTCAATTTTTGTATTTGGTACTAGTTAAGTACAGCGACCACGCCCAATAAGTGAAGTTAGGTTAATCCTAATGAACTATACTAATGTATGATGAAAATATAATACTTTATTAACAAAATTATGGAAAATACAGCAGATAATTATGGAAAGCAGGCCGCCCGGATCGCATTATATTAAATGTCTAACCTAAACAGCTTTATATATTAAATATATAATAAAAATATACCTACATAGTAGTTTACTTCGTTCAGGCTAAGCTGATTATATCTGTACATACAAAGAAGCCAGCAGAGAAACCGGTTTTGAACAGATCAAATAGATCAAACTTCTTGAGTGTGGTCGCTGTACTTGACAGGTGCCTTGTATTTTACTACCGTTTTTTTGCGGATCTCTCAGGATTCTGGAATTTTCCATCCCTAGAATAAATTTATGGGTATTTGCTAGGGTTTTGAATAGAGCGACTTCATCATCGAAAGAAAGACAGTGTTTCCCCTGAAGGAATTCTAGGCTATTTCTGGAAATCTTGTGAAATCCTTGGTTTAAATCAAGTGTACTGCATTTTAAATAATCCCCGAAGAAGCAGAGCTTCTCCATGGGGTGTAAAACGCTTAATTGACTTATAACTTAAAGTAATAGTTCCTTACCAGAGTTCCAGATGCAAAACCTGATCTTAAATAAACGAAAAGAACAGACTAATAAATATCTGCACGTTCTTGCTAAATAATTCTTCAATGTTCTTCATAAAAAAAAATGTTCTCAGTCTTTCAATCCATAGGCGGTCTTTCTTTTTTGGAAACAGTTGATTCAACGTCTTTCCTTTTTTCCAGCGCAACAAGTTGAATATCTTGTCAAGGAGCATCACATCTACTTGCTGAAATCAGGGCGTATCAACATGTGCGGAGTTACTACGAAGAATATTGACTATATTGCTAACGCTATTCATGATGCTGTTATTAAGTTTCAATCTTCCCTTTGAATCTATCCTTTCTCGTTGGAACTCAATTGAAACTGATATGTTTAGAATGTTCACTTTGTTTTAGAAAAAAAGTGTCGGTATCTTTCTTTGATAGTAAGTCACATTGTACTTCTTTTATTTCCTTTTCTTTTTTACATGGACTGGATTAAAGTAGATGCTTAAGGTTAGATCTCGTTTCTTTCTATTTTCTATTAAATACTTTAAAATTTTCTTCTGAGCTACAGAGAAAATAGCTGACTTCTGAAGGATAACTACTTAATGTTTTGAGAAACTTAAATTCATGAATATTTATTGAAAACTTGAATAACTAAAAAATTATTAAAAGAATGACATTTGTTATCGTACTAGCAACCGTCTTTTAAGAAAAATAAAATCCAGGGGTATTTTTCATGCATAATACGTTTTAAATATACGTATTTGTTCTAAATATTAAAAAGAATTAAAAACAAATATCTTTTCCATTTTGCAGAAGTCACGATTTTCTTTTTCTCGTCAGTTTTGTGCGTCTACGTTAATTGCTGCCAAGGTTGAATGACAGGTTTAGATTTCAGTATAACTTAGGGCTTTGTGTTAAAGCATGCAATGACTTATGATCAATCCAAATATTTCCCGCAATGAGACCCCAGTATCGCTTCTTGCTTTTCCTTGCTAATTATTTTTGTTATAAGCACGTTTCCATTCACTTGCCTAAAAGCTTCAAAACCTTCTTGAGGGACGGGATAAGAATACGAATTAGCTACTTCTCCAAAAAAGATTATTTGCATCAAAATTCTTAAATTAATTTTAAAATCGGGATTTTCTGCTACTGGTTATTCTATGTTAACTTTGGTAAAAACCCTTTTCAAATCTGTCTTAACTCGGTTTTATCAACTAATCGTGTTGGAGGTGTTAGAACTGCTTCGTGAAATAGGAGCTTCTAGACATCTTTGAAACCAGCAATTTTAATTATTATTAATAGATTTTGTCATCGATATACCATTAATTAACTTTAGTTATATCTAAAGCCAAAATATGTTTCTCTATTCGCTATTAATTAGTATATTAAAAAGAAAACTGTGATTTTTTTTCAAGTTGTTTATGTTTTTTTTGAGACGTCAAATTGCAGTGCGGATGGTGTACAATGTATCAGCTTACCTGTTTATATGTGATAGCTTTTGTTTTTCTGAAACCTCTTGTAGTTTGTATACTAGAAGTAAATGAAAGCTGTGTGTTGCATATTACATTGTCTTTGTTCCTTTTTAGAACGTAAGTTCCAGCTCAGGATAAGGAGATTATGTTTAATAGGTTCCTAGTTTTTAATTCAGTTTCACAGCCTGGGTGTATGCATCTGTTGTACATTCGCAAGAATCAACAGATAGCTTAAACAGGACTATCGTTCCCATTGATGCACGGGTTTCTTCCCGCCTAGGATTTGACCAGTTTGCGTGAAGAAAATTTTGTATGTTGAGTCCTCACCAGTGTCTCCGGCAATGCTAAAAATATTCCGTTTTGAGTTGGCTACATGATGTGTCTTTAAAACTTCTTTTTTTTCAATATCGGTGTATCGCTTTGTAGTCTTTCAGTTACTAGATCGATTAGCACCATCAAGAAGACAAGAGAGAAGAACAAAAAGAAAGTAAGTTGTTAAAAATAATTAATGCTTCTATGTCTAGAGTTATGTCCATAAATAATTGTTCCAAATACGGAGCAAGATGACTTTTCAGTCCTCTAAGTCTGTTCACAAAACGAGTTGCAGTCGAACGCAATAGAAACAAAAGATGTTCTGTGAAATTGGGAACCATATATGGTATGAGTGTTGAGTTTTACCCAAGTCAGTTGGATTCCACCGAGCCGAGGTAGAAGGATAAAACACTGGGGTGGTTAAACATATTAAACTCCAGCTCGATTGTGTCTCATAATTTTTAAGTGTGACAAAAAGAAACTGGTCAAGTTAATAGAGAAGCAAATCTTTATTCTAGAAACACTAAACAGACCAGTCCAGCCTTCCTTCCTCTTCTTCTGATTTTTTTCTCTCTCTGAAAACGTATATACGGACTCTTTACTTTGATTTGTGGCTTTAGCTACATAAAATTTGGACTTTTTTTTCATCGCAGAAAAAGGTGTTTTATTAGAAGAAATAGTGATTGAGCAAGTTTGTCTTTGTAAAGATCATGGAACAGTCTTAAGTAAATATATCTAGGGTTTCTCATCTTATTCTTCTTTGGGGATTATTGGGTGATTTGCGGCGGGTAAAGCCGCTGACAGAAGAGATCATCTGTATTGAGAATGTAATTTGAGAAAATTGTGCCATCGACATTTCTACATGTGAGGTTAAATTACTTAGTAGAAGCGATTTCCCTGGCGATCCCTTGTAAACTAGAATAGAGAGTTGGAGGAGCCTGAGAGAAAAACTAGCCATATGTAAAAAATTTTACGAGGTTGTAACCTTTTGGAAATTGGTTTCAATGTAAAAAAATATTTAAAGTTTTCTATGGTAGTTACGTCAGTATAACCTATGATAGCTGTAGTCCCGTATTGGATATTTCTCAAAACTTCAAGGATTTCTAGTCTATGATTTTTTTTTTCTCGCTAAAAATGATATAAGAGAGGGTTTGAAATAATTCTGTCACCTTGTTTGGCTTAGCCGGTGATCATTTTCCTCCTGATTTTGTCCTTCCTTTGGAAATCAAACATCACATTTCAATACCTATGCACAGCAAGGTATATAAACCTTTGGAGTAAAAAGCGAATTTTCTGTCGTAAGGGTTAAACCGTTTCTGATGTATTGTCGATTCTGACTATTTTGTAGGTCTCCTATAGAAAGAGTCTCCCGTTTTGCATACAACTCCAGTGGACATTGTCCGTCATGAGTCGACCCTAAACTCTAGACCATCCCTTAGTTCTATGACTATTTACCGTAGTTCTGCCCTAGGATGGATGGACGGATGATAAACTAATTTTCAACAAGTGAAATGACATCATTTTTATACAATCCTAAAAAACGCTTATGCCAATTTTGCCTTTTACTCAGACTATATGTCTTGGCGTTTTCTCCAATTAGCCATGGCTTGGTGGCATCTTGGTTTTAATTGCCATTAGCGAATATCAAAGTAATCCAGGATATATTTTGGAATTGAGTTCCAACTAGCGTACATTATTTATGACATTGTCCGGGAAAATTTCCTCTTTAATCTACTTGCAACAGAGGTACAGTTCAGGGTAAAAAGTATGAGCAGGTGCATCATTAGGAATAGTCACAAAAAGGGAAACGTTGGTGTGCAGTTGGTCAGTTTAGAGTCATCAGGCGGTAGTTTTGAGAACATGTGATCTTATAAATTGGGATGAGTGTTCTATGAGACGAAATAAATCTCTTGAGGCACATGACCTAACACTGAAAGACTAACGACAACCAAAAGCGGAATACATTGCCTATTATTCCTCAGGGGACCAATCAAAATCAAATGAGCACATGCGTAACTCGAAAATTAAAGATTGGTTGGATGAAAGGGTGTTTCTTGCACATAAGAATGCTGATGTTAGAAAAATAAATGGCTTTTTGTTTGTTTTAGAAATAATCCCAGGAGGAGAAAAAGTGAAAACATTAAAAAAAATTTCTTGCTTTCAGTAAAGTGCAAATTAATGTCTTTTTGTTTTTAGAAATAATCCCAGGAGGAGAAAAATATATCAGTACTAGAATATGATTGCTGATGAAAACAAAGCTGTTGAGTTCCCTGAAGATCTGTTGAATTCCTAAGAGCTCTCTAAATTTTCCCCACATCTTCTAAAACGGATATCCTATTATGCTACCACGAGATCTTAATCCTCTTAAGCTTTGCAATTGCACAAGGTCGAAAGCAAACGACAAAAAATGTAGCTTAGGCCGAACAAATATCTGGAGTCTGGTTCTAGGCGTTTTATTACCCCTGACCGCCCCGCACCCCGCGGAAAATAAGGTTTTCCAAGTTTGAGAATTTTATTTGAGTTTTCTTGTTTTTTAGTTTGGTTAAGTTTTTTAATTAAGTGTTAAAGTATCTTTTAAAATTTAGAAAATCGCAATTTATTTTTTTTTATTTTTTTTTTAAAGATTTCCGTATGCAGTCCTGCAATTTTTGGCAGTAGCGGGTGCAAATTAAAAAAGAATAAAAAATACAATCATCTTTAATAAATAAATGAAACCGAAAACAAACGGAAATTATAATAGATAGCCTTGTCAGACTAAAAACGAATAAAAATTAACAGGAGTTTGGCTGACAACCCCCATACCTTCTCAAGACCAGGATATAATTTGCACTTTATTAACAGAAACAAATAACTGGATTGTCAGTTTAATATACATATACTGATATTCATTCCTTAAAGTCTTAATAACTCTTTATATATTTAAGTCGAAAAAGTGAAAACATTTAAAAATTTTCTTGCTTTCAGTAAAGTGCAAATTATGTTCTGTTCTTGAGAAGGCGTGGGGGTTTTCAGCCCCACTCATGTTAATTACAATTCCCCCAATGCAGAAGACCCCGGCGAAAAATTTTCGTATGTTCCCCAGTAACAGTTACTATCTGTAAATAATGTACTAATTACAAGGCTCAATAAGGCACTTCAATTACTACAATAGGACTATCTGATTGGTTTGTAGTTAGGGAGGGAGAGAGATACCTCAAAGGCTGAATTTTGATACCGAAACATCTCAGTTCTCATTTAGCTATCAGACAAATACAGAATCAGTTCGAAGGGAGAGAAGAGGGGTGAGTGAGTAGAAATTGATGTGTAATCCCCAGAACCGTAACCAGGATTTTTTAGGGGAAGTATTTTTCGTGGGGGGGGGGGCAAAAGGAACTTTAGAAACGCATCAAAAATATGAAATTAATATCTACACTCTTGCCAATTCTGGAATATTTCTGGTCTACGCTGTTATTATAAAAGTAAAGAATAACATTGAACCACAAAATGAGCAGAAATTATCCTGTTTGTGCTGGGGACTGCCCCTTCCTCATCCATACCTCCATCTAATGGTCGCAAAAACTTCGGAGTGTTCCCATTAGGTCGGAAATTTAGAGTTCTAGCCCTATTTTAAAATCCAAAGATGTTGGAGACCAACTAGCCGCATGATTTACTTTTTTTTTACCTATGTCTCCTGCCGGGCTTGGCTCAGCGTAGTGATTGATGTCAGCCTCCTCCAACTGGTGCGATCAGTAGCTAACGGTGGTGTATTCAACTTCAAGTATTTTGAAAGACTATCAGATCATTTATGTTTCGGTCTGCCGCGGGGTGAGTCCCTTCCTCATCCATCCTCCATCTCATGGTCGCAGAACTTTCGGGGTGCTCCCATTGGATCAAAAATTGAGAGTTCTAGTTCTATTTTAAAGTCCAAAGATATTGAGCCACATGACTTACTTTTTTGACTTGTCTCCTGCCGGGCGTGGCTCAGCTTAGCGAGGGATGTCAGCCTCCTACAACTGATGCAATCAGCAGCTAACTCTGATGCATCGTGAACATCGATGTTTGCCAACTTCAAGTATTTTGAAAGACTATTCGATTATCGATGTTTCGGTCTGCCGCGGGGTTGTTTCCAGCCGGCTTCTGCGGGGCTAAAGTCCAGCACGTTTTTTGCAGGTAGGTGTGATGGCATTCTAAGGAGATGGTGTGAGAGACCGTACCATTGTAGAGTGCGCTCCGCAATTTGGACGGAAAACAGGGTCTGCTGCGTTGTTTGTAGTAAGTAGTAACGTCTCATTGCTGAAGAAGTCGAACCATTTCAGGCCTTCTATCCTCCTAAGGCTTTTCGTCTGGAACAAGTCTACGGAACACGGTCCGTAAGGGCAACATTTTATAACATAGACTATTAATGACTGCATCTGAGCCTTTTGAATTCAAGCGATAACTATTTCCGGTAAAATTATGTTTTGTCAAGTCTATTGCTAAGAGACAAGGGCGGACTATGAAAGCTACTAGAATTGATCTAAGCTCTCCAGTTTTTTTCTTGGCTAGCTCTATCCAGTATGATTATATATATATATATATATATATATATATATATATATATATATATATATATATATATATATATATAAATATATATATATATATATAATATATATATATATATATATATATATATATATATATATATATATATATATATATATATATATATATATATATATATATATATTCTGTGGTAGCCACAACACTGTGCTGGGTAGAGAATTTAGAGTGGCGAAACCCTATATAGGCCAGTGTATTCTCCTGATGAGCCCTTATGTTGGGTGTTGCCTCTGAATTATTTGTCTATATTATTTTTTCTATTGTTCGGTAAATGACGACTTATACTTATTGACGACATGACTGCCTGTCCATGGATTATTCTTTATGGTTGATTGTGTGTGGCTATGCTGTTTGACCTATGTGATTGTATGGATGAGTAGGGTTAAGGCCTCATTCAAGTGCTGGTCTATATTAATCACTAATTTAGGAAAACAGTCTTCCTTTTCTCCTTCTGTCTCTCTTTTTTTTTTTTTTTTTTTTGTGTTTGTGCTGTAGCATAGGTGATTTCTCTTTTCATGATATAACATACTACCCACAATGCCATCGTATGACACTCAATTTCGTTTTTGCAGCGTGCAAACTAGGAGCGAGCGGATAGCTAGCACGGAAGTCCCGTTGAGGAGGTCCAAATAAGTTGACAAAGGCACTGGCTTAACCGTAATATCTTTATGTCTAATATATAAATCATTTGAATCCTTCCTACTAAGTTGCCTTGAAATTAAGACCAATTTTCCGGTAATTATCATTTAAAATTTTAAGATCTCCCCGAGGCATGTAATAGCAAGGCAAGGCATAAACGCTTCATGATTATAACAAACTAGATTCAGATTTAAACCACGAATTATGCAAGAAAATTTAATTTGCAATTATGGCTCTATTATGGTGTTTTTGAAAACATCAGTGGGTACAATAGACCCCTGGGTCACTCCCTCATGAATTGGTAAAACAATATATACGTCACTAGAACCGCGATATTAGTTCCTGATAGTAGATTACCATATTGATCCCAATTTGCTCCCATCAGCGAGGGGTTGACCCCCCTCATATATGCCGAATACAGGACATATTCATGGACGAGTAAATCAAATGTGTGGTGTACATCGGGGCTACCAAGAAATAGTGATTCACTAGCTGTATCGGCATCTAAAAGTATAACTGAAGCTGACAGTGCATGGCCGCACCATAGTCCTTTTGAGACGCCAAACTGCCCCGAAGGAATTTTACATTTTGAACGAATTTCTTTGTATATAAGCAGTTCAAGCAACTTACGAAAAACTTTCGACGCAGTAACGGGTCTATACAAACTACAAAAGTGGTGAGATTCACCTCGCTTTAACACGGTGATCAGCTTACCTTCGTAAAAAGATTTTTGTACTATTGCAGGTGAGAAGATCAATTAGTAAAACATGCTCATGTGGTTAACCAGAAGATCAATAGTAAAATCAAGAGCAGCCCCGCAGATACCATCAGTAACCTTACTGAATTTTTTAAACTTCACTATTGCAGAGGTTAACATAAATCGCGTCAGAGCAGAATCACTGTTTGTCCGGCTCTGAAGGCTGCAGCGAAGCTTTTCATCTGTGTTCTGCGCTAAAATTGGAGAAAGGAGGTGCAAGATCTCGATGGTGGTCGTCTTCCCAGAGATTTTCACTAAGAACAGAATTTTGCGTAACTGAAAATATTGGCGATTTATCTTGTAATATTGGCTGTTTTGTAGCTCCATTTTGCACATTCTTGGTATGTTGCTTGTAATTCTTGGTGACAGTTCCTGCATTCTCGGGGCTATTTATGTAATTCTTGGTGCAACATTTTTCTGTATGTGTAAGACTTTTTATAAATGAAGCATAAAATAAAAAAAATATGAATGTATATATTTTTCTAATCTTAATTTTGTCTGGTTAAGTTAAGTATAATTAAGTTGTTTAGTTTCTATTTTTTACTTAGACATCTACGATAGACTGATTCAGCAGCTTGACGGATCAAAAAAAGAAATTGCAAGAATTTTGACGAAAGAAAATTCTTTACATAGTAATTATTGCATAGGTTTTTTTGGTTCATTAATAAAAAGGGTTGTTTTGCCAGGTGCCAAAGTTGCAGCCATCCTAACCACTATGGTGGATTTGAGGATACTCAAGTGCACCATGTAACCGATGGGACCCTGCTTTTATTTTGTATTTCAGTGAAGAACTTGTTGTGG
The DNA here is from genome assembly GCF_032884065.1 of Artemia franciscana. NCBI lineage: Eukaryota > Metazoa > Arthropoda > Branchiopoda > Anostraca > Artemiidae > Artemia > Artemia franciscana. The sequence continues at coordinate 24,541,002 of NC_088865.1, read as the reverse complement.
AAGTCTGGTAAAACATTACCATGCTTCTTGTATTCCAATTATGGATATGAAAGCAGCAATCTCATTGAATTGAGGGGCATTAAAATATCGCTGATGCTGATCAGTTGGAGCTCGATCTGTTCTTACAGTTAATTTTAAGTCTTGTGGCTTATTTTGCTCTAGATTGAACTTAAAGCTTTTACGTAGAAATTAAGGTTGTGCGGCAACTCTCGTAATTTATGAACTGTATCTCTTATGGTGATATTATTTTTTATTAGGAGTCTTAGCTAATTTTCTTGCAATCGCAGCTCCATTTTTTGTCACAATTTCTGCATTCTATTCTCCATTTTTCTTGTTCATGCAACTGTTTTTTGACGTATATTAATCTCGTTTTATTGAGAATTTCAGCTACTTTTCTTGCAATCTTGGCTGCATTTTATGCATTCTCGGTGACGATGCTTGGAATTTCTGGGAAAATACCCGTATTTTCAGATCCATTTTTCAAATCCAAATTTGTAATTGTCGGCACAACATATTTAATATGTGTATGATTTTTCTTTCTTTCTGTTTTCTTTTTTACTGGGAATCTTCGTTACTTTTCTTGCAATCTCGCCTCCGTTTTGTGCATTATCAGTGGCATTTATTACGAAATAATTCCTGCTATATTGGTTTTAATGTGTGATTTTGGAATCGATATTCTTAACTGTGACAACATTTCGGTATTTTTAGGTGACTTCGTGCTTATGAAAATCACGACCTCAAAGCTCCAAACAGTAGAAACTGGTGTCAATGAAAAAAAAATTGGATAACAAAAGCAGCTCTCTCAGTTACATTTTTTACAATCTTGACGATGCTTTGTGCATTCTTTGCTTCTTTAAGTCCGATTCTGACTTAAAAAAGGAGTATCACAGAAGTGTATTGGCAAAATCCCAAGTCAGACCGTTTTTTACAAAGTCAGACCGTTTTTTACAAAAGAACAGACACAATAAAATTTTAGCTAGGGTCAAATATTAAATTTTTTGAGTCACTTGGTGCTGCTAGGAATAGGTTGGTTGTTATTTATTGTTTCAACAATTTATGCATCGAACTTCTAAATTCTCTTTTTCTAATCTAAATTCTTGTTTGGTGAGCATCAAATAAGGTAATCTAAGGAAATTTACATGAAAGTGCTTCGAAATTTATCAAAAAGTTTGAAATAAAGAACTATTTGAACTGCTTAAGAGTGCCTAGTGTTAATAGCAACCGAAACCCTAAAGATTGGATATTTGTATATATATATATATATATATATATATATATATATATATATATATATATATATATATATATATATATATATATTATATATATATATATATATATATATATATATATATATATATGCTTAGAATTTATATTTTCCAATATATAAATTATATTGGAATATATTAGATATATTCCTATGTATTTAGGGATATGCTTATGTCCCTAAATATAGGGACATATATAGTCCCTATATTTAGGACTAAAAATAGTCCCAATTTTAGTCTAATATATAATATAATTTATATATATATATATATATATATATATATATATATATATATATATATATATATATATATATATATATATATATATATATATATATATACAATTTTTAAATATAATATATTATTTATAAATAAATAATATATAATATAATCCTAATTTTAGTCTCATATATATATATATATATATATATATATATATATATATATATATATATATATATATATATATATATATATATATATATATATATATATATATATATATATATATGTAAATATTGCATAATATTAGAAAAAGGAAAAACGACTCCCAAAATGGTTACAATCTTGGTTAGAAAGACACTAAATAGTGTATTTTAGGTGTATATTTTCAAGCTTTCTATAATAGAATACATATTGAGGGGAGGTAGCCGTCTCATATCTAGTATAAGTCTTGATGTGGGAATGGTAAAAAATATATTGAAAGAAATTCAAGTTTTTTCAATTGAAAGTAAACAGAAGTATTAAAGCTAAAAACGGACAGGCATTAGCCCGCATATGAAGAGGGTCTACTATTAGTGTCCTTCAAACTTTTTACATCAATGCCTTCCCTCTTTGAAAGATGTGGAAACTAAAAGTAAGTATTTTTCCTCTGAGTGACAAGAATTACCTTATTACATTTGCGTGTGGTTGATAGCTTAACTGATATTTGTGTAGGTACAATCGAAAGCATGCGTGACTCAGAATTGAATGTATTTTTCCATTATGGAGGGAATGGAATCCTCCAACCACCACACTCAAGCAGCCTAAAAAATGTATTTCTTTAGCCTGTTTCAGGGTATAATTAATTACTTGATAATATGCTGCAGGTTTTTTCAACTACCCAGAAGCAACCTCGAAGATATCTATAAGGTAGACAGAAAATTTATGAGCACATATTAACTGGCATTGACGCGTAAATTATTTGGAAGATTTGTAAATATTGAAAACGAAGCCAAACAAACGATTCCAAATATCGAGTTGCTAAGGAAATTAGACGGGTACTTCCATTGTTGGCAAAGCTTCTAATTTTCATCGTTAATTTCATCGAAATAGTCAATTTAGCCTAAAACGTATTTAATGTAATAAACAATTTATCACATCTATTTAAATAATAATCAGCAAAAAAAACTACGAAAACAAATCATTTGACAAACTTTATTATTATTGACTGTCTACACCAATCTGAGTTATAGTGACTAATATATCAATTGATTGAAATGTAACTGACAATAAATCCCAAGAGCTGTCAAAATATTAGAACTATGTATGACATTAAATATCTTTTTTCAATAAAGTGTTTTTCACTCAATCTTCTTTATTAAAAAAGAACAATAAGAAGAAATGAGACTTTGATTAAACTTAGTGTTATAGCTTTTAACTTTCTATCTCTTCCTTCTAGAAAGTTCGTAACGTTCTAGCTCCCTTGAGAAATGTGATGAAATTGAGGAATAGTGACGATAAGTTAATGTACGCACTAGCGTAACTTGGTAAAACTAATGTTTCACCTAAGCTTTCTTTTTTTTATAACTCAGCATCGTCATCTGGCATGTCATTCTTGCATGTGCTACGATTGAAAACAGACCTATTCACATGTTTTTTTTTGTATACCTCTTCCTAAGGGTGTGAGAAACTGGAGAGAGAAAAAATCTGTGTGTTTTACCACGGGTTAATAATGCCTCAGCATGGTCACCTAGCTTTACATGTGCTACGATCCAAAACAGGCCTATTTATGTGTTTTTATACATCTTCCTAAGGATGTGAAAAACTGATGACAGAAAAACAATTGTGTGATCTACCATGGGCTAATAAGAATTGAAAACAGTAGCATCATGGAGAGCGCAGCGATTTTTTTTTCTTTGAATTCTATTTTGGAATAAAATTAACTCCTGTTCGTTTTCATTTGATATAGTCTTAATATTATTTAATACTAGCCATATTTTAAAAATTTTGGAGTTTATTTGCTTAAGTTTTAAACGTAGAACTGTAATTTAAATTTTGGACAAAGTTTTGATTTTTACTCAAAATTTTTAATTAACAGCAGTTTTGTGCAACAGATTTTTAATATAGTTTTACCATAAAATTTTGGAGGGATGGGGAGGCGGATTATTATTCGTGTGAATTGTAAATTTTCTCAGTTTTAAATCTTCTGTCGGGCTGAAGCCACCCTGACCTACATCGTATAGAAATCCTTAAATAAACACCCATTTATCCAAATAACCCACCATTTTATTTAAAGATTTTTTAATGTTATATTTGGCTGTAATTATATGTCTATTTAAAAGGCTTTTATTTATTTAAAAAAAAAAATCTGTTTTGTTGATAAAAAAAAAGCACGTCGTGAATGAAATTTTATTTCGTGTGAAACTTTAAAGCAGATCAGTGTAAAAGAAAAATTGAATTTTCCGCACAAAGAATGGACATAACCACATTATCCTTCCAAAATGTTGTGTTCTCGTTAAGATTACTTGGTCCAGTCTGCTCGCCCTGAAAGTTCCTGGTTGATCAGACAAAATCAATGTTTGGCAGCACATATTGAGGTTTCACGGATGTATACAACCCACTTTTTTTCTAAATATTATTTTCCACTTTGGTTCATTTGACCCAAGCATACATGCTATGTATGTCGCTAGCGAATCGGAGAAACAAAATCATTTTGAGCATATTTTGACGTTGACGAATCAATACAAAGACTTTTTCCTTGGTTATTGTCTTCATTGTGATCCTTCTATCTTTGTCTATACGCTCTTTATATTTCAGCCAATCTGACAACCATAAACTTGTTGGCTCAAATTCAGGTTTCATATTTAGATAGAGCCAATCTTCAAAATATTTTGCTTTCATTAACACCACTCTGGGCCTGTCCGAAAATATTTTGGACCTGTTTTCTGGTTTGCTAACCCGATACATCCGCCATTAATTTCAACTTTATCTTTTGCTTGTGTGTCCACCTGGCTAAGAAACTTAAGGTTGTTATTTTCAAAATTTTAGGAGATGCGAAACTTGTTTCTGTGCATCCCAAACCTTTGGGTCTAGAGGATATAAAACATTCAACATCCAGTCACTGGGCTTGACAATAGCACTTGACGTCCTAGGTAATTCGAAAAAAGTACAGGGACTATTATCGGATGAAGCAAATTTTGTCAAGTTTTCTTCTGTGCATACGAGTTCTCTTGACCCAAGTGTTAGTCCTTTTTGGGACTAAGCGGTATTAAGGAGACAAAAACTTTCGTTGCGCGAATTTTAACTCAATCTCCCAAACCATTCTTAGGATATTGGAGATATCCAAAAATATTAAGGAAGCTTTGAGACAAAGTCTGTCTTGTCTTTTCTGCCCCCTGTCCCAACTCAAACTTCAAGGTCCACATGGTGCAGACCCCCCCCCCCAAAAAAAAAAATTCAGAAAATTACAACTTAATATCCCTAAGTTTTCCCAAGTTATTCTTGACATGCCACTTTTATAACCTGGTAACAATTAATGTATTTTGATCTGCCTTGCTGCTTAGCCATGAATAGATTCTAAGTTCTGTAATAGCTTGTAGCACAAAATAATTAGGTTGACTAAAGAAACAACATATCAAAACTCTCCTCTCCAACACAAAATTTGAATCCGCTAACTATTACTCTTTCCCTCTCTTACATTACTTGAAAGTTTCAACTTCGTCCCCAAGCCTTTCTCGAGGTATTGCAAATATGGTAATTTGATAACCTGGTAAAACATTGTGTTCTTTCTATTTAACTCCACCGTTCGCCCCAAGTTACAATTCAACTTCTACTTGCCCCTCTCCCTCAAAAACCCCCTTAAAATTTCGGCATGATACCCCAAGCTGTTCCTGATTTGTTCCACGTGCGCCCTGTCAATAATCATACGGCAGATGTCAGTTCTACAATTTTCCTCCTGTTTTCTAAAATATAAAAGAGAAAATTGTGTATAAAAGGTTTTATGATTATCATATGAAAACGGGGAGGTTCAGTGAAACCCAGATCAGCCTTCGGTAAGAGAACTCGACGTCAGATGTTGTGCATTTCCTCCGTGATACTGTGAATAAATGCTTTGAACACGGCGAACTTCCTTTGACTATCTTTATTGATTAATTATAAAAAACTTTCAAAAAAAAGAAGTTTTTCAAAGAAAAGTGAAGAGTCATATTAAACTTAAGACCAGCAGACATTAATCCCTATATTATTTCAAATTCATAACGACCAGAAATTACTATTAAAGAATAAATGAAACCCAAAACGAACAGAAATTAAATAAACACGCATAACAAACATACCGATAACAGGTACTAATATAAATGAATAAAAAATCTTAAAACAAGTAAAAATTTAATTGAAAGTTCAAGTTGCGCTTAAAACAAACAAAAATAACAACTAACAAGAGTTTGGCTACTTCCCCTTTCCCCCTTCCTTAGCCGTGAGAGTTTAAAGCCTATTGCGTCTTTTGCATTTACTTGAAATCAACATGTGTCTTGAACAGTCCTTGGAAAGAACTTATAAAATTAAAGTGATTACTTGATATATTAAATGAAAAAAAAACAAGTTTTTTCAACTGCAAGTAAGGAGCGACACTAAAATTTAAAACGAACGGAAATTATTCCGTATATGAAAGGGATTGTCCCCTCCGCAAAGCCTCGCTCTTTACGCTAAAGTTTGACTCTTTCTCACAGCTCTAATTTTTAAAACAATAAGACACTTTAGCGTAAAGAGCGAAGTGTCGTGGAGGGGACACCCCCTTTCATATACGTAATAATTTTTGTTCGTTTTAAGTTTTAGTGTCGCTCCTTACTTGAAGTTAAAAAAAACTTGTTTTTTTTTAACTTCAAGGGAAGTCTAGAAAAAACTTGTTTTTTTCTAAACCTCCTCCATGGGGGGAGGAGGTTTAGTTGCCCTCCGGTTTTTGTTACTTAAAAAGGCAACTAGAACTTTTTATTTTTTTACGAACATTTTTATTAGTAATAAATATACGTAACTTAAGAATTAACTTATGTAACTTCTATACTTGTATATTTTTATTATGTATATGAGGGGGATCGCCCCCTAGTCAATACCTTGCTCTTTACACTAAAGCTTGAATTTTGTCCTAATTCTTTAAGAATGACCCCTGAATCCCAAAGGCCATAGTATAAATAGTTGAAATTACTAAAAATACTTTAACGTGAAGAGCGAAGTATTGTGGAGGAGATGAACCCCCTTATTTACTTAGTACTTTCTGTTCTTTTTAGGTTTTAATGCCGCTCCTTACTTCCAGCTGAATTTCTTTTCTCATTAATTTTCTTAAATAATGCTAGAAAACCCTACAGCCTCTTCATGGAAGTTCTCTTCCCTAATGATAAATTCCTCCATGGAAATATCCTCCCACGTAACCCGCTCTCCTTCTTCAACACGAAAAAGTCCCCCTGAAAATGTCTGTACACTTCCCAGTAACCATTTCTATATGTAAACAATGGTCAAAGTTTGTAACTTGCAGCCCCTCCCCCAGGGACTGTGGGGAATTAAGTCGTCCTGAAAGACACAATTATTAGGATTTTCTACTATGTTGAACAAATTGGCTATCTCAGATATTTGATCCGGTGACTTTAGGAAAAAATGAGCGAGGGATTTTTAGTCACTTAAAAAGGGCACTAAGACTTTTAATTTCTGTTAGAATGAGCCTTCTCACGACAATGTCGGACAACTGGGTCGATACGGTCACCCCTGGGAAAAAAAAAACAAATAAACACGCATCCATGATCTGTCTTCTGGCAAAAATTACAAAATTCCATATTTTAGTAGATAGGAACTTGAAACTTCCACAGTAGGGTTCTCTGATATGCTGAATTTTATGGTGCGATTTCCTTTAAGATCCAATAACCTTTAGGTGTTGTTTCCCCCTCTATTCTAAAATAAGGCAATTTTTCTCAGGCTCGTAACTTTCGATGGGTAATACTAAACTTGATGAAACTTATATATTTAAAATCAGCATAAAAATGGAATTTTTTTGATGTAACTAATTGTATTAAAATTGCGTTTTTTAGAGTTTTGGTTACTATTAAGCCGGGTCGCTCCTTATTACAGTTCGTTACCACGAAGTGTTTGGTAATGATATTTAATGCTGAAAGCTCAATAATTCAAGATGTCGTTTCACTGTAATTTTCATTTTTATGTTTCAATATTAGACATAAAAAAACATACTTGTAATATAATTCGCTTTCAGTAAAGCTTCGTGTTCAGTTTCAGTATAGGCAACTATAAGCAACACTATAGAGCTGCCTCTGATTTTAGAAAGACGTTTGATATGGTCGAGTTAAAATTTTACTTATATGTCTACAGTCCCTTGGAGTTTGTGGTAGCTATGTGAAGGGGTTTGATAAGTTTCGAAGTGGTAGATCTTTACAAGCTGCAATAAGCTATGTTTTTCCCTTTTCTTTTCTAGTTAATTGTGGTGCTTGAGTCGTTTTGGAACCATTTCTACCCTTGTGTATGCTTTTTCAATGCATTTTTATGGCCCTTGGTATTAACCAAGTGACATAAAGCAATCGCAAATTCTGTCGGTCTGTCTGTCGGTCCCGGTTTTGCTAGTTTAGGCACTTCCAGGTAAGCTAGGACGATGAAATTTGGCAAGCGTATCAGGGACCGGACCAGATTAAATTAGAAATAGTTCCCGATTATTTTCCCGATTTGACCATCTGGGGGGGGGGGGAGTGGGGGGCCGGTGAATTCGGAAAAAATAGATAAAATGAAGTGTTTTTAACTTATGAGCTGGTGATGGGATCTTAATGAAATTTTATGTTTGGAATGATATTGTGTCTCAGAGCTCTTATTTTAAATCCCGACCGGATCTGATGACATTAGGGGGAGTTGGAGGGGGGAAACCTAAAATCTTGAAAAACACTTAGAGTGGAGGGATCGGGATGAAACTTGATGGGAAAAATAAACACAAGTCCCAGATACATGATTGACATAATCGGAACGGATATGCTCTCTTTGGGGTAGTTGGGGGGGGGTAATTCTGAAAAATTTGAAAAAATGAGGTATTTTTAACTTACGAACGGTTGATCGGATCTCAATGAAATTTAATGTTTAGAAGGATATCGTGTCGTAGAGCTCTTATTTTAATTCCCGACCGGATCTGGTGACATTGGGGGGGATTTGGCAGGGGGAAACCTAAAACTTGGAAAACAATTAGAGTGGAGGGATCGGGATGAAACTTGGTGGGAAAATAAGCACAAGTCCTAGATACATGATTGACATAACCGGAACGGATTTGCTCTCTCTAGGGTAGTTGGGGGAGGGGTTAATTCTGAAAAATTAGAAAAAATGAGGCATTTTTAACTTACGAAAGGGTGATCGGATCTCAATGAAATTTGATATTTAGAAGGATATCTTGTCTCAAAGCTCTTATTTTAAATCCTTACTGGATCTGGTGACATTGGGGAAGTTTGGGGTGGGGAACCTAAAATCATGGAAAACGCTTAGATTGGAGGGATCGGGATGAAGTTTGGTGGGAAAAATAAGCAGAAGTCTTACATACGTGATATACATAATTGGAACAGATCTGCTCTATTGGGGGGAGGGGTTAATTCTGAAAAATAAGAAAAAATTACGTATTTTTAACTTACGAAGGAGTGATCAGATCTTCATGAAACTTCATATTTAGAAGGACCTCGTAACTCAGACCTCTTATTTCAAATCTCGACCGGATCAAGCGTAATTGGGGGGGGGGGGGGGGTGCAGTTGGGGGGACCGGAAATCTTAGAAAATACTTAAAGCGGTGATATCTGGATGAAACTGGATGGGAAGAATAGAAACCTGTTTAAGATACGTGACTGACATAACCGGACCGGTTCTGCTCTCTTTGGTGGAATTAGGGGGGGGGGATAATTTTGAAAATTGAGGTATTTTTAACTTACGAAAGGGTGACCAGATCTTAATGAAATTTGATATTTAGAAGGATCTTGTGTTTTAAAGTTCTAATTTTAAATTCCAACCAGATCCTGTGACATTGGGGGGAGTTGGAGGGGGAAACCAGAATTCTTGGAAAATGTGAAAATTGGGGCATTTTTATCTTGCGAATAGATGATCGGATCTTAATGAAATTTGATTTTTAGAAGGAATTCATGTCTCAGAGCTCTTATTTCAAATCTCGACCAGATATTTTGACATTGGGGGGAGTTGGAGGGGGAAATCTGGAAAAAACACTTGGAGTGGAATTATCGGGATGAAGCTTGGTGGATAGAATAAACAAATGTCCTTGATACGTGATTGACAGAATCGTACTAGATTCGCTCTCTTTGGAGGAGTTTGGGGGAGGGGTTCAGTGATTTGGCGAGTTTGGTGCTTCTGGACGTCCTAGGACGATGAAAATTGGTAGGCGTGTCAGGGAGGTGCACAATTTGACTTGATAAAGTCGTTTTTCCAGATTCGACCATCTGGGGGGGCTAAAAGGAGAGGAACAATTAGAAAAAATTAGGCATTTATAACTTACGAGTGGGTGATCGGATCTTAATGAATTTTGATATTTAGAAGGACATCGTGAGTCAGAGCTCTTATTTTAAATCCTGACCGGCATTAAGGCTCTGATTTTCCTTTTAAATCAATCTATTGATTCTTAGAATTTTGTTAGAGCTCATACCATATGATCTCTTGGCTCTTAGCTCTTCTCGCCTCGTCACAAGTGCCATATTAGCTCTTAGCTGTTGTTACTTACCAAAGCGTTTTATCAAGACTTATACGGATGATACTAATTTAACTATATCTCGTAGATCTGCTTATGATTTGCTGTTGAAAGCAAGTCAAGTTTTAGAGCCATTTTATGTTTTTATAAAACATATTATTTTATGTTTATGAATTCTTTATGTTTTATGAATTTCGATGGAGAAATATTTCTAACGGTAAGCCTTTTTTCATGGGTACATGATGTGCGTTGTTTGAGCTTCCACCTTGATTGTAAATAATCTTGGAAGCATCGTAATGATCTTGTTACAGCTAAAGTTGATACAAGTCTGGGATTTCTGTGTCAATTGGGGCATGCTTTACTATTTTGAGTTCTTATATTACTGAATCTTCCTTTTGCTGTACCTTGTATTACTAATGGTTGTGCCCTCTGGTCTAGTAATTTTTAGTAAATTTTAAAAGAGCGCAAATTCTACAAAATAAAACAGTACGTCTTCTTGGCAGATGATAGAAAATGTTGACGATACCGTGTCCCTTTCTTAGGAGTTTACAAGTTCTTAACGTTGGTCAGATTCGCAGTTACCAAGCTACTGTTTTTGCATATCTACGTTGAAATGACGCATATCCTGCAGTTTTAACTGATTTTTCGTGTAAATTGTTTACTCCAAAGGTGGGAAACAGAGGCGTATAAAATTTATTGGTGAGTATAGACACAACATCAGTGTAGATTTCAGCATTAGTTATTTGGCTTGGACTTTTTGGATTGACATATTAACTTGCAATTGATTAGCTGAACACCGTGGACCATTTGGAGTAAAATTAAGAAAAACAAATCGTGAGAGGAGAAATAATATTTTTTTTCAATTTGATTTTTTTTTTTTTTTTTTAGATTTGTGTATAGTCGGTTAATTAAGAGTGCGTTATTGTCCTTTTTCAATTTAATTTTATTAATAGCTGAAAATCAAAACACCTCAGCCGTCCATATTCAGACGTTCTGAGCTTTTCATTGGTGATTTTGTGTATATATACCCTATTTTGTAATTAGCACTAAGTAAAAAAGTCAAGATATTATTTTGATCTACCTCGTTACTTAAATGACATAGATTAGGTAAAAACCTTCGTTCATTGTACTCCTATTTGTTTTTAGTTTGACTTCTTATGTCAAGTTATTTCTGTCTGTTTCAAATTCTAATATCGCTCTTTACTTTCTTTTGAATTTTTATTTTAATTTGTCTCCTTGAATACTGTACTAATGACACTAAATATCGATTATCGTATCTTGAATATATATTGACTGAATGCATCCATTTTATAAAAGTTTTTTGTTTTAGAAGAAAACAAAGCATGCAGATCCTCCAGAGCTATTTCTAGGACAAAGGTCGTTGAATCGACGATTCAGTTGCTGGAAGAAGAAAAAACGAGTCATTTCGTTAATTAATGAAGACCTTCCTCAAGTTTCTAAGGGATAGGAAATAAGAATCTCATTTCCTTTAGCGGCCTCGTTTTTATTCTCTCTCTTTCTTTCATGGAAAAGGCCGATTAATCCTAAAAGGTTTATATTGTACTAGAGGAATGGAAGTTTATCACGCTAGGTCACAAGTGATATCAAGTGACTTTTCTTGTTAAGTAGCGTTAACCTTTGCCACAAGACAATGGACAAAATTAATTCGCTAAAGGTAGGAAAAATAATGAAGATTCTCTAGGAATATAAAAGTCCAGATCTGCTCTGTTTTGGTTTTCACAGTGCAATCGCTGATAATATTTGGTAGGCAACTCTTGCGTTTACGAAGATCCCTTCATCGCCACATCGCATTATTAAATCTAAAACACATATAGGTGTCTTTAAGGAAATATTTTGGTGTTGAAATTTTTTTAGACATCTTCGAAATACTGAATGGAATCTAAATCATCGTAATATTGTACTTTTATTGCTACTTGCTTTTATTTTCAAGGAATGGTGATGAAACTATTGGAAAAATTGAAATTTTGGATTCATTTTGTTTATACTTACTGCCAACTGAGCTGTCTACTTTGTTTTAATAAAAGTAAATTCTGAAAATTACAAATTACCGTTAGATTATTTATTTGAAATTTTGCGCCCCTAAGATTTCTGCCACCGGGGTGAGTGACCTCTCTGCCCCCCTAAAACTGCCTTTGCAATAAACATTCTTCTTTGGCTCAGTGGCAAACTTTCAGCCCTCATTTCAATTAATAACTTTATATCCTTTTTATTTAAAAGCACATTAAAAAATATGACTTCACCCAAAAATTTCTTTTGACTGGCAATAAAAACCCATAGCAGCCGAAAGCGAACGCTGGGCCTACGTGCCTGTATTTTCTGGTCCTGTAGATCAACAAATGCACTCACTTGATCCCTCATATCTTCAAGCCCTAGGCCCTCCTCCAAAAATGAATTAATCCACACTGATCTAATATACTCTTAACTTGGTTCTACCACGCCCTACCTGAGCCACACATCAATATTTATAAATAAGCCAATTTCGTCACCCGTAGCATAGGCATCCCCAAAAAATTTTCCCAAAGCCTAACAATATTAACTAGCCTACGACTTTTTAAAGAAAACTAACCTAAATCACTTTTAACTACCAACTTATATGTATGTTTACTTATCCCTAGCCACCTCTTTAAATATCCTAGCTGCATTGTTTCTAGCCTATCCCCCTTCACACACCCCCAATTCGTTAGATCAATAGTGCATAACACCCAAGATTTTAGCCTAGAAAACCTCTTTAACTACTTTTTTTCCTAAAGCTCACTTCTAAGTATCACAACATACTTTACCTTTTTTAATCTTACTTTCTATATGGCTACTAAGTAAGTTTCATTTCCTCCTAAACTTAACCCCCAAATATTCCTCCACTATCTTAACCATTCTACCCTTAAAACTAAGCTTAACATCCTCCTCAAGTCAGTCACATTTACGGAATGCTAACACTACAGTTTTATCTACATAAAGTTCTAACTGTTTCCTATCCAAATAATCCTCTAAAATATCAAATAAATTCTCAAGGTTCCTTTGTAAATCTGTAACCAAAGCTCATCTGTGAACAACATAATGCAAATGGATACAATACTTCAACTCACCATCGGTGCCTCCTTGTCTTCCATAAACGCCATTAAAACTTTTTAAGCAACGCGAATAGTTTTGGAAACAGTGTTCAACCCTGTTAACACCTTTATATCCTATACCTGTTCTTGAAACCTACCAACCAGCTCTCACAGCCAGCCCAGTAAACTTATACATTTGAACCAAAACTAACACAAATGAGATCGAAAGACCTATCTCTAATAAATTTTCCATTTACAGAGACTAAATATATGATCTGTTTGCCCCGGAGTCTTCTCTCAAACCCATCTGAACTTTATCCAAAATATTCCTATTTTCAGTCCACCTCCTTAATCTATAGTCTAGCACCTTACAAAACAACTTCGGAAGACTACTCCCTAAATGAATTCCTAGATAATTATTATGATGAGACATATCCTCCTTCTTAAGTGATGGTATCATAACTGACAAATCCCACTGTTTTGGGCACTTATACGAACTTACCAAAGCTGAAATTAACGTACCAGAATTACAGCAAAATATATTTTTCCCTACTTTTACATTTTCATCGGGATCCCGTCTGACCGTTGTGCAGATTCCCCTTCATAGACGTCAGGGTTTTACCAATTTTCTTATGCTTATTCGCCAAGATAAGTTCTCTCTGATTGGATTCGTTCCTCTCTGAGTGAGTAGCATGCCTGTTGGCTTGAATCCCTTGATAAGTCCTCCAGTCCGCCATCCTGTATGTCCATTTCACCATCCACCAAGGCTAGCATACTTAACCAAAGACCCTACGTCTAAAAAAAGGTCATTTGTCTTCAGTCTTTCCTTTCAAGTCTATTTCTCAATAATGATTGTATTTCACCCCCTCCCAGCACACATAAATACACTCTTCTGAAGCTATATATTTTTCTTAATCCTATCTTTAATTTTTAGCAATACTCCATCTTATCCAGAGCACCATTGTTTAGCTATCTCATAAATTTTAATTTCCGGGGGTATTTTGACCCCGTCACCTCAAATCTTGAATTCCCTCGTAATTAACTGTACTTGCACGGACATACTTTTCATCAACCCCTTAGGTACACCACTTCCCCTCCCCCAGAAAAGCAAAACATCTTTGTTTCCAACTCCTCCTCCAAATTTCATTTAATTAATACGAAATTCTTGTTTACCTTATTTTTCAATTGAATATAATTTCAATAGATAATTATTCATCATCCCCCAGGAGTCCTAAGTCACATATATTAATTTTACTTAAAGTAATTTTTCTTTCGACTCTACTTTTTAATTAATAATTCTACTTTATTCGTAAAGAGTCCCGAGTCACGTAGCCTTCCTTTAAGTTTTCTTATTTACCTTAAGTAAATTCTATCTTTCTTTTCACTTCTTTTTAAATAATAATTGAACCTCAGTTAAGCATCTTTACTAGTCTGAGCTGACGATCCCCCTCTTATCCCTCCCCTGCACGACTCAGGGTAAAAGCCTTCCTTTTATTGATTTTTCTATCCTAATTTTTAACTCTATTTTTATCTTTCAGATTTCACCTCAAAGACTATTAATTTTCAAATGTCTGCAGCTAAATTCTTCGTGTTTATTCTTTTGGTTTTATTTCTTCAAATTAATTATTCCTAGTGCTCCCTAAACCCATAAGTCAGCTATTTAGGCCTCTTACATTCTTCAATCATAAACTTTGATTTTTTATTTTTATTTTTTTATTTTTTTCTAATTGATAACATTACCTTGTCCTGCCTCTCCAAAAAAAACCTTGGTAAAAGCATTCCTTTAATGGAGTTTTAATCCGTATTTTTGACTCTATTTTAAGCTTTCAATTTTCACTTCACCGACTATTAATATTCAAATTTCTGCAACTAAACTCTTTACATTTATTCTTTTGGTTCTATTTTTTAAATTAATGATATCTAGTGCTCCCTAAACCCATAAGTCAGCTATTTGTGCCTCTTTTATTCTTCAATCACAAAATATTATTTTTCTTTTTCTTGCATTTTTTCTAATTATTAACGTTACCATGTCCCTCCAAATTGAGTCCCTCTAATTGAGTTTTAATCGTTGTTTTCAACTCTATTTTTATCTTTCAATTTTCACTTTAAAGACTATTAATTTTTAAATTTCTGCAATTAAATTCTTCACATCATTACTATTATTATATTTATTACTCACAAACATACAAAAGTATAAACAGTGGAGTACAGAGAGAAAAATAAATAAACAAGCAAAACAAGAAGTACACGTAAGTCAACAATAGCAAGCACAATAAAGTTAATATAGCTATGAAAAACAGTATCATAAAATAGACTAACAGTTCAGTAGAACAGACAAAGAAAGATTTATTCTTTTGGTTCTATATTTTAAATTAACGATATCTGTTGCTCCATAAAACCATAAGTCAGCTGTTTAAGCCTCTTTCATTCTTTAATCATAAACTATGATTTTTTTTTGTTCTTTCATTTTCTCTAATAATTAACGTTACCTTGTCCTGCCCCTTAAAAAAAACCCTTGGTAAAAACATTCCTTTAATTGAGTTTTAATCTTTTCTTTCAACTCTGTTTCAATCTTTCAATTTTCACTTCAAAGACTATTAATTTTCAAATTTCCTCAACTAGATTGATCTAAATTCTGCAACTAAATTTTGACTCACAGGCCTCAGGTATGTTTTATTTCTAATATTATATGTTATTTGGCAATTGTTCTCTTTTTTTTTACTGTTACTTTTCGAAGGGGAATAAGAGTATTGTATTTCCAATCTATATTTATTGATGAATAAACTTTGGACATTTATTCTTTTGGTTTTATATTTTAAAATTTAAATTAACGTTATCTAGTGCTTCATAAACCCATAAGTCAGCTATTTATGCCTTTTTCATTCTACAATTATTAATTATGATTATGCTTTTTCTTTCCTTTTTTCTAATTATTAACGTGACTCCTAAACAAGCCCTTGCTAAAAGCATTCCTTTTTTAGAGTTTTAATCCTTATTTTCAAATCTATTTCCATCTTTCAATTTTCACTTCAAAGACTATTAATTTTCGAATTTCGGGAACTAAATTCTTCACATTTATTTTTTTGGGTTCTATTTTTGTAAATTAATTATATCTAGCGCTCACAAACAATGATTTTTCATTGTTTTATAACAAACATAAATAATGATTTTTCTTTCATTTTCTAATTATTAACGTTACCTTGTCCTGCCCCTTCAAAAACGTAACTCTTGGTAGAAGCATACTCTTACTTTCTTCTCTATTTCCATCTTTTAAGTTCAATTTCTAAGAGTTTTAATTTTCAGGTTTCTGTAGCTAAACTCTTCACAAATCAAGAACTTAACCATTTGACAAGTTTAGACTTGCTGAAGCTGTTATTTTTGGAATTTTGACAACAAAATCCTTAACATTTCAAGAGTTTAAACTTTTTTCTATATTTTCAATCTTTTAGTACTTTTGATTCTTTATTTCTGTAAGTTCACTCTTCACAATTCAATAAATTCCACTTATTTAAAATCTGTAGAATTCATGGACTGCAGCTTTGAAAAACAAAATCCTTTAAATTTCAAGAGCTTCAACTAATTATTAACAATTTTGGTTCTGAGAATTTTAGTTTCCAGATTTCTATAGTTAAAGTCTTCACAATTCAACGAATTCAATTTTTTTGCTTTTAACACTTTAGACTTCTAAGACTGTTATTTTTCGGATTTTGACGGTACAATAAAGGCAAACATGTTCAAAATAAGAAAATTTTCAAGAAAATACTTGGTTATGTCCGGAAATGAAAGAAAATAAATAGTCATATATATGTTTTTATGGCACTTGGTATTAACCAAGTGACATATAGCAGTCGCCAATTCTGTCGGTCTGTCGGTCTGTCGGTCTGTCGGTCTGTCGGTCTGTCCCGGTTTTGCTACTTTAGGCACTTCCAGGTAAGCTAGGACGATGAAATTTGGCAAGCGTATCAGGGACCGCACCAGATTAAATTAGAAATAGTCGTTTTCCCGATTTGACCATCTGGGGGGGGAGTGGGGGCCCGGTTAATTCGCAAAAAATAGAAAAAATGAAGTATTTTTAACTTATCAGCGGGTATTTGGATCTTAATGAAATTTCATGTTTGGAATGATATTGTGTCTTAGAGCTCTTATTTTAAATCCCGACCGGATCTGATGACATTGGGGGGAGTCGGAGGGGGAAAACCTAAGTCCCGGTTTTGCTACTTTAGGCACTTCCAGGTAAGCTAGGACGATGAAATTTGGCAAGCGTATCACGGACCGGACCAGATTAAATTAGAAATAGTCGTTTTCCCGATTTGACCATCTGGGGGGGGGGGGGGAGTAGGGGCCGGTTAATTCGGAAAAATAGAAAAAATGAAGTATTTTTAACTTATGAGCGGGTGATTGGATCTTAATGAAATTTGATGTTTGGAATGATATTGTGTCTCAGAGCTCTTATTTTAAATCCCGACTGGGTCTGATGACATTGGGGGGAGTTGGAGGGGGAAAACCTAAAATCTTGGAAAACACTTAGAGTAGAGGGATCGGGATGAAACTTGATGGGAAAAATAAGCGCAAGTCCTAGATACATGATTGACATAATCGGAACTTATTTGTTCTCTTTGGGGTAGTTGGGGGGGGGGGGGGGTAAGTCTTAAAAATTAGAAAAATGAGGTATTTTCAACTTGCGAACGGGTGATCGGATCTCAATGAAATTTGATGTTTAGAAGGATATCGTGTCTTAGAGCTCTTATTTTAAATCCCGACCAGATCTTGTGATGGGGGCGGGGAGTTGGGAGGGGGAACCTAAAACTTGGAAAACACTTAGAGTGGAGGGATCGGGATGAAACATGGTGGGAAAAATAAACACAAGTCCTAGATAGATGATTGACATAAACGGAACGGATCCGCTCTCTTTTGGGTAGTTGGGGGGGGGGGTTAATTCTGAAAAATTAGAAAAAATGAGGTATTTTTAACTTACGAACGGGTGATTGGATCTCCATGAAATTTGATTTTTAGAAGGATATCGTGGCTCAAAGCTCTTATTTTAAATCCTGACCGGATCTGGTGACATTGGGGGAAGTTTGGGGTGGGGAGACCTAAAATGATGGGAAACGCTTAGATTGGAGGGGTTGGGATGAAACTTGGTTGGAAAAATAAGCAAAAGTCTTGCATACGTAATTTACATAATTGGAACGGATCCGCTCAATTGCGGGGGGGGGGGGGGGGGTAATTCTGAAAAATAAGAAAAATAACGTATTTTTAACTTACGAAGGAGTGATCGGATCTTCATGAAACTTCATATTTAGAAGGACCTCGTAACTCTGATATCTTTTTTTAAATCTCAACCGGATCAAACGTAATTGGGGGGGGGCAGTTGGGGGGACCGGAAATCTTAGAAAATACTTAAAGCGGTGAGATCAGGATGAAACTGGATGGGAAGAATAGAAACCTGTCTAAGATACGTGACTGACATAACTGGACCGGATCTGCTCTCTTTGGTGGAATTGGGAGGGGGGAGGTAATTTTGAAAATTGAGGTATTTGTAACTTACGAAAGGGTGACCAGATCTTAATGAAATTTGATATTTAGAAGGATCTTGTGCTATAAAGTTTAACTTTAGGTTCTGACCTTCTCACAAGTGCCAAATGAGCTCTTGGCTCTTGGCTCTTCCGACCTCGTACCATATGAGCTCTCGGCTCTTCTGACCTCGTCCAAATGAGCTCTTGGCTCTTCCGACCTCGTACCATATGAGCTCTCGGCTCTTCCGACCTCGTCACAAGTGCCATATGAGCTCTTAGCTCTTGTTACGTCTACGATTGAGAAATGGAAAGTCTTGCTAAGATGTTTCAGTTTATATGAGCCTTGCCAATATTAAGATTATTTGGGTTATATCGACGTAAGACTCAAATCAAGGTAAACACGTTGAGAATTATAAAATTTATCGAGATAATATCGGGTAATTGGTTAATTTATTTGTTGTATTTCCAAGACATCAACATTCTGCTATTTGATCAAGGGATACATTCTTGATGTAGAGACAAATAAAAGATAGGGATTTGCACCACAAATATGGAATTTGGCAAAAGCTCTTTTAACTAAAAGTTATAATAATTGACATATAAATATTACAAATTTATAAATATTAATATAAATTTTTTATAAATTTTTATTAATAAATATTACAAATCATACCTATGTAATCTTGCATAATCGATATCCAGAAATTCCATTTATATCCTAAGAAAACCTAAAGAATCCCATTACCTACTGAATTAGAGACAAGAAATTGGGTAACACAATTAAAAAATAGAGCAGTGAGATATAGTCAAACTTTAGTGTAAAGAGTGAGGCATTGAGGAGGGGACAGCCCCTCTCATTTACATAATAATTTCTGTTCGTTTTAACTTTTAATGTCGCTCCTTACTTTCAGTTAAAAATTATTTAATCGTATAAAATAACAAAAATTACGCAGATTTTCTATTCATATAAATAAAAAAAACCCTTCTTATCCATCAGTAACAAGACTGTTATTAAGAAATTTGTTGCACAAAATTTGGACATTTAAATTGGACATTTAAGCATTACTTTAAAACTTAGAAAAATGTTTCAGTTTCCAAACCATTTGGTTTATTAAACTTTATGAATTAAAACTCGCTGGATGTCTGATTGGGACTAATTATACCTGGCTGAGCATACAGTCTTTCTAAGCATGAGAGTTGATCAAAAATATTGAGTAAAATTTTGACCAAAATTGAACTTAGATTCCAATATTTTAATTCATAAGCAGAAAACTAAAAAAACAAAACTTGTAAAGACTGCTAATACTAATCAATAATAAACCCTGTCAATTAAAAAGGAACAAGGTTAATTTAAAAAGTATTCTCCAAAAGTAGTTTTCAAAGAAAAATTAAGACCCATATTTGAACATCAAACGAACAGGAATAGCGTTATGGAAGGATTCTTCCTTAAAATCAACAGAAATAACTGTTAATGAAAGCCAACAGGAACAACTACATAATTACAAACCAAAGATTGCTACCAAAAATTACAAACAAAATTAGAACCAAAGTGGTTGTTAAAATAACAACCACATCAAGTATAAAGATAACAAATATTCCTACAGTTTAGTAAATGACTCCTAAAACCAGTAGAAACTAAAATAAATCATTAATTCAAAATTAAAACCAGCAGAATTTACCACAAACACGAGAAGGACTACCTCCCCCTAAACCATCTAAAAACAAGAGAGTCATTTGTGCTTTGCTATAAACAAAAAATAATTTGAACAGGAAGGGGTTAGCACCACTCTCATTTGTAAACCTCGATTAGACTTGTGATAATTCACTATTTGTATTGCTCTTGATGTTATGAAAACAAATAACTCATTTCTCAAAATACCAATCCTTTTTAGTAAAGCTCTAGCCTTTTCAGGATTTGAGGGGGAAGGCTGGGGTAATCTTGGTTTTGCTTACAGATCAACACCATGTGGAAAATTGGGAGTTACCGAAAAATTGTTTTGGCGCAGTTTCTGGGGAAATAATTTCGTTCAGCCGAGTTAAAAATTAGAGCTTTCATTTGGTTTTGAGCATAAATTTATATCTTCACTTACGCTAAAAAACCTTGTCTACAAAATTAATTTTATTCAAGCCGTTGGAAATACCTTAATTCTCGCTCAAAGAGTATAGACAACTTATACGAGTGGTAAATGGTGCTACTGCTAAAAAATCACCAGCGACAACTAGCGTTTGATGTTTCCTGAAGTTTTTTTATGATGCAACAATAAGGCAAACTTAGTTTAATTAGTGTAACTAGCAAAATTAGTGTAGTAATGAATATTTGATTAAAGTATCCGAAAAAAACATAATCGCGAAATGTTTACAAAATGTAAAGAAACACCAGCAAACTAAATGGCTTTGGCGACTTTTTTTTGACACTGTTGCTACTTTCCACTCTTATCAGTTACTCATACTCTTAGGGATCGTTGAAGATATTTCGTTTTTTGAGCAGAGGGAGTTTTACCGGTACATTAAAATTTTTGCTCATTGGTTTCTGTGTAAGTTTCAAGTAGGATATTTGCTTTAGGTTCAACGCCAGTACATTAAGGTGTACTATGGTCCGGTGTACTATGTACACGTACTAGCATACAATAGAATTTTAAAATTCACTTATGAGGTGAAAGGATATATTGAGAGCTATGAACGATAATTTAAGTTTATATTGCCAACTTTCTTGCCTTGCCAACTTTTCCTGTCTTTCTTAAGCGATATCTTGCCAACTTTCTTGCCTTGACATTATAATATTATATCGGCAAACGTTATCACTTTTAAAATGACACTGCACACGGAGAGAACATTTTAGCCGAAAAACTTAATGTATATGTTTTTTTTTCCGAATGTTAATCGTATCAAGTAGCATCTTACATCCATAAAACCTAAAATGCCTTCAGGGAGTCTTTGAGGCTACTGTCAATTTTAATGGTTTGAAAGTGTCATAGATTTCAGTGTAAATTCGTTCGATTCCTAAATTGAGCCCATACTTGGACTAGGGCTCATTGGGATTATTGTTGATGGCCCACTTAGGCTAATGTCCATAGTCTCAATTTTCATTATCTGGTTATCAGACGATATTGGTGTCGACGTTGCTTTAGTATAGATAATTATTGGCGTTAGATTTCTTTTCTCAACAGCTCTTCTATAAGACGGTCGTTTTTCTGTGTAAATAATATTGGCGTCTTCAGTGGTATTCTGTTTCCGAAAACAGGACAAAATCTCCAAGAACTCTTTGCGAAAGTTTTCGTTTAACCATCCGTAAAGTAATGGGTTTGAACATGCGCTACTCATACTAATTAGATGGCAAATAGGAAATGTTATATTGTTTCTGTCTCGACTTATAGCTTGGGACATGTAATCATCAACACATAGAAAGATGTTTAAGGGAAGCCAGCTCATTGCAAAAACGAAAGTAATTGACACTAATAACTGATTTGTTTTCTTTAGTCTCATATCTTCATTACTTAGTTTTTTCTTGTCAATAGTCATGTGACTTAAAGAGTTCATTCGAGATTTAAGCTGGATTGCAATTTTACTGTAAGCTATTGAAACTGTTATGATAGGTAAAATACACTGAAATATTATTGTAACCATTGAATATGTAATACTGACAGAAAATGTTTCACCACACTGATTTAGTTCAATATATACGCTGGAGTTCGTATTCACAAATTTTATTCCAGCAGTAGAAAGGTCTCTATATAAATACATGGGTAATGCAAAAATAAAACTGAGAACCCAAATGCATAGTATTAAGATCAGGGCCCTTTTTTTTGTTAATGCATTATACGTTGGGTGTACGATCAAAAAGTATCTATCAACCGCAATTGCTGTTATGCTAAACGAAGACACATAAACACACAAAGTCGGGATGCATGAGCTTAATTTACAAAGGAAAGAAGTGCCACTGCCAAAAGGCCAGTAGAGTGTCACTACTTCAGTTAATGTAAATGGCATTGCAAATGTACATAATGTAAGGTCGGATACAGCCAAATTACAGATGAAAATATGTCTAACTGACCTCATGCTCTTTTTTTTTAGTGCTGCGAATATAACTAATACATTTCCAGTAGCTCCAAATAAAATCATGAAGGAGTAAGCAACTATCAGTGTCACGATCTTTGGTGATTTCCTTTCACCATTATTTATCATTGCATCAATAAAAAACTGAGGGGCATTATAAAACACTTTGTACATCTCAGTTGAATTAATGGTTTGGCCGACCTCAATATCCATTTCTTTCTTTCTGTTTATTTGGATATTCTTAGATCTTGATGATTTCTAGGTGGTAAAAAAGACTAGTTTCTCACCACTTTGTTCAAACATCTAATAGGTTTTGCAACATCAGAGCTTCTTCAGTATCATCTCAAGAGCTACAACTGCAAAAAAGAACAAAATTAAAAGATTTACTAAAAAAAAGCTAAAAATATAGCGAATGATTATAGGATAAACAAAAGTTTTTTCATCTTAAGTCTTTTTAAGACCAAAAATCAATGAATAACACTTTTGAATAAGTGACTTTTAAACACAAAATGCCCAATTGATGTGGTTAATATCCCTTTGGCTTTATTTGTTATTACTACCCTCAACCTGGATGTAGATACTTTTATTATTACACACGTATTATTTATTATTGGACATAAATATCTTACCAAGCCTTCCCAAACATTTGAGGACACTAAAAAACACATTTTCTATAAGATTATTCAAAATTATTTGGTCTCTGGGTTTAGTGTAGTTCTTAAGGAGCCTAAAATTCGCCTATACCTTAACATTTTTTTGGCTAAAAATACTGCTGTATTTGTGAAACTTTAACGTACCCGTAGGGGTTTTTCTGGCCTATCTGTGAAACATTATTGTATTTCAAATTTTTAAGAACGAACTGTCTGGCGAAATTAAATTTATTTTTGCTAGCGTCCTTTTGTAAGTTAGGCAAATTCCCCATATAAAAACAAAAATTGCTCTTGTTTTTCTTTGTTTTGTTATAATCCTTTTAATATTACTTTCATAAACCCTTTCTTTTTCACACAATGTTTATTGAAGGCCTGACTCATTTTCTTGACTAAGCCTTTCCTCGACTCTTAAATTATTGCTCTATAGTAGGAGATTGATTCACAAAAGGAAAGGACACCGAAGATAGGTCCGAGTATTATTATATTTTAATTGGTTTTTATGATATCTTTCAACTTTAAATTTCTGCTAAGTCTGCTTAATAGATTTTAGATAGGAATCATTTAAGCTCTCATGATATGTGAAACTATGATAAGATCCTTTACAAATAGCGCAGTAACACTATAGCAATATTTCTAATTGAATTGTTAGATCAACATTGAGGTGCCACTTCGTTTTGGATATTTCCACCAAACTTTCATAATGGCTGAAAAGCAAATTGTTGCATAATCACCCCGTGTCAATGAAAAAAACATGACAATCTAAAACATTGAAGGGTGTATGTCATTATGAATTCAGAAATATTGTATTATTGGGGAAAGCAGTCAGCAAATTATTTTTTGGGCCATAATTATAGTCATTTACATAAATTTGGAGAAAAAATGGCCTTTCAGTTGGATGTATACAATAATTTTATAAAGGTTCATCTAAGTTTGTAGATTCATCTAAGTTTGTAGGAACATGTATTAAAGTGCTTTTATAAGATAAGATAAGATTTATTCATCACGAAACACACATACAATATTACATTTTACTATTTCCCCAAAGTCTCTTTGGCCTGTAAAAAAGGGGAAGATGAACGAGCCACTTACTCAGAGAAGAAAAAAAAAAATAATCACTTACTCACAGAGAGAAGAGCAAAAAGGATAAGAGAGGAAAATATAAATAAAATGAAAAACTATAGAAAAAAAACTAAATAGACTAATAGATTGAATAGACTAAATTAATTATGTAGATCTGTAGATAAAATAGACTCCAGTGAAATAATAAGGAAATATATATGCATACATACACGCATATACACATATAAAAAGAGATAAAATAATTTCTAGGAAGCCAATGAATTTTTAATAATTTTTTTGAACAAACCGAATGAGTGGCACCTTCGAGCTGATTCGGGCAACTTATTCCATACAATATAACTCGCAATTAAAGGATTAAAGTCTGACCTTACACAAGGAGTAAAAGGAACTTGAATATGATTTTCGGTATTGCGAAGATTATAATTATTCTGATCAGAGGTGAAAGATGGCTGAACACTTAGGGGACGGGGGAGGTCACCATGAAGCTGAGAAAAAGTAAAACATGCACACGAAAGAATATACAGTGACTCGAGATCAAGTAATGGAATAACTCTTGAAGGGTTAGTTTCCTTAATGAGGTTTCTAGCTTTATTATAAACCTTAGAAAGTGGTTTTAACAGTGAAGGAAAGGTTGACATCCATACTATTGGACAGTAGGATACGTAAGATCGGATCAAGGAGTGAAAAAGGATTTCCAAAATTGATCCAGGGAAAATATGTTTGAGTTTCCTTAAAATGCCGAGACTCTTGCATATCTTCATTTTAATCAAATCAATGTGACGCTTGAAAGACAAGTTTTCATCGACAAGAATGCCCAAAAAACGAACATATCGATCTTTAGATCTGTGAATTATCCCATTTGGCTGATGAATTTCTGATAACTTGGGATAAATCTGAGAAACATGCGAAAATATCAAAAAATTGGATTTTGAATAATTTAGGGTAAGAAGATTAGCATCAAGCCATGAAATTACTCTCTCAAACAAGTATTCCAAGTTTAATCGAAGCTCGGATTCACAGTTCCCAGAAGTGCCGAGTGTGTTATCATCAGCAAAACAAACAAGGACATCAGAAGATGGCGAACTATAGCTGGCACTATGGGCAAGGGAAGGTTTAGTATGACAGAGTCTACAGCAATGAATAGGTTTCTGCTTTTTTACTGCGTAAAAAAGATCATTTATATAAATCAAAAATAGCACTGGCCCTAAAACTGATCCCTGGAGGACGCCAAAATTCACTTGTGATTGACAGAAATTAAATTGTGGATTGACAGAAATTAACCTATCATTCAAATAAGATATAAACCAAGAAAATACATTACCCCTAATGCCAAATTGAGACATCTTCGTTAGAAGAATTTCATGGGTTAAGGAATCGAATGCCTTGCGAATATCCAGGAATATAGCAGCCGGAATTAATCCCGAATCCAATTCAGAATGTATAAAATTCAAAAGGGTCATACAGGCATGCTCAGTGGAGTGCTTCATTCGGAAACCAAATTGAAAATCATGAAGAAACTCTTTAGATTTTAGAAATTTAAGCAGACGAGAAAGCATAGCCTTTTCGAAGATTTTACTAAATACTGATAAAATTGAAATTGGTCGATAATTTGCTGGATCATTTCTTGGTCCACCTTTATACAGAACAATAATCCGAGCACGCTTGAGAGGATCTGGAAAAAAACCCCATATTTAAATGAAAGATTAACAAGTTTTGTTAGAGGCACAACTATTGAAGGAAGAATAGATTTAACTACCTTTGTAGGAATAGAATCTGGCCCAGATGAAGATGAGTCTTTCAAGCCATTAACAATTTAGTAATTTCAATTTCTGGTACTGGCTCTAGAAACATAGACTTAACACAAGACGGCCCGAGGTAAGATCTAAAGTCCGACTTAGACCGAGATAAAGTAGCTGTGGAAGCGATATTATTACCAATACTAGCGAAAAATGAAGTAAATGCTTCTTGGACATTAAGCTCACCCTCTACAGTCTCATCACCAATGACCAGACTCATAGGTAAAGAGCTATATTGAGAACCAGGTTTAAGCACAGAATTTATTACCTTCCAAGTTTTACGAATATCCTTATTACACGCAGCAAAATTATTTAGATAATAGAGAGATTTGGCTTTTCTACACAAGGAATTATATATATTCCGGTAAATCTTGAATTGACAAAGACGAATAGCACTCGTTGAAAGTGTAGCGCATTTATAATACCTCCAGAGATTATTTTTCCTTCTCCAGCTTTTGAGAAGTCCGGATGTCATCCATGGGTTTAGAGGAATAATCCTTTTAGACCTGCGATTAGAAGGTGGTACTTTACAAATGCTAAGAATAGCCTCTTTTATGGTTCCATAAAACGACTCAAATAAACAAGAAAAATCCTTGTCATTATCAAATAAGCTCCACGAATTTTTCGCTAATTTAGAACCAAGAAGAGATAACTCATTCTCACCAAACCTAATAGAATAGGAATCAAACACTTGAGCCCGGTTATTCCTTCCCCGATTAAAACTGAACCGAGAATATATGGGAAAATGATCGAAAATATCAGTAACTAAAATTGAGTTTTTCTTCAAGCAAAGCGTAGAGAAGATATTGTCAATCAAAGAAGCTGTAATATTAGTTACTCATGTGGGGATGGATGTAGTTGGTAGAGTTCCTGCGGCAAGCATGGTTGAAAGAAAATCAACTGAAGCCGAAGAATTTGAATCCATCAAATTTATATTAAAGTCACCCATTATGATTAACTGACACGGACGTTTCAATATTATGTCAAGTATTTCCTCAAGATTCCGAAGAAACAACGAAACCGCGCCACTAGGAGAACGATAAATATTGCCTATGATTAGATCAATACCATTAACTCTAATTTCTATAAATTGTGACTCAAAGATACCTTCAAAATTCCTTGATAAGTCATCCCGTAAGCAATAATGCAAATTACTAGATATATACATGGCAAGACCTCCTTTAGCCATCTTGCAGCGGTTTATATGTTCCATTTTGTAGCCATGGATATCCAATAGCATTTCATTGCCAGAATCCAAAAAATGTCTCGCACAAACCAACAACATCAGGCTGTCCATCCGAAACTATTTGTCTTAAATTATCTATTGACGAGGAAAGACCCTGAATGTTAAGCTGAAGTGCAGTCAGAGAATAATTTCCTTTGGTAACCTCCTCTCCCCCCAATTCCGAAACATATTTACTATTACAAACAGGGTTTATATTAGTCAGGTTTTGATTAACCTGACCCACAGAATTATTCACAATACTAATTAGATCAAAAGGATTATTTTCAAGCTCGCAAAGGCGTCTCTCACGACTTAAAATATTGACAAAAGCATGTTTTACTTGGAGTCCATTTAAATCACCAGATGAACAAAAAAGAAATCTTTACCTAAATCTATTACGAAAGAAAAACCTGTCAAAGGATTATAAACACATAAATAATTAATAGCACAGAAGGTACTATCGGGATGAACCATGAGCATGAAAAAAACAAATGAAACGAAATAAAAAGAAACTGTAAAAAAGAATAACTTAGGAAAGGTTAGGCATCAAGAAAACATTAACCAGTCACATACTAATACATTCATGCAAATAATTTATTTTGCGTATACGAGTTTCACCAGGAACTTTGGCTAGAATTTGACCATGATCAGACCAAACACTTCTTGGGCCAAAGGTGCTTGGCCCAAACACCGGGGATTAGAGGAATTAGTTCCTCTTGAGTTTCATTTATTATTTCTTTTAAAGTTGATGCTGCTGCAGAAGTTGGAGTTAATGGTGCTAGGCTGGATTTTCCTTTAGTTTTAGCGGGTAGTGATAAGTAGGACTTACTTAGAGTCTTGAAAATATCAGGGGATAAGCACTGCTCTTCAAAAGCCTTATTTACATCTTTATCTGTCCTCGCACAAGCTTCTTTAAAATGGTCATTCCAGTTACGGATGTGTGCTTCAGCTATATTATGCTCCGAGTAGGTGCCATAGCAAAAGACTAGATATCTAGCTTGATTTTTCTGGTCTTTGGTGGTTTTAATAACTACTGATGGCCATAAGGGATATCCTTGAAATGAAGCTAGGACAAGATCAAACGGTTTGTATTTTGCCATTTTACAATCTTCAGTCACAATGGGGGGGGGGGTGAACACTACAGGTAACAAATTTCAACAACAGAATGTTCCAATTTGCCGCCCCAAAAGTACTCACGTTTGTAATATGTGCTTGGTTATTCACGCAAGTTCATCAAATTCTTAGCCAAGGACTATATCCAATTCAATTGAAAACTGGTTTAGCTCTTCACTCTTTGAACTCTGATAGTCGACTGATAGTCTATGTGGAGGAAATGAATGACATTGATCGTGTATTAGTAGAAATTAATTTAATTTTTTTTTCACAGGACGAGTTTTGTGTTCTATTAAATTTTTTTCACAATAAAGAGTTCCATTAAGCCAAAAATGAACGGAAACTAGGTCAAATAATCTTCCAAGCGTAAAACTACCACAAATCACTACCAATAAATAAATGAAACTCAAAACGAACAGAAACTAAAATAAATAGCCGAGTCAAACTCAAAACCAACAGAAACTAAAATAAATAGCCGAGTCAAACTCAAAACGAACAGAAACTAAAATAAATAGCCGAGTCAAACTCAAAACGATCAAAAATTAACATGAGTAAGGACGATAACCCCCATGCCTTCCCAAGACCAGAACACAATTGGCGCTTTACTGAAAAACAAAACAACAAACAAGTGACCGTGGATTATCCGTTTAACTGACATATATACGAAAACATTTGAAAAAATTATTGATGTGAGACTGACTGGCTTGAAGTGTACACAAAAATT
This sequence comes from Artemia franciscana, assembly GCF_032884065.1. Classification (NCBI taxonomy): domain Eukaryota; kingdom Metazoa; phylum Arthropoda; class Branchiopoda; order Anostraca; family Artemiidae; genus Artemia; species Artemia franciscana. The sequence goes on along the minus strand of NC_088865.1, from coordinate 24,511,592 downwards.
AAAGAAGAGCAAGGAGGCTTCCGGGCCGGATACAATACAGCGGACAGAATATTTGTGCTGCATGCCCTTTCTAAAAAATATGAAAGAGAAAAAATAAATTTTACGTGGCATTCGTAGAGCTCCAAAAAACTTTCGGTAGCGTGGATAGGGAATTATTGATAATGGAATTGATTAAAATTGGACCACCAGGTCTATTTGCACAGCTGGTAGCTAATATGTATGGAAGTACAAAAGCAATCGTTAGAGTGTTTGGAAAAGGAGTTTCAAGGATATTTGAACAGACAAGAGGTGTGAAACAAGGAAGCACCCTGGCACCTCGGCTATTCAGAATATTCGTAAACGACATTGTAGAATTCTTGGAGAAAATATGGGCCCCAACCGTTAAGCTCGGCAACAGAACGATTTCGGCTCTGCTGTTCGCCGACGACATGGCAATAGTAGCGAAAACAGCTCGTGAATTACAAATTTTAATTGACCTGATGGCAGAATACGTTGATTCGGAGAAACTACGTCTAAACCTCGGGAAGACGGAGATCTTCAATAAAGGAGGAAGAAGGAATTTAGTTGAGAATGAGAAATTTCAGTTCAAAGGACAAGAGATTAAGGTAGTGGAAAAGGCGAAATACATGGGATTTACCCTGACACCTAACTGCAGTTGGGAGGACATTTGAGCGAAATGTCAAAGCGAGTGAAAGCAGCAGTGAGTCCAATATTACGTAATGACCTAGTAAAAAAGTCGAAGTCATTAAAAATGTTTAAGCAAATATTTGATTCGAAAATTAAACCGGCCATCCATTACGGAGCTGAGCTGTGGGGCCTGGAGGCCGCGGATAACTAGAATCAGTCCAGTTTAGATATTACAAAAGACTTTTCGGGATGCACCAGACCAGACAACACATAATCAGCTAATCAAAGGAGACTTCGGCATCTTCTCACTGAAACTGCACCGACTTTATCAAGTATTTAAGTTTTGGCTGATATTAACCCAACTTCCTGAGGACCGATTGATTAAACAAGCTTATAATGATTTGCTGTGAATTAATAGGAAAACTACTTGGACTCAACAAATCAAGAAATCTCTTGACAAATTAGGCCTCTCTTATTTGTGAATGGAAGGAAACGGACTCGGAAGCACACAATGCCTTCAAGTAATTATGCAGAGATTGAAAGACTAAGAGATACAAGAGTCGGGTTGTTTAGCACGTTCGTCGGAAACATTGAAAGAATATAGTAAAGTAAAAGACATTTTTGGGGAAGAATATTACTTTAAGTTAAATTTATCTTTTAAATATTTTAAATAATGGATCCAGTTGAGGGGAAATTGCCTTCCAGTACATAGGGAACAGAGATTTAAAAAAAAAAAAAAATAAGGGTAAAAATTGTAAGTGCGGGTATTGCGGAATTGAGGATGATAAATTAGCCCATTTCCTCATGGAGTGCCAAGAGCTTGAAAGTCTTAGGGATGAGATTTGGGGGACCATTGGTTGGTGCTACTTTCTGATATCCTGAGGTCTTCGAAGCCTGGAACCATATGCAAAATGGCATGATATGTGGAAAAGGCGGGAGAGGCTCAGTCGAGTTCGATTGAATGAAAATAAGTGCTGTTTTATATTGATTGTGTGTTCTATGCAGTGTTGTATAATTAAATCATGTTGTGCATGGCCTTAGGGCTCGAATAAATTTTTTCTTTCTTTCTTATACTGACATTTGTCGCTAAAGGTTTTGATAATTTTTATTTATGAAAGCAAGAAAAATTAAAAGATTTCCAACGTAAAACGTTTTGTTTTCAATAAAGAGCAAATTGTGTTCTGGTCTCGAAAGGCAATGGGGCTATTATCCCTACTCACGTTAATTTTTGATCGTTTTGCCTTTGACTCGGCTATTTTTTGTAATTTCTGTTGTTTTCGAGTTTCGTTTATTTATTGATGGTGATTTGTGGTAGTTTTACGCTTGGAATATTGCTTGACTGAATTATTGTTCATTCTTGGCTTAATAGAGCTCTTCAATTTTCTTTGAAAAACTTGTTTTGTGGAAAAGGTTTTTTAGATCAATTCTGTTAGTTTTTTATGGACATTGTCTTTTTCATGGAAAAAACTAACGTATACCTCTTCAGTTTTTTCTATAAAAATCCATATTGTTGGATGTTGCCATTTGTGTGTTGGAGAAACTTTTTCAACAATTTTTAATCCTGACTCAAAACAGTATAATTTTTAGTTTGATTTTATAGTTTATGAAGTTGACCTGACAAATAAAACTTAATATCATTCCCAATAGATTCTATCTATGCTCTTTGACAAGCTTGATACAGTTATGCTCTTTTTATCTATTTAAATTGTAAGAGCAGAAGTAGTAATAGTAGTATCCCCAAAAGTTTCAACTTAATGCCCACAGTCGTTCTCGACATATTGCTGAGATGTCTTAATACCAACCATAAACACAATGCCTTTTGGCTTACTTTATGGATACATTTAGTTTTAAAGCACAATGGGTCAATTGCATAATTGTAGGGGTTGGGATGCCTAATATCCCTAAAAAAATAGTTGCTGGACCCTTCTACTATACTGAACAAATCGCTGTCTCAAAATTTTGCCTGGATGTGTTTCGAAAATGAATGGGCTGTTTACCCCCAATCTCTTGTTACTCTTAAAAAGGGGACTAGGCACTCGAGCTGTAATTGGAGTGCAAGGGGGAGAACTTCGCCCTTCACATATTGTAAAACATTTTAAACAAGTAAAAACGAAATAAAAACGGGTAACATGCATTTTGTTTTCAGTAAAGTGCAAACTATGTTCTGGTGTTGTGAAGGTATTGGGATTGTCAAAGACACAATTTCCAGAACTTGCAACTACGCTGAACAAAATGGCTATCTTAAAATTCTGATTAGATTTGTTTTGGGAATAGATGGGTGTAGGGGAGGCTTGTTGCCCTTCAATCACTTTGACTAATAGAAAGTGCACTAATCCTTTCAGTTTCGAATCGAATGAGCCTTTTTTGAAGTTTCTACAACAAATGACAATCTCAAAAGCTCTATCAGATGCATTTCTGGAAAATATGAGGTTCGGGGGAGGGATTGTTCACCCATTGGTCACTCAGAATCTTACAAAGAGTATTAAGACTTCTGATTACCAATCCAATGAGCCCCCTCCGAAGCTCATACGATCATCCTTTTTATATATAACTTATATACCCCCAGGACATAACTTACAACCCTTGCCCTAGGGGTTGTGGGGAGGGGGCCTCAAAGAAATAATTTTTGGATAATTCAATTACATTAAACAAAATGGCTGTTTCAAAATTTTGATTGGATGTGTTTAGGGAAATGGTGGGGGAGGGGGATAGTTATCCTCCAATCCCTTTTAACTATTAAAAAAGCGCACTTACCCTTTCAGTCTCCAATCGAATGAGCTGTTTTTGTAGTTTCTACGACAACAAATGGCCATATAAAAATTTCTTTCAGACGTATTTCGAGAAAACCCAAGGTGGAGGGGCATCTAACGTCCGATCACTCTGAATCTTAAAAACGGCGCTAGAACTTCTGAAAGTAATCCAATGAGACCCCTCCGAATTTTCTCCGATCACCCTTTCTATATGTGCCTTATACATCCCCAAGACATAACTTAAAACCATTGCTCTGAGGACTAGAGGTGGAGGGGGTTGTCATAATCAAAGAAATAACTTCCGGAACTTTCATCACGTTGAACAAAATGGCTATTTCAAAATGTTGATTATATGTGTTTGGGGAAATGGTGGGCATGGGAGGGGTTTTGTTGAACTCCAATTGCTTTCGAACATTAAAAAGGGCACTGGCCCTTCCACTTTCCAATCGAATGAACTGTTTTCGAAGTTTCTAAGACAACATATGGCCATCTTAGAATTTCTATCAGATGCACTTCTGGAAAATACGAGATGTGGGGGAGGAGACATTTGCCATCCAATCACCCTGAATCTTAAAAAAGGCACTAGAAGTTCTTGTTATCAGTCCAATGAGCCCCCTCTGAAGTTTATACGATATTACTTTGTATCTATACCTTAAATGCCACCAGGGCATAACTTACAACCCTTTCTCTGAGGGCTGTGAGGGAGGGAGGTTGTCATCCTCAAAGACATAATTTCCGGACCTTTTACTTATGTAGAACAAAATAGCTATATCAAACTTTTTGATTGGATGTGCTGGAGAAATGGTGGGCATGGGATCGGGGGGGGGGGGGGGGTTAGCTCCCTCCAATTACTTTCAAATATTAAAAACCGCACTGAAATTTTCAATTTCCAATCAAAGGAGCTGTTTTTGAAGTTTCTACAACAAAAAATGGCCATCTCAAGGTTTCTATTAGATGCACTGCGGGAAAACCCGAGGTTTAGGGGAGGGTATCCACCCTTCAATCACTCTGAATCTTAATAAGGGCAAAAGAACTTCTGATCATCAATCCGATGAGCCCTCTCCCAAGTTTATCTGACCACCCTTTCTATATGTACCTGATATATCCCCAAGACATAGCTTAAATCCCTTGCCCTGACGGCTGGAGGAGGGCGTTGTCATCCTCAAAGACATAATTTCCAGACCTTTCAATTATGTTGAACACAACGGCTATTTCAAAATTTGTATTAGATGTGTTTGGGGAAATGGTGGATGTGGGAGGGGGTTTGTTGCCATCCAATTGCTTTTGACTATTAAAAAGGGCACTGGTCCTTCCAATTTCCAATCGAATGTGCAATTTTCGATGTTTCTAAGACACCAAATGGCCATCTCAAAATCTCTATCAGATGCACTTCTGTAAAATACGAGGTGCGGGGGAGGGAATATTCAATAAGAACTTTTATTCTTATATATATATATAAGAATTAAAATATATATTATACATTTTATTTTTATTTTATATATATATATATATATATATATATATATATATATATATATATATATATATATATATCCAATGAGCCCCCTCTGAAGTTTATACGATATAATTTCCGGACCTTTCACTTATGTGGAACAAAAAGGCTATCTATAGCTTTTGATTGGATGTGTTTGGGGAATTGGCTGGCGTGGGATGGAGGGATTAGTTTCCTCCAATCACTTTCAACTATTAAAAACCGCATTGGCCTTTTCGATTTCCAATCAAATAGGCTGTTCGTGAAGTTTCTACAACAAAACATGGCCATCTCAAGATTTCTATTAGATGCATTACGGGAAAACCCGAGGTGTGGGGGAGGGTGTCCACCCTTCAGTCACTCCGAATCTTAAAAAGGACACTAGTACTTGTGATTATCAATCCAATGAGCCTCCTCTGAAGTCTATACGATCACATTCTCTATATACGCCTTATATGCCCCCAGGGCATTATTTGAAACCCTTGCCATGAGGGTTACGGAGGGGGGTTGTCATCCTCTAAAACATAATATTCCAGACCTTTCAATTACGTTGAACATTATGGATGTCTAAAAAATTTGATTGGATATACATATACATATACATATATATATATATATATATATATATATATATATATATATATATATATATATATATATATATATATAGATGAACCCTTCCAGTATAGGTGAACCTTGACCTTTCGTATGTTTTAAAGGCATCTGACCAGCATTGCTTGGTTTATCGAAAGGAGAAAAAGATAAACTTGAAAAGTGAGAAAATAGTAGCATATAAACACATTTGTTTCTAATATTCCCTATGGTTCATAATATATGGGTATCTCTTTTACCCAACTGATGAGCTGGCTCGATGTATGTGGGGGCGTATGATGTATAATGAGTGGACATTGCTGATGCCCCACTAAAGCGTGGGTTCCAGACCTCATTTATACATTTATTTCATTTTTCCAACAAGAATAATTACCCAAGTAATAAAGTATTTTCTAAATTACTTTTTGTTTACGACATATGCTATTCAATTTATGAATTTTTACCTATTGTAAGCTAGAAATATTTGCTATATTACAACACATAAGTGTTGAATTTACATATGGAACTGTTTTTTATTCCTTTAGCATCCAATATTCATGAATATTGGGCAATGTTATTGCCTCTCTTAGATTTCATCTCAAATTGGATTTGCCCCAGTGCTTATGAAAAGGCAATCTTATAAACTCTCGACTGCTTTAGTCATGTCTTGATCAGAAATGTTCACGGTTCGCTTAGAGACTAACTTAATTTTACACCCAAAATTAATTGCTGTCACGAAATTAATACCGGAAAAGAAATAAGTTTCTTTTAATATGGTCTTAGTTTAAGGGAGTATTTAGCACGTACAACAACTTACTTTAGCTTATAGGTGACTTTCGTTTATTCCAATCGATTGCAATAGCAGTTAAAAAGGGAAGGAGATATTCGATTCATATGTCCTTTTAAATCTCAGTTTAACTTGTGAATCAGAGTCAGTGTACTAGCGTTGACTTAGTAAAGACCGAAGTGCCTCCCATGCATTACTCTCTTACTTCTTTTTTTCGGTCACTTCGTATGGAAGGTGTGGCAAGAGATGATTTGGAATCATCTCAAAAGATTTACATCGAACTTTCTATTTTAATTTTTCAGGATAAAACTTATTTGAAGGGAACAAGCCCCCTTCTGTAATTTTACTTGCCCCTGGGAACCCCCATAGCACCCGTGGCATAAGATAAAAATTTTCAGACAGTCATTTTCTAGAACAGTTAAATGATCCTACAAGTACGTCTTCAGGGCTGATATCCCTCACGTAGTAATCTAATACAGTTAGATCTTGGCGTCGGATTGCTTTGAAACTTCCAGGGATCATTCCCTGGAAGAAAAAAAAAACGCCACCTCCTGTATTTTGGAAAATACTTTTTGGACATTTTCATTGAAAAAAAATCAAACCCAACCCTCCAAGATTTTGACAATATTTTTTTTGTATGTTTAAGAAAAAAATCAGGGAAGATTTTTATCTTAAGCCTGATTGTTATTTTCAGTATTTTCATTCTAACTAGACACAAATGTATGAGAAACACAGAGAGGAGAAAGAAAAGACTAAAAAGGGATCGAGACTAAAGACTTTGAATGATGGATGTTTGTTTAGAAAAAGAAGAAGCATCTACTGACTGAATAGCTGGAAACCACAATTTGAAGCTCTGCAACGCCATCACCACATACAAAAAAGCGAAGGAATCGTCGAAGCATTTTTTTTTTCCTTTTTTTTAACTGAAAAAAATCAGACCAACTGACAGTTAATGTCACTATTGAAGTACCTGAGCCTCGGATTACAGATGAAGGAACAACATTAAGAGATTGTTTTCCCAGCTTAGCACCATACGCAACATGTATATTGTACGACATTTTTAGAACAAAATGGATTCCGTAGATAGAACACATGAACCAGAGCCTTAACGACGAGTTCAAGAAGTTGTCTTATTTCTGTTGACTCTGTTCAGTAGGGGGCGTTGAGAAGGCCAATAATAAAAGCTACCTTAGGAAGCCAGCTCATTTGCTTAAGGATGACTTCACACATGATTCAGATATTATTGCTGTCCTAGCATTCTGGGAATCCATAGCTATAACATTCGTGCATTTTGCTATAAAAGTATATAACACGATTTCAGTATACTGTACATTAAGATTGCTAAAATATAACTAAAGCATTTAGAGATGCATTAAAGCATCAACCGAAGATTATAAAAGCAAATTGTATTGAGAATGATGTTAGAAGAAGGAAGAAGGAAGGACGGTCAATGACTCTAACGAAGCAGATTTGTCTTAAGTAGCAGATATGGGGTTGAATGATAATAACCACTTCGAATGACATGGAGTATATATTTTAAAGAATTTTCAGTTCCATTAGTCTAACATCCACTATCCACTACTTCCATGCATGTTGTTGCCTTTTAAATCCGATCCTTTCAATGTATAGGACATCAATGGGCTGATCATTAACTGATTGACTAATTCAAAAATAAGCATCACCAAGCTAATCACCAAGTCTTCATAAATTGCAAATTGACGTTAAAAGTGTTTGAATTTGTTATTAGCTTTCTATCAGTTTAATTGAATTTGAATCACAAGAAGAAAAAGTGACAAAAAATAGATATCTTCAATTAACGAAACAAAATTGAAAGTCATTAATTAATATCTTCTCAGAAGTCATCCCTTCATTCCAGTAAACTTTATTTTCATTGTGGTGTCTAATTTTTTTTTTAGCTGTTATGACCAACCTAAAAATGCTGTTCTGATTATATGTTGTCATGGCTAAAACAATACCAGCAACCTAGTAGAGAGCAATCAAACTCCTCTAGCAATCAAAATGAAAAAAAAAAACAAGTATTTAATTTCACTAATGCAAGAATGACACTCTAACCGTTACGGGATCCGATGTCGTGACTGCCCCAACCTTACTTGTTGTAATATTCATTCTTGTCATTCTCTTAGAAAGGGCCAGAAAACGTCTGCCCTAATTCATCAGTTGTGACTGCAGCAACTTTCGAATTTTCATTCATAGTCTGACATTTACCATAGTTGCTTTTATACAACTGTTTAATCATGATTTTTTTTAATAATTTTTTTTTTCATCTATGCTTCATGATATCCTATTAATAGCAAAAGTAAACAGTTTTACAAAACATTTTAAAAGTTTGTCAGAATACCAGAATAGCAGAGGTGAGCACGCCTCACGTTTTTACTGATAGTTTCAGTCGAAATCTAAAAAGGGTATTAGTAAGGATGAATGAATGAAGCCAAAAACAAACAGAAATTAAAGTTGTTAATTAAGTAGAATCTAGAACGAACAGATTTCACTAGAAATTATATAAATAAATACAATTTTTAAAAGCTGTAGTTTTTCAATGAAAAATCATATTAAAACATAAGCAGAGATAAAGTTATATAAGTAGTGGGGAGATTCCAGATCCGACTGGCACAACCCCTAAGGGCATTTTCCAAAACGCAAGTGTTACTAATTATTTGGTCTATTAAGCACACATGATTGTTACAGCATAGTTTAGTAGATATTACTGTTTACATATGGAAATTCAAACGACCTTGTCATTGACGTCTAATGTTTATCTATGCAAATTTAAATGTTTAAAAGCCTTCGGAACCGGCCGGCATACCCCTTTAAGGCATTTTTCCAAGACGCAGGTGTTGTTGTTTATTTGGTCTATTGAGCACGCGCGATTGTTACATCATAGTTAAGGAGATTTTATTGTTTACATAAAGAAATTCAAACAACCTTTTCAATGACGTCTAAAGTTTATTGACTCGAATTTAAATGTTTAAGAACCTACGGGTCCGGTTGAGAAAACCCTCAAGGGTACTCTTCAAGCAGCTAGTCAAGTGGAGAGCCCTTGGATGTAAAAAAAATGATCTTAGTGCTCCCTCAAGATATTTTATTTCTTCAAGACATTTTTCAAGATTGTTTTTCCTGGAGATGTTTCCTTAGGGCCTTCTCCAAGGCTCAGGTACTATTCGAACCCCCTAAGACCTGAACGAATACAAGCGGCCAGTAACCCCAGATGTAAAAAATTGAACTTATCCCCCCTCAAGACGTTTTTCTTCAAGACTTGTTTCTCCTTGGCCTTTTCCAAGACAAAGGTGCTGTTGTAATACCATGGGGGCTCAAAAATACAAGTGGCCAGTACCCCCGGATGTCTTTATAAGTGGCCGTCTTCAGTGTAGGCATTACAAGTGGCCAGTACCCACATGGGACCTAAGAGATTACAAGAGGCCAGAAAAAACCTTTTCACATGTTGACCATTAGTCTGCATTGTGAAGGTACCGATTTTCTGATTGAATGCCATTGGCCGGGAGTTCAATCTGTGGTTAGGGGCAAATTACCGATGCTTCCCTTCGTTTCCCCACAGATTTCTCCAAGTACCCATTTAGAGCTGAGCTGGATTGACTCTGACTGAGCATACAGGGTCGTACCATTGACCCCAGTCTCAAACAAAAGAATCTGTGACCTTGTCAATGACTTCTAAAGTTTACTAATATAAATTTAAATTGGGTCTTCTCCAAGACGCAGGAGCTATTGTTTATTTGGTCTGTTGTGCATAGGTGACTGTTACATTATATTTTAGCAAGTTCTATTGTTTACATATGGAATTTCAATTAGTATTAAATGCAAGAGATCAGAATGATATAATTGTGAACATATTTTTAGTATTCGATATGATCGGTTTTACTCCGTTGGATTTCGAAGGTGCCAGTGGCAGTGAAATGAAGCCAAGAGTGCCCATAGGGTTAGAATATGGTTTACCTTCTTACACGGCCACCAGTCTGCCTTAGCCATAGCTAATTGAAAGACTATGCAAATTCTTCATTTTAGTCATATTGCATGGATAACCAGGAAATATTTAGTATTTTATTTCTATTTTTAAGGGTTTTCTTAAGGAAATGACCCATCTCAGCCAAGCTTAGCCCTAGCTAATTGAAAGAGTGTTTAAATTCTTTCTTTTCAGTCATATTGAACGGGTAATCAAAAAAGTTATTAGTTTTTATATGGGTTTTCTTAAGAAAATGGCCCATCTTTGCCAAGCTTCACCCTAGCTAATTGAAAGATTATACACAGTCTTCATTTTTAGTCGTATTGCATGGGTAATCAAGAAACCTTTAGTATTATTTACGCAATACTAAAAACAATGTGTTTCGAAGAGTTGTTTTTTTTATTATTATTAGTCCAAATGTTAACAACAGCAAAAAAACAATATAAGTACTAATCAAGTTTACAAGCAATGAAACATAGCATATTAGAATAGATTAAGTGTGGCGAATGTGGTCCGCCCTTCTCACGAAAGAAGAGTTTTCTTTTTCATTAAAATAGAAAGCACATAATCTCGTTATTTTTGGCCAGTATGCCGGCGTACACGGCTCTTCATAGATATTAAATAAAAAAAAAAAGTTTTTTTTAACTGAAAGTAAGGAGCAACATTAAAACTTAAAACGAACAGAAATTACCCCGTATATGAAAGGGGCTGTTCCCTCTTCAACGCACTGCTCTTTACGCTAAAGTTTTTACTGTTTTAAAAATTAGAGTTGAGAGAAAGAGTCAAACTTTAGCGCAAAGAGCAGGGCGTTGAAGGGGGAACAGCCCCTTTTTTTGCCGTAGCAAAAAATGTGTTTTTAGCCGTAGCAAAAAAAAGCAAATTTGCCTTCATCGGAATTCGTCGTCATTACCTCTATGATTCAAATTGGCCAGAGGGGATAGCCCGCAAATTTGGCTAGGAATGAATCACCGATTTTTATGTTACGAAAGGCAATATTACGAAAAAGCAATATGCGCATACTTCCTTGTATGAAATTACTCCGTATATGAAAGGAGCTTTTCCTCTTCAACGCCCCGCTCTTTACGCTAAAGTTAGACTCTTTCTCTTAACTCTACCTCTTAAAACAACGAAAACCTCTAGAGTAAAGAGCGGGGCTCTGAAGAGGAAAAGCCCCTTTCATATACGGAGTAATTTCATATAAGGAAGTATGCACATATTGCCTTTTCGTCAGTTGTACATGCCCCTCATCATTCCCTCAAAGTTTCCACTTAATATTCTCAAACCATTCATAAAATTAAAAATCTTTATTTCGATCTGAATGTTTCTATTTCTCATAATATCAGAAAAAAAACGTTATAGCCGAGATTACCGAAAAAAATGAATTTAATTCAAAGAAGATTCCTGCAGTATATTGATATGCTGCAGTATTGAAATAGCTCTCAAAGGGATTACACCTGTTTGAACTTTTGAATTGTTTGAACTTGATTCCTTAGCCATGAATTAATTAAGTGACTACAGTAATTGTGCAATCTGATACTTGAATTCATCACACAATCAGATTTTTGGCGTTTTGAATTGAGAAAATTAGATACGATAGCCAAGTGTGGTGTGTAGAGAAAATTGGATATAATTTACCTGCGCGTTAATTACACTTTTTAGTGTCGAGAAGGATTAGCAGTTGGGCCGACCTCGCACTGTTTGGACTGATTGTTCACTTGGATACATTAGTGAGGCTCGGCCCTCACAGAAAGATATGTTTCTTTCACTTTATAATCTTTCATTTACTAGGCATGAATCCTGCGAACATTAAAATCGGTGATTTATTCCTAGCCAAATTTGCGGGCTATCCCATCTGGCCAATTCGAATCCTAGAGGTAATGACGACGAATACCGGAGACTGCAAATTTGCTGTTTTTTGCTGTGGCAAAAAAAGGGGCTGTTCCCTCTTCGACACCCTGCTCTTTACGCTAAAGTTTGACTCTTTCTCTCAACTCTAATTTTTAAAACAGTAAAAACTTTAGCATAAAGAGCAGGGCGTTGAAGTGGGAACAGCCCCTTTCATATACGGGGTAATTTCTGTTCGTTTTAAGTTTTAATGTTGCTCCTTACTTTCAGTTAAAAAAACTTGTTTTTTTATTTAATTTCTGAACGTTTTTTAGTTAATCCAAGTTTTGATTTCGGCTCTCCGCAGATGAATAATTATAGCGAAATTTGTATACTTATTCATTTGGCTAAATCGCTTTCCCATAGTTTTGATCGAATGATTTTAAGAAAAAGGAGGGAGAGGAGGCCCAGTTGCCCGCCTATTTTTTGGGTATTTAAAAAGGTAACCAGAAATTTTAGTTTTTTAAGAACGTTTTCATTAGTAAAAGATATATGTAACTTACGAATTAGCTTACGTCTCAAACTTGTATATTCGTACGTTTTTATTATGTATATGAGAGGGTTCAACCACTCGTCAGTACCTCGCTCTTTACACTAAACCTTAAATTTTGTCCTCTGAACCACAAAGTCCGTAGAATAAATAGTTGAAATTATTAAAAATGCTGTAGCGTAAAGACTGAGGTACTAGGAGGAAGTGAACCCCTTCTACATGCGTAATATTTTCTGTTCGTTTTAATTTTTAATGCTACTCCTTACTTTCAGTTGAAAAAACTTTTGCATATTTATTTTTTCATTGTTTTTTTAAAGAATGCTAGAAAATGCTGTGCCCCCTTTATGGACATCTTCTTCCCCCATGACGAATTCCACCAACGAAAGTCTCCCCCACATAACCCCCTCTTCTCAACCCCCCTCCAAACCAAAAAATCTACCTGAAAACGTCAGTAAACTCCCCAAAAACCATTGCTATATGCAAACACTGGTCAAAATTTGTAACTTGCAGCCCTTCCCACGGGGACTGTGGGGGAGTAAGTCGTCCGCAAAGACATAGTTATAAGGTTTTTCGACTATGTTGAATAAAATGGCTATCTCAGAATTTTGATCCGACGACTGGGTAATTTCTGTTCGTTTTAAGTTTTAATGTTGCTCCTTGCTTTCAGTTAAAAAACTTGTTTTTTTTTTTATTTAATTTCTGAACGTTTTTTAGTTAATCCAAGTTTTGATTTCGGCTCTCCGCAGATGAATAATTAAAGCGAAATTTGCATATTTATTCATTTGGCTAAATCGCTTTCCCATAGTTTTGATCGGATGATTTTAAGAAAAAGGAGGGAGAGGAGGCCCAGTTGCCCGCCTATTTTTTGGTTATTTAAAGAGGCAACTAGAAATTTTAGTTTTCTACGAACGTTTTCATTAGCAAAAGATATATGTCGTCCGCAACGACATAGTTATAAGGTTTTTCGACTATGTTGAATAAAATGGCTATCTCAGAATTTTGATCCGACGACTTTGGGAAAAAATGAGCTTGGGAGGGGGCCTAGGTGCCCTCCAATTTTTTTGGTCACTTAAAAAGGGCACTAGAACTTTTCATTTCCGTTCGAATGAGCCCTCTTACAAAATTCTAGGACAACTGGGTCGATACGATCACCCCTGGGAAAAAGAAAAAAAAACAACAAAAAACAAACAAGCAAATGAACACGCATCCGTAATTTGTCTTCTGGCAAAAAATACAAATTTCCACATTTTTGTAAATAGGAGCTTGGAACTTGTACAGTGGGGTTCTCTGATTCGCTGAATCTGATGGTGTGATTTTCGTTAAGATTTTATGACTTTTAGGGGATGTTTTTCCCTATTTTCTAAAATAGGGCAAATTTTCTCAGGCTCGTAACTTCTGATGGGTAGTACTAAACCTGATGAAACTTATATATTATAGTATTATCAAAAAGTTCGTGGTAACGAGCTGTAGTAAGGAGCGACTCGTCTCAATAGTAAACGAAACTCTAAATAATGGAATTTTGATGCTAAAATAAACATCAAAAGAATATGATTTTCATGCTGATTTTAAATATAAGTTTCATCAAATTTGGTCCTTGTCATCAAAAGTTACGAGCCTGAGAAAATTTGTCTTATTTTAGAAAATAGGGGAAAACACCCCCTAAAAATCACAGAATCTTAACGAAAATCACACCATCGCATTCAGCGTATCAGAGAACTCTATAGCAAAATTTTCAAGCTCCTATCTACAAAAATGTGGAATTTCGTATTTTTTGCCAGAAGACAAATCACGGGTGCGTGTTCGTTTGTTTGTTTTTGTTTTGTTTTTTTTCCCAGGGGTCATCGTATCGACCAAGTGGTCCTAAAATGTTGCAAGAGGGCTCATTCTAACGGAAATGAAAAGTTCTAGTGCCCTTTTTAGGTGACCAAAAATTGGAGGGCACCTAGGCCCCCTCCCACGCTCATTTTTTCTCCAAAGTCAACAGATCAAAATTTTGAGATAGCCATTTTGTTCCGCATAGTCAAAACCATAATAACTATGTCTTTAGAAATGACTTATTCCCCCACAGTCTCTGGGGGAGGGGCTGCAAGTTACAAACTTCGACCAGTGTTTACATATAATAACGGTTATTGGGAAGTGTACAGTCGTTTTCAGGGGATTTTTTTTTTGGTTTTGGGGGTGGGGTTGAGGGGAGGGGGCTATGTGGGAGGATCTTTCCTTGGAGAAATATGTCATGGGGGAGCAAAAATTCAATGAAAAGGGCACAGGATTTTCTAAAATTACTATAAAAAAAACAATGAAAAAATAAACATGGAATAATGTGTTCTTTCAATTGAAAGTAAGGAGTAGCATTGAAACTTAAAACGAACAGAGATTATTACGCATATGAGGGGTTCTAAATTACTTTAGCATAAAGAGCGAGGTATTTAGGAGGAGACAAATACCTCACTCTTTATGCTATAGTATTTTTAGTAATTTCAACTATTTATTCTACGGCCTTTCTGATTCAGGGGTCATTCTTAAAGAATAGGCACAAAACTTACGATTTAGTGTAAAGAGCGAGGTATTAACGAGGGTACAAACCCCCTCATATACATAATAAAAATTTAAGAATATAAAAGTTTGTTACGTAAGTTAATTCTTAAGTTACGTATATTTTTTACCAATAAAAAAATTCGTTAAAAATTAAAATTTATAGTTACCTTTTTGTGTAACCGAAAAATTGCATGGCAACTAGGCCTCCTTCCCCATCCCATATTTCTCAAAATCGTCTGATCAGAACTAAGAGAAAGCCATTTAGCCAAAAAAGGAATTAAAATGTAAATTTCATTTTAATAATTTATGTGTGGAGAGCCAAAATCAAACATGCATTAATTCAAAAATGTTCAGAAATTACATAAAAAACGCTAGTTTTTCTAACTGAAAGTAAGGAGCGACATTAAAACTTAAAACGAACAGAAATTACTCCGTATATGAAATGGGTTGTCCCCTCCGCAATCCTTCGCTATTTACGCGAAAGTTTGACTCTTTACCACAATTCTGCTTTTTAAAACAATTAAAAGCTTTAGCATAAAGAGCGAGGGATTGCAGAGGAGACAACCCATTTCATATACGGAGTAATTTCTGTTCGTTTTAAGTTTTAATGTCGCTCCTTACTTTCAGTTAGAAAAACTAGTTTTTTTTTTATATAATATATATACAAATATATACAGTATTATATATTTGAAATGAGCATTAAAATGCGATTCTTTTGATGTAACTATTGGTATCAAAATTCCGTTTTTAGAGTTTTGTTACTTTACTACAGTTCGTTACCACGAACTGTTTGATACAAAATTTTTCTATAAATTCGGATATTTGTATACAATTAATCATTGACTAAATCAGCACTGCTAATATGGCATTTTTGCTGTAATTTTTTAACTGATATTTTTACCAGCTTGGTTCATATCGCCAAATAAAGCTATTTAAAAAAAAGTCGACCCTTTGCAGATAGTCTAGGACCATATTTGATTCATTAGCCAAATATTATCCTAGACTATATTTATACTAGTAAATCCATTCCCTTCTAGTTTAATTAAAATACAAGTTTTCTTCAAATAATAGCTATTTCAATTTTTGAAACTAAACTAAAACAAATGCACAGTGTGAATCGCACAGAAGGTCGCGCGCGTGGCAAACGAGGATTCTACCACTGAACCAACGATTACATGTAAAGATATTGATGGAACAATTAAATTTTTCCTGGATTCTGGTATTTTTGTTGGTTTTTATGTTGTTTTTGATATGTATAAGTCATAATGCCCCTGCAATTTTAGATATTATTTTTTTAGGTATTTCGTAAATATTTTATGTGCCCATTAGGGAGCTCCCTATTTTAAAAAAAAACTAAAGACTTGTTCCTCAGTGCTTTAATCTCCCCTCTGCCATCCCCTTCTTTTTCAATCGATTGACTTTGCATTTTGACTCTTGAGAGGAATGTTTGAGGCAGTGTCAACGAGTAAATACGGCATATACATTTTCCTGCGATATGAACGCTTATTGAAATTACTGCATGGATCATAATGAGCACCGACATCAGCAAATATATTCCATCATGTATTTGGTTCAATTTAACCATTTAACTCAATCCTCGTAAAAGTCAACCTCTGTTTTAGCCCAAACCACCAATAAAGTCACCTTCTTTCAATTTAACCTCTGTGAAACTCGTCGTCTTTTAACTCAATCCCATTCAATACAACCCCATTTAACTCCACCCCTATTCAATTCAACCCCTTCTTGACTTTGCATACTTTCCAATAACTAATACTATATGTAAACAACGGGCAAAGTTCACAACTTACAGCCCTTCCCTCAGGGGTTGTGGGTGATTAAGTCATTCTAGAAGACATGTTTATTAGATTTTTCGACTACGGTGAACAAAATAGCTATCTCAAAATTTGGATCGGATGACTTTTGGAAAAAAAGAGCACGGGAGGGGACCTATTTGCCCTCCAATTTTCCGTCGCTTAAAAAGGGCACCAGGACTTTTAATTTATGTTTAAAAGAGCCCTCTCACAATATTATAAGACAACTGGGTCAAGACGATCATCAATGGGAAGAAAAACAAAACAAATAATCTCGCATCAGTGATCTTTCTTCTGGAAAAAAAAATACAAACTTCCATATTTTTAAAGATAGGAGCTTGAAAATTGTGCAGTAGTGGTCTCTTATACGTTGAATCCGATGGTGTGATTTTCATTTAGATTCTATAACTTTTAGGGGATGTTTTCTCCTTTTCTCGAAAATAAGGTAAATATGCTCAGACTCGTAACTTTTGATGGGTAAGATTAAATTTGATGAAACTCATGTATATAAAGTCAGCATAAAAATTTGATTCTTTTGGCATATTTATTGGTATCGAAAATCCGTAGAGTATCGGTTACTATTGAGCCGGGTCGCTCCTTACTTACAGTTAGTTACGATGAACTGCTTGACCACGAACTGTTTGATCAAAATTTTTACTGTTTTGTAGTGAAAGTTTCAGTGATAAATTTGTTAAAGTTTCAGTTAACTCGCTAGCTGAAAGATAAACATACGATATGCTTTACCGTTAAGTGCTCTTTCCAAATATAATATTCACCACCATATAATTGCGCCACATCTCCCATAATGACTGAAGATAGCCCTAGGCTATATCCAAACCGTTGCTATTTATCTATTTATTTGTCGGTATCATCGTTGATGTAAAGTAAGTACAGAAAAAATACAACCAAAAATATCATCAGGGTTTTGTCTATATCCTAGGGTTAAATATGGGGGGGGCAGTGTTGCATTGAAGCAGCATACGATTAAAAAGACTTACATAAAAATAAATCAGGGTATGAAGACTGTTTCTTTCGATTCAATTCTTATCCGAGAACACGGGCTGAATTACATTTTCTTCCTATTTTTTATTTATTTAAGGAGGGTTCTGCTGAATGGGGTTGATTTGAATGGAAGTTGAGTTAAATGAAGGTTAAATTGAATGAGGATTGAATTAAATGAGAGTTGAGTTAAAGGAGAATTGGGGTCAAGTTGTATGGGAGTTTACTTAAATGTGGCTGACTTTTGCAAGGGGTTGAGATGAATAGGACTGAGTTGAATGATGTGGAGTTAAATGGGGGGTTGAGTTAAACGGAGGTTGAATAAAAGGGGGGGGGGTCAAGTCACATCGTTGAATATTAAACGGGGATTAAGTTCAACAAGGGATGAGGTAAATGGGTTGACCTGGAATGGGATTGAGATAAACAAGGATTTAGCTGCATTGGAGCTTTTGTATCCGACACTAAGTCAAATACAGGCCATACTGATATACTAGTCAAATACTATATTAGCTTACTGATTTTTCCTAAGAACCAAAATTAGCGGTCGAATCCCAATTTTGGAAATTTATAAATTTCTAAGGTACCGAAATTAGCTAAGTTCTTTTCCGACTTCAGATAAAACAAAGCGGATCTGGAAACCGAAGATCTGACTATAGTTGTGCCAGAAGTTTGAGCAGTTCTTCGATTTTAAACTTTAGAATGGAAAAAGAAAAACTTTACAATACATTTGATTTTCAGCAAACCACCAATGAAACTTCCGTTGTAGGCTCTGAGCTGGAAATAACCCCTTTCCTATTTTTAGTTATTTCTGTTGGCTTTTAGTTCGATTTGATCATTTTAATTTATTTTAGTATAGGTTTCACAATTCATTCATTTTCGTACCTACTAGTTTTCAACTTGACATTATCATTCATTTTAATCTTTTAATAAGATAATGATTCTCATTTCTTTTGGCCATGTTTGTTTTCTTTTTCATTTTCTTCGGTCCATACTCTTTAAAAAAAAATACATATATATCTCCAAGAAATATGTACACCAATGTGGCAAACTTATGGACCATATGGAGTTTTCACACAATATATCTATAAAACGAGTAGACATTTCACAAAAAAAATGTGAAGAACACCTGAAGCTCTCATAAACTTTATGAGGCTCTTTAATGTATTAAATGAAAAAAAAAGCTTTCAAATGAAAGTAAGGAGCAACATTAAAACTTAAAACGAATTGAAATAGACACGTATCCATGTTGCAGTAAAAATGCCAAATTCCACATTTGTGCAGATGGGAGCTTGAAACCTTTACAGTAGGGTTGTTTGATACGCCGAATCTGAGTGTGCAATTTCCCTTAAGAGCTCTTTAGGTTTTGCAGTTGTTTCTCCCCTTTCCGAAAATCACGCCAAGTTTCTATGGCTCGTAGAAGTCGTAGTTTGCAGAAAAACACACTTTGATTTTTCCAAAAGATAAAAATTTTAATCAATGAAACTTCTTATCCTGATCATTTTTTGTCCCAATGGAAAATTCCACCCAAGATCACTAACAACTATATTCTACAAATCTCTGACCGCTAAAAATCAGATAAATTTGAATTCAGTATAAAAAAATTACACTGATGAAACTTTCCAATATTGAACTTGGTTGTTATGATTAGATATTTGACTTCAGTATAAAAAGATTAATAACAATCTAATATTTTGGCACCTGGGGTAAAAAGAAAAGTTGCATTTAGTTTTACAGAGTAATTAATTAAAAAACTTACCGAAAATGAAGTTTCTAAAGAAAGTAAATGCCATATTAAACTTAAGATGAGAAGAAATAGAAACATGCAATAACTTAAACTCAAAACGCCCAAAAATTACTATTAAAGAATAAATGAAACCCAAAACCAACAGAAATTAAATAAACAATCGTAGCAAACAAACGTATGGTAATTACTAATATAAATGAGTAAATAGATCTCAAAACAACTGAAACTTAAATTGAATAAGCGAATCAAGCTTGAAACGAACAAAAATCTCTACAAACAAGAGTTTGGATTTTCCCTTTTTCTTCTACGGCAAAAGTCTAGAACTTACTGCGTCATTGGCGCTTTACTGAAAACGAATTATATTACAAATATTTTCAACATTGAAAATAAACATAAAAATTACAGTAAATTAAATTTTGAACTGATGAGCTGTTAGCAATTAATATCGTTATGTATCAAATATTCAGTTTATTTTCATTAGTTCTTTCCAAGACTGTTCAAGACAAACATAGCTTCACTACAAACAGGAGTTTGGATACTGTCCCCTTCCCTAACTGTAAAAGTCTAAAGCTTATTACGCCCTTGGTGCTTCACAGAAAACAAATTTATAGTACAGATGTTTGCTTTTCTAGTTATTGCAGAACTGAAAATGAAAATAAAACTATGGTGAAATAAAATATTGATCTAGTGCTTTTGCAACAGTTAATAGCATTACATATCAAACACTCAGTTTGATTTTGTTTGCACTTTCCAAGGCTGTTTATTACACATATAGTTTTCAATAAAGCACCAATGAAGCAGTAGGTTTTAGACTTTTACAGTGAGAGAAAGAGGCAAATCCAAACTCTTGTTTGTAGAGATTTTTCTTCGTTTCAAGCTTGATTCGCTTATTCAATTTAAATTACACTCGTTTTGAATCTTAAAAATTGAACTAGAACTTACAATTTCCGATCAAATGAACCCTTCTGAAGTTTATACGAGCAGCCCTTCCATAAAAACCATATATACCTAGGGCATAACTTACAACACCTGCCCCTGGGCCCTTGGGCGTTGTGTTGACCCCGGAGTTTTTGTTATCTAATCATTGAACTAATATTAAAATTTCATTGGTAGCATTTAGGAAATAAGGACAAAGAGGCTATTTGGCCTCCGATCACTTTTGACTCCTAAAAAGGGCACTATTACTTCCAATTTCCAATCGAATGAGCCTCTCCAAAGTTTATGCGATCATCACCTCCATATGAAGCACCCTCTGGGAAAAAAACTAAATAAATTATTGGAGCCGTATGGCCTTTACTCTAGGCAACGCTATAGTGTTGCCTTTGATGTTCTAGACACCGAATATGTTTTTCCTTCAGACTCATTTCCTTGAGTTATTTCTAGGCAAAATTGAGAAATATCAACTTACACAAACAAACAATTTAGGGCAAGCAGCAAAAACAACGTATCATCCTAAATATTTTACGAAAATTTTACATCTTACGAAAAAATTCAAGAGAAAAGAAACCCCATGTTTATATATATATATATATATATATATATATATATATATATATATATATATATATATATATATATATATATATATATATATATATATATATATATATATATATATATATATATATATATATATATATATATATATATATATATATATATATATATATATATAATCGCACCACCCCATCAGTTCGAAATTACAAACTAATTTAGTAATTATTGTCCAAAAGGCATCCAACAGCTCAGAAAATACACACAAATATTAAGTTAGGGGTATATTAGAAACCAAGATAAGATTATTGGATACTACAGTGATAACATTTGTCAAGTACGTTTTTGAAACGTTGGCACTTTGGAAGACTGATGGGGATTTGTTAGTTTTTTTCCTGAAAAATTTCTACGGATAGGTTGCGGTACTCGTTTTGCTGCCTGTATATTAAACAACAAGCTGTACGAATAATGTTGTTGTTCTGTATCACATACTTGGGTTGTAATGAGAGAAAGTTTGAGATGGCTAGGGCATGTTTATAGGATAAAGGATGACAAATTCTCAAAGATCGACCTTTTTGGCAATCCATCCAAGGCCAAACAAAAAGCAGGTGTTCCCATAATGGGGTGGGAGAGATCGTTGGAAAGGATTTAAATAAAATTGGAACTTCTTGACAGGGCTTAGATTTGAGTATTGGTAGCATGGTATAGGTTGGGATAGAAGTGGAGCGCGTGCTACTGTGATGGCCTCGGGCGGGCTGGTACTGCAGGTAGCTGTTATTAGTAATGGTAATAGTAGTAGTTGTTGAAACTAAGATTATCTTACTGATCAAGCATGACCCTAAAGTATGGGTGTCTCAGAAGGTCGAAATGATGTGCTAGATGTTTTCCAGAAAAATTATGTAAGGATAATTTAGGTAGCCTACTTGTTTGACTGACCGTATATAAGAATTTAACAAAGCAAAAAAAAAAATGCGATTTAAACCCATTTTATGGCATTATAATGAAATAAAAGTGAAGGTGTCTGTGTCATGCTTTGAGAATAAATAATAATATATTTTCAAAGTTTTTTTGCTTTTTACCACACACCGGTGGACAAATAAAAAACGGTCGTTCCACCCATCGGGGAACTGGGAAGAGGCTATAAGAAATAATTTAAAGTATCTGGAACTCCATGAAGGGGGTGAAGACCACCCAGAGCTGTCTTGGCCTCGGGTGACTCGGTATTACGATGAGTTATTCATAGTATTTAATATACATAAATATTGGAGCCAAATCAGTATAGTTTTGTAGGACATATAATTTTATTGAAGCAAAGGTGAAGGTGTCTATCTCATGCTTTGAGAATAAAGGATAGTATATTTTCGTTTTTTTTTTACCACACACCGGGGGGCAAATAAAAAGCAGTCGTTCTACCCACCGGGGGACCGGGAAGAGGCTATAAGAAATAATTTAAAGTATCCGGAACTCCGTGGGAGGGGTTGAAGACCACCCACAGCTGTCTTGGCCTCAGGTGACATGGTATTACAATGAGTTGATTCATAGTAGTTAGTAGACATAAATATTGGAGCCAGATCAGTATAGATTTGTAGGACTTATAATTTTAGTGAAGCAATGGTGAAGGTGTCTATGTCATGCTTTGAGAATAAAGAATAATATATTTTTGAATTTTTTTTCGCTTTTTACTACACATTGGGGGGCAAATGAAAATCAGTCGTTCCACCCACCGGGGGACGGAAAGAGGCTTTAAGAAATAATTTAAAGTATCTGGAACTTCAAGGGAGGGGGTGAAGACAACCCACAGCAGTCTTGGCCTCAGGTGACTTGGTATTGGAATGAGTTATTCATAGGAGTTAGTAGACATACTATTTTACAAATACAAGTTATAGTTGTTGCCAAACTACCAAAATCGTTTGTGGTGACAAGGGAAAAAAAATGAAATCATATATCGGTTCAAGCAAGCTCAGGATTTCTTTTTAAAATTGTTTGCAATCTTTATGGATAACGCACATAAGCATTTTTTTCATAAGACGAAAGTATACCTGAAATATCTTAATTAAGTCTAAAACTAAACCTATAGAGATTTTTTTTTTCGTATGCAACATTAAAACTGCAAATAAAATTTCCCATGAAATTGTCACGGAAAAGATATCTCCAAGTACAACTGAAAGAGCGCATCTCCAATTTCAGAATTTTACAAGACAGCAAAATTTTTTTTTTATCTTTCTAATGAATAGCTCCCCCTCCCCAAAAAATGTTTTGTGTTCTAAAATTATACAGCTTGATTTTAATAAATAGTAAATGAAATTGTATTGAAAACCTGAATTAAATATGCATCCTCGAATAGAATTATGAAAAATGCATGCTACGATATTTCTTTATTTCCTAATCTATTTTTGAAAAAAAATGTATAGGATGCGACCTATTGTTTTGGACATTATTATGTCTGTATGACGATGGCAGTGACTTTTATTTATTCCTAAACTCATGGCGCCAGGTACCTATTTTGGTGCATTGAACTTGTTTGGTTATGGTAATTGAAAAACCAAAAAACCTTCACTAGAAAAATACATTCCCCTCCCGTAGATTCTCCTGAATTGATGCCACTAATGCCTTATCGCACCTTTTGATGTTGTTTCTGTTGACTGACAGAAAATCATGTTGACTTCTTTAGTTTCTTCGTCCAAGTTAAGCGGAGATCTTTTTTGTAAATTTAGGTGCTTGTATCTAAAAAAAATTATTTTCAAAAACAAAGTTTTTTTTTTACCTAAGTAAGAGCAAAACTGAAACTCTAAATCAGTGATTCCCAAAGTGGTCCAAGTAGTCCATACACATCCCAAATTCCTTGCATGGATTTGGTATTAATAAGTCACGATACGTTCATCTTTTCTATTAATTCGTAAAAAATTAAAAGTTCTAGTTGCCTTTATCTTAATTAACCAAAAAATCGGAGGGCAACTAGGCTTCCTCCCCCGCTCTTTTTTCTCAAAATCATTCAATCAAAATTATGAGAAAGTCTTTCAGCAAAAAAAAAAATAATAAATATGCAAATTTCGTTTTAATTATTCCTCTGCGGAGGGCCAAAATCAAAACATGCATTGATTGAAAAACGTTCAGAAATTAAATAAAAAAAAACAAGTTTTTTTTAAACTGAAAGTAAGGAGCAAAATTAAAACTTAAAACGAACAGAAATTACTTCGTATATGAAAGGGGCTGCTTCCTCACCAACATACCGCTCTTGACGCTAAAGTTTGACTCTTTCTCTCAACTCTTCTTTTTAAAACAGTAAAAAACTTTAGCGTAAAGAGTGGGATGTTGGTGAGGAAGCAGCCCCTTTCATATAGTGGATCGCTCTCCAATCACTTCTGGCCCTCAAAAAGGGCATTAGAGTGACCAATTTTCGAACAAGTTAGCTCCCTTCCGATTTATAAGACCGCCACTTCCAAGCAAGTTGACTCGACACAAAACTTAAATTGAATACACATTGGTCAGTACTTTACGCAATCGCTTTAATTCTGACAGATGGAAAACTAAGAGAAGCTCAATATTAATATATTGGAACATTTTCGACTCCACTTAAGATCCTTGTCATTTTCAACTCTGGGAATAAACTGCCCAAAATCTAACTCAAGAGGCTCTGTACCCCCATCCCTTCTAAACACACAAACACCTAAACTGAATCTCCAGTAGCTTACTTTCATAGTTTCTCAGGGACAGAAAAATTATTTCATGAAAACAAAAGAAATCTCTCTTGTTATCATTAACAAGATGGTTTTTTTTCTCTCTGTTACTGGAGAGAGTTCTCTCCTGGAAAGTAATTTCGTGTAAAGCTTGTTCATTTAAAGTTCTCCATTCTCGCTGCTACTCAAACGAACCAAAGTTTGTTTACATATTAGTCAGGTTCTATTATAGTGAAACAGCCCCTTCTTGCTAGCTATTGTTAACATTAACCCAAATTCTGCTTTCAAAGCCAAACATAATATTTGGACAAGATGTAATATTGGACTTACCAAAACCAACATTGACTTCTTAATTTACGTTTACTCACTTCTAACCAAGTTTACAAAAAAAATCGAATTCATTCTAAGCAAACTTTTCAATCCCATAGTCTTTAAAAACTATGAAAGCTTGGTACTGATCACGTAATGGAAATTAGGTATAACTGTTCTACATTTTGTGTTCTAGGTAATAGCTGCAGACAATAAGTATCAACGCAAATCCATTACAACTTTCATATTAGTTCTCAGGTATTTCCCTTATTATTGTCTTATCATCTTGTTCATCTCAGTCATTAGATCACAAAATCACAGTCATTAGACCATTTCTACTGGTAGCCAATATCTACTTGCTGGTTCAATGGTTTGTAATAAAAGAGCGATTGCTGTGGTAACAAGCTTATAGTTGTCTTCGAAGTTATATGTTTAGGCATTTTCCCTCGCAGTCCCAACAGAAAGACAATCCGTTCAGTGAAATTAGAGTATCCTTTCAAATCAATCTTTAGTTTTCTACCCAGTCTCTCAAAAGTGAAAAAAAATTTCTGCTACTGTCATGCTTTTAAATTTTGAAATATAGTACTTTTATAATCCAATAATCAGAAACTTACCTTCAAAGCGCTGGCCGGTGCTTTTGGCCACCAAATGTCATTTCTTAACAGCGGCGGAACTAAAGTGTATTTATAAGAAGCTGTTGAACCTTGAATAGTATCCTGTTGGGCCAAACGATCAAAACTAATGTTTCTTAGTCTCTAGCCATAAGCTCCTATATGGCTGCACCCATGATGCCTAAAATAAAAAATATGTTCTTGAGCAAATTTTTTATTTGTGTGGTCACTAAAAACTATTCATCACTTGCTTTTAGCTCGGCTGTGGTCTTTACTACATTCAGCAATAGCAATGGCTCAAAGGTCACGTATTTTGAGCCAAGACTATGTATATTCACGCCAGCGTGGAAATATGTGGCTGGCCCACCCTAGAAACCAATCTAGGAATAGCAACTCTCCAGGGGGAGAGTTGCTATTAAAGCTAAATTTAAGCCATATTGAGATATATTTCGGAGAGGCCTTAATGAAAATGCATCGTTTCTATTGCTGTATTAGACGCACCTGCAAGAAAAAAGAGACACATTTTTGCACTCGGCTACCTCTGTTAAGTTTTGAAAATACCACGCTTCTTTGCGCCAAGACTATGCATATTCACACAGCCGTCACAATATGTGGCTTGCCCACCCTAGCAAGCAATTCCAGAGGGGCTGGGTTATTATTAGAGGTAGATTTAAGCCATATTAAAAGATGTTTCTGAGGGATCATCATGAAAATAAGTCGTTTTATTGCTTTATTGGATGCATCTGGCTGTTACATTCTATTAACTTAAATCTTGATACTAGCAAAATCCTATTTTGAAAAATAAAAACGCAAACGATGAAAAAAGAGACACATTTTTGCATAAGGTTATTTCTGAGAGGTTTTAATGAAAATACCTTGTTTCTTTGAGGCAAGACTTTGCAAATTCACGGCACAGTGACAATATGCGGCTGCTTCCTGCAAGCAATTAAAGAGAGGAAGGGTTGTTATTAGAAATAAATTTAAGCCATATTATGAGATATATCTGAGGGATCTTAATGGAACTTCCTCGTTTCTGTTGCTCTGTTACATGCAACTGCTTGTGAAATTCAATTATTTTAAATCTGGATACTCGAAAGATCACATTATGAAAAATAAAACAGACAAACGATGAAAAAAGAGACTCATTTTTGCATTCAGTTATTTTTGAGAGCTCCTAATTAAAATACCATATTTCTTTGAGCCAAGACTACGAAGTGAAAAACCATGAAGCAACAAGTTTCCTGAGGAAGAAATGAAACCTTAACAAGTTTATTGAACGGCTAATCCACATGAAAGAAGCTTCAACAGACAAAATTTAACAGGCAACATGATACCAAAATTCAAAAGGCAACATGTTTTAAGAAGAAACAAATATACAGCACGTTTCACGAAGAAAAAATTCAAGATACATTACGTTTTGCGAAAAAAGTCGACATACATTATGCTTCTCGAGCAAAAACTCAACATAAAATAAGTTCCACGAGCAGAAATTAAAACAACAAGCATCATGTTTCACGACAAAAAAAATGAGATTCATTACGTTTCACGAAGAAAAACAGCATACAACAAGTTTCACGAGCAAAATAATCAACATAAGACCAGTTTGACGAAGATAAAGAAAATCTAAATACAGCAAATTTCACGGAGAAAAAATGAACGTACAATAATTTTCATAAAGATAAAACCAACTTGCAAAAAGTTTTACGAAAAAACAAATCAACATATAGCCTACCAAGTTTTTAACCAAAGATCAACGTGTAACAAGGTTCACGGAGAAAAACTAAAAATACAACCTTTTTTTGAATAATAAGATAAACATACAACAAGTGTCACGAAGAAAAAAATCAACCTACAAGAAGTTTCACAAAGAAAAAATTAATATACCTTATATTTCACAAACAATAAATCAACATGCAACAAGTTTCACATACAAAAACCTACATGCAACATATTTCACGAGGAAAAAAAATCAAGACAAATTAAGTTTCATGAATGAAAAAATCAACGTAAAACAAGTTCTACGAAGAAAAACCTGAAAATACAACAGTTTTTACGAAGAAAGAATTAACATTTAATAGGTTTCACGAAGAAATAATCAACATACGACAAGCTTTATGAGGAAAAAATCAACATACAAGAAACTTAACGAAAAGAAAAGAAAAATAAACATACAGCAAGTTCCACAAAAAAAAAAAAAAATCAAAACGCATGATGTTTCACGAATGAAGAATTAGCATGCAACACGTCTTAGGAATAATACAAATACTAATAGGCAACATTTTTCACGAAGAAAAAATCAAGATACACTAAGTTCCACGGTGAAAAAGAAATCAACATACAACAATCCATCTGCTACCCATTGAGTGTCAGAGGCTTGGAATTGCAATCTAACAATGAAATGATAAGTCTCCGCTGATAAGTAAAAACGATATAGATTGCAATGTTCCACGGCGATTCCCACCTGTGACACTCAATGGCTGACAAAATGCACCCTGAGGCAAGTATTATTACAAATATGACATTTTTCAAACATGTTCCTCCAAAAATATCTGTTTACACTAGAATCGATCTTTAAACTAAATAAAAATCCCCTAAAGAACGTTTCTTCCAACGACTCCTGGCCATTGAGGCAAGCGTGGCACAATCTATCAGCCCGATGACAACCTCTGGCCCGAATTCTCACACCTAATGGTTTTCAACGTTTTTCCCACAAAAATAACTTTATAAACTAAAAATGGCCATTATTTTATTTGAACAGTGGAAACTCACAGTTTCATATTGAAACTGAATGTATGTTGATTTTCTGTTCCTGAAACTTGCGGTATGTTGATTATTTTTCTCCGCGAAACTTGTGTATCTTGATTTTTTCTTCGTAAAAAATCTTGCCCATTGTTTCTTTTTGCTCGTGAAAATTATTCCATACTGATTCTTTATTCGTGAAACATTATGCGTCTTGATTTTTTTGTGTGAAACTTACTGTATATTGATGTCATCTTCTTGAAATTTATTGTATGTTAATTTTTTTTTCTTCGTGAAACTTGCTACATTTCACTTTATCTTCATGAAAGTTATTTTATGTCAATTTTTCTTTGTGAAACATGTCGCAGGTTGATTTTTCACTTCGTAGTCCTGGCTCAAAGAAACGTGGCATTCTCATTAGAACCTCTCAGAAATAACTGCATGCAAAAATGAGTCTCTTTTTTCATCGTTTGCGTGTTTTATTTTTCAAAGTTTGATTTTGCGAGTATCAAGATTTAAATTAACTGAATTCCATAGGCAGGTGCATCTAATAGAGCAACAGAACCGAGGGATTTTGATAAGGATATCTCAGAAATATCTCTCAATATGGCTTAAAATTACCTCTAATAGCAACTCTCTTCCTCTGGAATAGCTTGCTAGGGTGGAAAAGCCACATAGTGTGACGGTTGTGTGAATATGCATAGTCTTGGCTCAAAGAAACGTGGCAATGTCAATAAAACATCTCACAAATAACCGTCTGTAAAAATGTGCTACAGTTTTCTTTCAGGTGTGTCCAATACAGCAATAGAAACGATGCATTTTCATTGAAACCTGTCGAAGATATCTTTCAATATGGCTTAAATTTAGCTATAATAACAACTCTCCCCCTTGAATTGGTTGTTAGTGTGGGCCAGCCACATATTGTCACGCTAGCGTGAATATGCATAGTCTTGGCTGAAAGAAACGTGGCATTTTCATTAAAAACTCTCATAGATAACCGACTGAAAAATATTTCTCTTTTTTCTTGTCGGTGTGCCTAATAGAGCAACAGAAACAATTAATTTTCATTAAGACGCTCAGAAATAGCTCTTAATATGGCTTAATTTTACCTCTGATAAGAACTCTCTCCCTGGAAATAGTTGGTAGGGTTTTCATAATTCTCGAATTCTTGGTTCTTTTTACATATATTTTAGCCTTTATAAACTTTTTAATGCGTTGTTTCTTCGTTTCTTGAGTTTTAACATCTTTTTCTGTGATTTCATAGTATTATAACTTTTGTGACCCTTTTATTTTATCTGTGATAGCACATTCAAGTTCCAATAGAGTAAAAGACACTATTACTAAAAAATATGCTAAGAACAACCCCTAACATTGACTGATAGTACATTCTAAAGCATTTCTTAACAATTAAGTGCACTTGAAATATAACCAATTTTTAATAATGGATTTTCCCCTTGTTTGGCAAATATTACAGTCATAGGAAAACACGCGATCCATTTAATCATTCTAGTAAAGTGGACAGGGGATTTTGCTTGTGTTGAATAGGTTATAACATAAAAATTATTACCGAATATTAATATTAGAATGGCTTTTATAGTCCAGCCGTTAGCGCTCCATTCCATTGAGGGGAAATCCCTTTCAAATCCTAATACGGAAAATTTTTTTTTAAGATTATAAAGATTTCCTGAGAAAACGAGTGGAAAGAAAAAAAACTCTTAAAGTATTATGTAACAACCCACGTGTGCATTATCATTGCGCAAGACTCCGCGAGTTTTCCCTCCTCAGTAACAAGCGGGGATTTTCCATGGAGCCTGAAGATACAAGTCATGTGAGAATGTGTCATCCTTAACATAAGTAATCATTCTCCTATTACATAACAACCAAAGAAATCTTGAAAAATGCCTTAAAAAAAAATGTCTTAAGGTACGTCTTGAAAAATGTTTTGAAGAAAAATGCCTTAAAATGCCATTACACGTCTTGAAACGTCTCGAGATACGTCTTGTCGGTGAAATTGGTTGCTAGGGATGCCAATGGGATTGGAGGGTAGGGCCCCGTTGAGTTGGTTGCTAGGGCCTCCGTTGGTAATTGTTGCTAGGGCTCAGTTGGAATTGACTATTCCCTGTATTAGGCTTCCCTTCTCCTTTTTCGGCTTCTTTACTTAATTGATAAGATCCATAATCCTGCCTTCACAATTAAAGTAGCAGGGCACCAGAAGTATTGGTCTTATGAATACTCTGATTGTTGATGATATTCAGTTTGACTCATATACGAATCCTTCAAATGAGCTTTCTGTCGGTACGTATTGCTTACTTGATGTAAATTACCATGTACCTGTCCCTTAAAATCAAGCTATCCATCTAATGATTACCTCAGATGATGCTCTTCACTTATGGGCTGTACAATCTCTAGGTATGCAGACAGATGCAGTCCCGGGTCTATTTAATCAATCCAGACTTCTGGTGAATATGCCTGGAGTATTTTACAGTCAATGCTCAGAAATTTGTGGCTCTGTGCATAGTTTTATACCTATTGTAATTGGAGCTATAGGAGAAAATGACTTTCTAAAGTGACTTGAGTTACATATTTCATAACGTGGCTGAAGATCAAGCAGTAGCCTCTTAAGCTCTCTTATGGTAATTACCCCTTATGAAGATAGGGACCTAGTTTAATAATAAATATAAAGTTTTCAACTTCAAGAAGCCAGCGGCTGTCTCTTATTCCTCAAATAATACCGCTTCCTTGTTCATAATCTTCCTTGTCTCTATGCTCTTTCTTTGAACTCTTATGACTATAGTCTTTTTACTTTATCAATAACATTCATTCTCTTCTACTAGGGGACTTTTTAACGAAACTACTTATTTAAATTGAAAAATGATAGCAAATCTCTTTTCATGATTTGATCCGACTTCCTCTTTTTTATTTAACTGGTTAAGAATGCTGATTCCACTCTTGTTTACAAAAATATCTTTTTGATTGATCCCCTTGCTACCTCAATTTTTGTTAAGAGGATTCTGATAGGGCCTTTTTATAGGGCCGACTAGATCTGGGGCTAATATCCTGGTCATTGCCCTATTTAATTATTTTGTGCCATAATTTTATTGGTTTATTCCCTTATATTTTTACTGCCACCAGACATTTAACGGTCACTTTAAGAGTCGCAGTCCCTCTGAAACTCACTTTTATTATTTACGCTTTTATTATTTACCCACCTAGTTATTTTCTTTTCATTCGTTCTTGTCGCAAGAGTTTTCTACGAGAGAAAAGAAGGTGCCCTTAGATGAATGAAGCAAATATTGGCTTTATTGCAGATTCACTCATTAAGGAGAATAGTTTAAGGGGGTGATTAAGTGAACTGATGGAACTCGAAAATCCCATGTTAAATTGAAAATTTATATTTAAAAAGTACTCAAGTATTCATTGGCGGAAGATGCCGCTTTTAATATCAGGCCATAGCTTCTTGAAGATGCTACAAAATGTTTGAAAGGATTTTGTTCTAGTTCCTCTAATTGCTTAGAAATCTTAGAAAATGTCTAGGTATTTTTCACAAGTGTACTCTATGAAGGATATTGCTTTTGGAACAAAATTGGTACTATCATGTGCAGAAGACAATAACCTATAAGATGATTGGAACCATTTTTTGATGTATTTTCCTGTTTTCTAACAGTCCCCTAGAATATTTTCAGCTACCTGAAATTTTTACAAGTCGGTTGCCATAAAGAATCGTTTCAGATCGCCGATAATAACCCCTAGAGACGAAAATGACAAGCTGGAATAATCAGCTGCTTGTTAATAGTGTGAAATTTTCATAAATTATTTCAATGCAATGAAGAAAAATAGAAATGAGAAATAGTCAGGAGCCTTCAGGAAAGTTATACACACAAAGCCGAAATCATGGGGAAAATTAAATCAAAGCGAGGTATGGAACTGCGAAACTGCGAGAAATTTGGGGATAGGCTAGTGGATAAAGAACCGAAAAGAGTCTAAGGCGGACTATTGCATGGAAGTTGGAAAGAATGGACTGGTCAACCCCAAACGAGGCCACGACTACTTTTACCAAGTACAATCAGTCAGCTTGAATGTGCTCAGCTATATACTTGCTTTTTCATGATTTTTACCCAGAAAGACTTCTACATTGAAAAGATAGACCGCAATCCAGGCTTTTGGACCGAAAAGATTTTTCCCAAGCTGAAAGGATTCTTCATTGATGCTTTGATCCCAAAGTTCCACAGGGGGTTCCAATACAAGAGCCGTACTTATAAGATTAATCGTCTAGTACCGGTAACAGGAAAATTCATTTTCCTTACATTCTATCCTTCTTTGTAGTTACATACTTAATTGTATTGTCATTTGAAATAAAATACCTTTGTTTATATTGCTTGTCCTCCAATTTTATCAAACAGTTCGTAGTAACGAACTGTAGTAAAGAGCGACCCGGCTCAATAGTAACCGAAACTCTAAAAAATGGAATTTTGGTACCAATAGCTACATCAAAAGAATCGCATTTTAATGCTGATTTTAAATACATTAAATAAAAAAACAAGTTTTTTCAACTGAAAGTAAGGAGCGACATTAAAACTTAAAACGAACAGAAATTACTTCGTATATAAAAGGGGCTGCTTCTTCATCAACGCCCCGCTCTTTACGCTAAAGTTTGACTCTTTCTCCCAACTCTTCTTTTTAAAACAGTAAAAAACTTTAGCGTAAAGAGCGGGGCGTTGATGAGGAAGCAGCCCCTTTTATATACGAAGTAATTTGTGTCCGTTTTAAGTTTTAATGTCGCTCCTTACTTTCAGTTGAAAAAACTTGTTTTTTTTATTTAATTTCTGAATGTTTTTGAATAAATGCATGTTTTGATTTTGGCTCTCCGCAGAGTAATAATTGAAACAAAATTTGAATTTTTTTTTTTTTTTTTTTTTTTTTGCTGAATGGCTTACTCATAATTTTGATCGAATGATTTTGGGAAAAAAGAGCGGGGGAGGAAGCCTAGTTGCCCTCCAATTTTTTGGTTAATAAAAAAAGGCAACTAGAAATTTAATTTATTACGAATGGTTTTATAAGTAAAAGATATACGTAACTTATAAACTAGCTTACGTGAACAATTTTTTATTCTCATATTTTTATTACACATATGAGAGGGTTCACCCCGTCGTCAGTACCTCTCTCTTTACACTAAATCTTAAATTTTGGCCCAATTAATTAAGAATGACCCCTGAATCACAAAAGCCGTAGAATAAATAGTTGACATTACTAAAAATACTTTAGCGTAAAGAGCGAGGTATTAGGAGGAGGTGAGCCCCTCATATGGGTAATAATTTCTGTTCGTTTTAAGTTTTGATGCTGCTCCTTACTTCCAGCTGAAAAAAAAAACTTTTTCATATATATTTTTTCATTGTTTTTTTTAATAATGTTAGTAAATCCTGCGCTCCCTTCATGGAAATTTTCATCCCCCATGACCAAGTCCTCGATGGAAAGTTCCCCCAGTATATCCCCCTCTTTTCGACCCCTCTCCCCGACCAAAAAATTCTCCTGAAAACACCTGTACACTTCCCAATAACCATTACTATATGTAAGCACTGGTCAAAGTTTTTAACTTGTAACCCCTCCCACGGAGACTATGGAGGAGTAAGTCGTCTCCAAAGACATAGTTATAAGGTTTTTCGACTACGTTGAATAAAATGGCTATCTCAGAATTTTGATCCGTTGACTTTGGGAAAATAATTAGCGTGGGAGAAGGCCTAGGTGCCCTCCAATTTTTTTGGTCGCTTAAAAAGGGCACTAGAACTTTTTATTTCCGTTTGAATGAGCCCTCTCGCAACATTCTAGGACAATTTGGTGGATACGATCACCCCTGGAAAAAAAACAAAACAAAAAAAAACAAATATACACGCATCCGTGATCTGCCTAAAAGTCATAGAACACTACTGTAGAAATTTCAAGCTCCTATCTGCAAAAATGTGGAATTTTGTATTTTTTGTCAGAAGGCAGATCACAGATGCGTGTTTATTTGTTGGTTTTTTTTTCAGGGGTGATCGTATCAACCCAGTGGCCCTAGAATGCTGCAAAAGGGCTCATTCTAACGGAAATGAAAAGTTCTAGTGCCTTTTTTAAGTGACCAAAATCTCGGAGGGCACCTAGGCCCCCGTCCCACGCTAATTATTTTTCCAAAGTAACCGGATCAAAATTCTGAGATAGCCATTTTATTCAGCGTAGTCGGAAATCCTTATAACTAAATCCTTATAAGTGTACAGACGTCTTCAGGGGCGTTTTCATTTGGTCTGGGGCAGGGTTGAGAAGAGAGGGATATGCTGGGGAAACTTTTCATGGAGGAAGAAAATTTCCATGAAGGGAGCGCAGGATTTCCTACTATTATTAAAAAAAAAACAATGAAAAAATAAATATGACAAAGTTTTTTCAACTGAAAGTGAGGAGCAGCATTAAAACTTAAAAGGAACAGAAATTATTACGCATATGAGGGGCTCACCTCCTCCTAATACCTCGCTCTCTACGCTAAAGTATTTTTAGAATTTCAACTATTTATTCTACGGCTTTTGTAATTCAGGGGTCATTCTTAAGAAATCGGGACGAAATTTAAGCTCTAGTGTGAAGAGGGAGGTACTGTTGAGGGGGTGAGCCCCCCTCATATATGTAATAAAAATGTGAGAATACAGAAGTTCCTTACGTAAGCTAATTTGTAAGTTACGTATGTCTTTAACTAGTAAAATTTATTTTTACTAATAATTTTACTAATAAAAAAATTCGTAAGAAATTAAAAGTTCTAGTTGCCTTTTCAGGTAACCAAATAATCGGAGAGCAACTATACCTCCTTCCCCGCTCCTATTTTTTTCTCAAAATCGTTTGATCAAAACTATGAGAAACCCATTTAGCCAAAAAAATAAATACCCAAATTTCGTTTTAATTATTCATCTGTGGAGAGCATAAATCAAAACATGCATTGATTAAAAAACGTTAAGAAATTAAATTAAATAAAAACAAGTGTTTTTAACTGAAAGTAAGGAGTGACATTAAAACATAAAACGAACAGAAATTACTTCATATATGAAAGCGGCTGTCTCCTCATCAATGCCCCGGTCTTCACGCTAAAGTCTGACTCTTCCTCTTAACTCTATTTTTTAAAACAGTAAAAAACTTCAGCGTAAAGAGCGGGGCGTTCATGAGGAAGCAGTCCCTTTCATATACGAAGTAATTTCTGTTCGTCTTAAGTTTTAATGTCACTCCTTACTTTCAGTTTTATTTTTTTTTTAATTTAATTTGTAAGAAAACTTTGGTTTTCTAAGAATCCTCGAAGAAAGCTTTCAACTAAGTTCGCTGTTTAGTTTCGAATTAATGAAATGAGGTATTTTAAATAGCCTATCCCTAGGAAATAAAGTGGAAAAAACAATAAATTTTAAAATGCATTCTATGCATGCCGTCACAGTTGCATATACATGGGCATTTTGTACTTGAGAATGATAGTGCTCTTTTGCTCATTTTCTAATCTCCCTTGGTCGGTAACCAAGCTTTGCAAGACACTGTCAAATATATTATTATTTCTCGGCTGAAGCATCTCACCAAAGGAAGCTGTCAATCAAAACCTTTGACAAGACTTGATAATTGGTGCTATTTGAAGTTTTGACAATCGACGATCTCTAGAGAATTAAAAGACAGAAGGGTAACCTTACTTCAATTCTGAAGCTCCATGTTTTCAAGTTCACTTAATCACGGCCTTAAAGAGAACATTGGGCTTATATCCTAAAAGAGGGATATCACTTCTCTCAGAGTAAGAATTGATAATATCAAGTCTAGTTTAGACCTGAATTTAGGCCTCTTGGCCCTCAATCTTTAGCAGATGATAATAGAGATCACTTCATTGTTAATGAAGAGGAAGGGATAGCCCCTGCTACGACACAGAAGGAAGAATGGGTGCTGCTAATTCTTCAACCGGGTAGATAAATTCTACTCACTGGCAATTTACGCAGCATATTTAAAACAATGCATTTTCAATGCATAGATTTATATTCCCAGGAGTCATCTACCCCAACATCTTCAGTGTTGTACTCGTATTAAGCTATAGAAATAAATGAATAGTGTGGATAATAGAGATCCTAAAATAAGCAACCTATACGGAGACGACGATAGAAATGAAATGAAGATGATCCACAAGAATTGTTTTGATAAATTAAGGAGGGGCCCACTTCTTCTACCCAACCGTGGTCCCCCTCATAGAAAAGGAGTTCTCTCATGAGTAAGGGCATTGTTCTCATCCGTTCTGTAGTCTGGAGGATCGGGATCTTCTGTGGGAGGAAGTTTTGTGTGGGAGGAATCTTGTATGGGAGGAGGTAGCCTGGGGGAAGGGGAATCTTGTGTGGTAGGAACTCTTCAAGATGGAACTTTCTTGGGGGAGATTTTCCATGGAGACAAAAGGTGGATTGTTTGGTATTACTTGAAAAACTATCAGACATTGGATTAAAAACTATCTTTTTAATTAAAAGTAAGGAGCAATATTAAAATTTAAAATGAACAGAAATTATTTTGTATATGACGGCAAATCCGCCTCCTCAACACCTCGCTCTTTACGCTAATGTTAACTTTTTATCCTAATCATTTACTAACAACTCCTAAAACACGAGAGCCACCTAATTATAATAAAGATATTGTTAAAATACTAATAGAAACTTTGGTGTCAAGAGCAAGGTATTACGGAGGGATTTTCACCCTCATATACGGAACAATTTCTGTTTTTCTTAAGTTTCAATGTTGCTTCTTACTTTCACCTTGAAACAAAAACAGTTTTATTTTACTTAATCACCGAAAGACTGAATCAATTCTCACGGAAAAATATTGACATGTTGCTGATTTGAATAGCCCAAATCGGTAGTAGGTTATTTTTTTATTCTGATACCGAGTAATTCGAAATCAGGGTTTTTATAATATTCGTTCATGTATTGGAAGTTTTTTATATCTTATTAAAAATTTAGAAAAAAAGTGTACAAAATACTCTTTAGTTACTAATTTTATTATTGAATTTTGCCAAACCCTGAGGTTAATCTAAGCAAAAACAGATAAGAAATATCGAAATCGGTATATCAAATACCGGAAGTTAAAAAATATCAATATATCGTTTAATCAAATTATCACCCAGCACTAGTTACAAGCCAATCAGAGACTAAACAAAATCAGGGCCAGTTTTTGGGGTCATAAGCGGAAACAGCCAAAATTAGTTTCGAATTTTCTATTTGATTTGGTTTTCAAGTAACAGATGCATCGTTTAGAAAATATTACAAATTACGTAACAAGCAGCTGCATCTCTTAGAAAACATTTCCTATTACTTAACAAGCACCTGCATCTTGCCCTGAGGTGGATCACCGTTTAACTTCTCCGTCATCTAAATCAATAAAGGAAGAAAAGAGCAGCGGCTATGAAGCTTCCAGAAGTAATTGTGTCATCACTACTAAGCATTTAGAAGAAACAAAACTGTCATGGGAGGGAATAAAGAGGGAGCTGTGGACAGATTTGGGTGAAAGAGGAGCTTGCAAAGCTGTGCTGGCCCCAGGAAGAATTAAAACAGTAGGAGCAATTCTATGAATACATAAAAAGTTATCTGAAGAATCTACTGAAAAACCTTTCATTTTGATAGGGACAGTGTGAAAAGGATACCAAAAACTGATCAAATTACTAAAATTATTTAAAAACGATTTTAAACAGAAAAAGACACGGAATGAAAAAAAGTCATAGGGGCCCGGTGCCCCCAAGCCCCACTCGATCTGCTGCTGGCATTAATAGTATAACAGGTAAGTAGCACCTAGGATCGCCTATCCTTACAGTACCTAGAAATAATTGAGAGACGCAGGATACAACACTCATTTTATGCTGACTATCTCGAATGTCAATTTGGATCGTTAAATTGGAAAAAACGTCACTATAAGCTGGTTATTATTGATACAGTACTTTCAGCAATCAGAAAAACAACAAAATTCACTTTTCAAAGGGAATTGAGTTTTTCGGCTCAAGAAAGTAAGACCGAAAGAATCGATGCAAAACCCTGTGGTTTTGAGAAAAAAATATGTTGTGATGGATAATATTAGTATTTTTACTCTTTTTTTTTTATGTGAAATTTACATTAAGGAGTATCTCGACATCGTCTAATTGTTTCTCTCAAATTACCCTAATTATTGATAGTTTCGTCTTAATCGTTGTTACAGCTTGAACACTTAATAAAACGGATCTCCAGATGGAGTCGGTTTTTTCAAATACATTTTGCCACGATAACGTGTGAGGAAAATGTAAAACATTGAATAATCTGATAGCGGATAATCAACGTTTATAAGAGGAGAAAAGGTCAATTTGAGGATTTATGGTAACGCCTTATTTCTGATTTGGGAAATCTGAATCCTGCAAATGAGTTCAAACGAAAATTAAATTCGGTCGTCCTATTATCAATTTGACAACTGGGTTACAAGGAAAAAATATCTCACATAATGCTTGACATTTTCTTATTACATTTTTTACCAAGTTAAGTGAACAATGGATATTAGTCAACGAAAATCTACAGCGATATATTAAAGTTTAAAGAGCTCAATGTGGTCTAGGGGCTAAAACTGGGCACCAGCTTCATACATAAAGAAGATATAATAATCTGAGGGAGTTCTTTAACCATGTTTCAGCGTCATATTGTCACACACAAAGGGAAACACGCACAGACAAACAAACAGACGGGCATTTACACAGGCACAGAGAGAGAGAGAGAGAGAGAGAGAGAGGAGAGAGAGAGAGAGAGAGGAGAGAGAGAGAGAGAGAGAGAGAGGAGAGAGAGAGAGAGAGAGAGAGAGAGAGAGAGAGAGAGAGAGAGAGAGGAGAGAGAGAGAGAGAGAGAGAGAGAGAGAGAGAGAGGAGAGAGAGAGAGAGTGAGAGAGAGGAGAGAGAGAGTGAGAGAGATGAGAGAGAGAGAGGAGAGAGGAGGAGGAGAGAGAGAGAGAGAGACAAAAATCAGACATACAAACACACAAAGACAGACACAGAGACAGGGAATCGGACGGTCAGACACAAAGGTACATAGAAGAGAGAGAGGGGGAGAGAGATAGAGAAACCCACAGAGTGAGACTGATAACATACAAAGACAGACACAGAGACAGGGAATCAGACGGTCAGACACAAAGACACAGAGAAAGAGAGAGAGGGGGAGAGAGATAGAGAAACCCACAGAGTGAGACTGATAACACACAAAGACAGACACAGAGATAGGCAAACAGACGGTCAAACACACAGGCACAGAGATAGAGAGAGCCAAAAACACACAGAGTCAGACACAGAAGCAAACAAAGAAAGACACAGAGACAGTCAAACAGCCGGTCATACACACAGGCACCCGGCCAAAGAGAGACAAAAACACAGAGCGAGTCCACGTATGGACTCGCCTAGCCTAACAGTACCTAGACTAAAATATTTGAAAGACGCAAGACACAACATTTCCTTTACTATCTCGATTGTCAATATGGATAGTTAAATTGAAAAAAAAATCGGCACTATCTGCTGGTTATTATTGATTAGGTACTTTTAGCAGTGAGATTAACAACAAAATTGACTTTTCAAAGGAAATTTTTTTTTGCAAAATACTTTGGGTGTTACTTTGATGTCTAATGTGCTTGTTATGAACGAAAGAATGGAGGCAAAACCTTGTGGCTTTGAAATAAAAATATTTTGTGATGGACAATATTAGTATTTTTAAATGTGAAATTTACATTAAGGAGCATCATGACATCGTCTAATTGTTTCTCTCTAATTACCCTTACTATGGATAGTTTTCTCCTTTCCGTTGTTACAACTTAAACGTGTAATAAAAAGCATCCCAAATCGAATCAATTTTTTCAAAACCATTTTTTCGTGATAAGTCGTGAGGAAAATATAAAATATTCAATAATTTGAAAGCGGAAAATTGACGTTTATAAGAGAGGAAAACTTCAATTTGAGAATGTAAGGTAACGTCTTATTTTCTGATTTGGGAAATTTAAATCCTCCGATTGAGTTCAAAAGAAAATTAAATTTGGTCGTCCTATTGTCAATTTGACAACCGGGTTACAAGGAAAAATTGTCTCCTATAACGCTTGACATTTTCTTATTAGATTTGTTTGCCAAGTTAAGTGAACAAGAGATATAGGTCAATGGAAATCTACAACCACATATTAAAATTTAAAGAGCCCAATGTGATTTGGGAGCTAAAACTGGGCAGCAACTTCAAAAATAAACAAAATAGAACAGTCAAGTTTCTTTAACCAGGTTTCAGCGTGAATTTCTTACAAATACAGAAGAGATACAATGAGGACTTTTTTTCCCAAGACAGTGAATGAACAAACCTATTTAATATTTCGGCCCTATATCTAAGGGCGTCTTCAGTAAAGAAAATAATAAAAATTAACACAAAAAACACTTACAATAAAACTTCTTGGTTAAAAATCCATTTTTTAAAATAGCCTTGGTATCATTACTTCTTACCGGAAAGTTTCGTCAAGACTGTGTGATAAAAGCTCACATTTTACAAGCTAAAAAGGTTCATTCATTTCACTAACTGTATTTGTTAAAAACCGGAATAATTTCTTATTGCGATGTTTGCATTCTCTGTAGTTAATCTTATAGTTCTTATGGGATTGGGTTTGTTTTTAATGGTTCCTTTTTTTGTTTTATTTTTAATTAGATTGTTTTCCATAATTAATTTTGTGTACATAGGGTTGAGTGTTTATTCACCCAAGTCTCTATTTAGGGATGTATTGATATTTAAGTCTCGTTTGATTTCGATTGGATCGCGGACAGTTTGTTAGATTCCTAGGCCATTGCTAATTCGAATCGTTTCATCAAATAGAACATAATGATTTGAATTTTCAAAAATATGATTGCTTAAAGCTGAATCGAAAGATATGTAGCTATTTTTAGATTTTAATGCTTTTCAATACTTTCTTTGTGTTGCTGTACTATAGATCCTAAATTCTGATGGGTCCAACCAATGTAATAATTTCCATAACTACTTGGTTGTTGATATACCACTCTTAGACGAGTAACGGTGGTTTTATCCTTACCAGAGTTAAAAAGATCCATTATACTTAAATTACTTGTGAAGACAACACTGAAATTATTTTTTAAGCAAACTTTTTTTCAGTTTTGAAGTAATTTTCGGAATATAAGGTAGGTAAATCGTGCTTGTGGGTTTATTCGAATCATTTACTGGTGTGGGATTTCAGGCTTTAGAAAAATGTATCTCTAATCTTTGATCAATAACAGTATTTTTGAGAGAAACTAGGTACCTGTTGCCAAAAAGTATGTCTATAATAAAATTTAATTTTTTCTTAATATACGGCTCTGAATAGGTGTTAAGTACTCTATCCAGAAGAGATATTACCACGCCTCTTTTAAACTGTGTAGGATGGTTAGATTTGAAGTGAAGGTATATATTATTGTGCGTAGGTATTCTGTAAACCGTAAAATCAAGGTTATTGACACTACGTATTATAACACGCAGTATTTTTCCATCTGTTTCGGTCACTAGAGTCAATTGCAGGTTTCTATCATCAGAATTTAAATGTTCTAGAAAATCTTTAAGTTCATTTTCGCCATAATTCCGAACTGAAATTATGTCGTCCATGAAGCGTCCCCAAAACACAAGATTAAGAAAATACGATTTCTATTATTTCGTATTCGTATTTCAACTGAAAGTAAGAAGCAACAATGAAAAGAACAGAAATTGTTCCGTATATGAGGGGGATAACCCATAATAAATACTCGCTCTTCACGCCAAAGTTTCTTTTTGTATTTTAACCATGCCCTCATTCTAATTAGACGGCTCTCGTGTTTCAGGAGTTGTTCTTAAATTAAAATTAGCGTAAAGAGCGAGGTATTAAGGAGAGGGATTTGCCCACATATACGAAGTAATTTTCCTTTTAATTATTTGGCATGTATTGCGAGATGATTAAAAAGGTGTATCTGCAATGTCCTGGGAACAGCTTCGGGGATCAAGATGAAATTTTAAAGAGTGTTGGGGTGGTAATCGGGCTTTGAATTTTGAATCGATAAGAAGAGGTAAAGGGGAATGATGCAAAGATTTTGATCTCTAACATGATTAGAGTTTATTTTTACTACAAGATCCTGTCAGACCAGGTTCTATTTTGGGCAAAGTAGTGATGCAGACCCAAAGTAACCATATATGCAAAGCTTATAAAAATAGTTCATCTCCACTATCTCAGGAGCAGATTGTCGTAACAAGCTTAAATTTCCAAATGGCGCCGGAGGGTCAAGCAAATCTGAAGATTTGACTTGAAGGATGGGGCAGAGGTAAATTGCAATAAACTATGGATACAGGCTATTAAAATAACTTATCTGCGACATCAACTTGTCAGTATCAATCTTAAACTCTCGGAATGTAGGGAAGAAGAGAAGGCGAGGAGACATTACGTTTTTTTTCAGAGGGCGGAAGCGTGGGAATGAACGAGTATTAATCACAAATTCGCCAAAAAGACTGTGCACTATTAGCCGCAATGGAACTAGAATCTAGTTTTGATGAAGCAGTGAGGCAAATAAAAAGACAGTATATTCACCGAGGCTATCAAAATAACGGATGCGTAATATCTCGTAAGCATTTCTGATCATTAGGACTAATTATATTAATCTCAGTCACTCCACTTCGAGTTTTTCATCATTCCATACCAAAAGGCTAGAAAATATTGGAGGTACAAAATTAGCGACTGAAATTGCATTTGGCTTAAAATAACAATTTGTAAGTTGCCTGGCCCCGTTGACCCGTGCGCAGATAGAAAATTCGAAACTAATTTTGGCTGTTTCTGTTCATGACCTCGAAAACTGGCCCTAATTTTGTTTAGTCTCTGATAGGCTTTGGGTGATAATTTGATTAAACGATATATTGATATTTTCACTTTCGATATTCGATATATCGATTTTGTTATTTCTTATCAGTTTTTTTTTGCTCAGATTAACTTTAGGGTTTGGCAAAATTTAATAACATAATTGGTAACTAATGAGTATTTTGCACATTTTTTTTTTCCAAATTTTGAATAATGTACAAAAAACTTCCATCGCATGAACGGATATTATAAAAACCTGATTAGGAAATACTCGAGCTCAGGACAAAAAAAAAATAACCTACTGCGTATTTGGGCTATTCAAATCAGCAACATGTTAATATTTTCCCCTGAGAATTGGTCCAGTATTTTGGTGACTAAATAAAAAAAAAATGTTTTTATTTCAACTGATAGTAAGAGGCAGCACTGAAAAAAAAAAAACAGAATTTGTTCCGTATATGAGGGGGATAAACATCCTCGATACCTCCCTCTTCACGCCAAAGTTTCTTTTTGTATTTTAACAATGTACTTATTCTAATTAGACAGCTCTCGTGTTTCAGGAGTTGTTCTTAAACAATTGGGATAAAAAGTTAAAATAAGCATAAAGAGCTAGGTATTGAGGAGGGGTATTTGCCCTCATATACGAAGTAATTTCTGTTCGTTTTAAATTTTCATATTGCTCCTTACTTTTAGTAAAAAAAAATGTTTTTTTTTATTTAATTTCTAATAGTTTTTCAAATGATGCCAAACAATCCACCTTTTGTCTCCATGGAAAATCTCCCCAAGAAAGTTCTTTCTTGAAAATTCCTCCCGCACAAGATGCCCCATTTCCCAGACAATTCTGTCACTGTTGAAAATCCCCCCCCCAAAAAAAAAACATCTTGCGGACAATTCCGCTTGGAAAATTAAGTTTAGCCAACTTTCTTAAAGAAAAAAGACTAGTTTTTCTATTAATTTCTAATCGTTTTTCAAATCATGCCGGAAATCCTCTCTCCGTGGGAAAATTTTCCAGTAAATTCACCCCTCCCAATGTCTAAATGGAAAGTTAGTCCCTTTTAAGTTTCTCCATGGAGAATTTTTCCTGCCGAAAATCCCCCCACGAGACAATTCCCCCCCACGAGAAAATCCCCCAGACAAGCTAAACTCCTTTGAAAATTTTCCTGGGAATATTCAGAATATCTCTACATGAAAAATTTAATCGGCAAAGAGAAAATAAATTAAATAAAAAGAATTTTGTTTTAGAATTTTAGTAAATTAACCCGTGTAAAGTTTTTCCCCGGAAACTTCCCACCTCATGGAAAGTTCTCCCCTTGGATAATCCCCGCAGAAGGTTCCCCCCGCGAAAAAAACACCCAGCCCCCAGA
Organism: Artemia franciscana; assembly: GCF_032884065.1. Taxonomy (NCBI): domain Eukaryota; kingdom Metazoa; phylum Arthropoda; class Branchiopoda; order Anostraca; family Artemiidae; genus Artemia; species Artemia franciscana. Next base: position 24,466,874 of record NC_088865.1, on the reverse strand, counting down.
AGGGATGTTAAGTTCCCAATAACAAATACTAAATGAAAATACTGGACAAATTTCATAGCTTACCACCCTTTCCCCAGGGACTTGCAGTATGTCATCCCTTGAGGTATGATTTTGCTCGGACGACTTTAGGAAAAAGGAGTATGGAAAAGATGGGGGAATCGTGTTGGTCACGAAACGGGGAACGAGAACTGTAATTTCCATTCGAGCGAGCCCTTTCCCGATCTTATATTACCGTTGGTTCAATACGATCACCCTGGCAAAAACAGAAAAAAAAAAAGTATTTCTGGTCTTTCTTTTGGCAAAAATTGCAAAATTTTTACATTTTTACATATGGAAGCTAAAAACCCTTACCCTATGGTTCTCATATATTCCGAAGCTAACGGTGTGATTTTTTATTAAGATGCATTGAATCTTTAAGGGTGTTCGTCCTCTTTCTCAAAAATCAAGCATATTTTCTCTGGCTTTTAGCTTTTGATGGGTACATGAAACTTGATGAGTTTTATATATTTGGAATCGGCATGAAAAGCCAATTCATTTGATGTGTCTATTGTTATAAAAATTTTGTGTTTTATAGTTTTGGTAGCTATTTGGGTAGGTTGCTTCATACTAAGAGATTGCAAACACGAACTGTTTGATTAACTAATCAGGCTTGGAATCCACTCCCAGAAAGGATATTGACGGTGATCATGGACATTAACTTTTATTACAACTTTGTACAGTTAATTCCGAAACCCATATTACGAGACTTCCATGAATTGAGTGGATCAGCTTTTTTCGAACTAAGGACTCCCTACTGAAAATCTAGAGAGCCGTGACAGATACAACTGCTGACAAAGCTTGCCTTGCACCGACTAGTGAAACTTCGTCATGAGATCCCCACAAACTGCCTTGATTGTGTAGTGGCTGAATCATAGGGATTGTTACGGCACTTGCGTCTGCTGATACACATTCCAGTAAGGCCCAATCCATCTCTCTTGCTGTTCTCTCTCAACTTCGAGAAGATCGTCAAGGGTATTATACCAAATCTAGAAACGCGGATCGAAGCATGGTACAATCGTGACGAATTTGATCTGAACACATTCTAGCCAAGCTTTTTGAAGGTTCTTAGTAATATTTGAGAGCACGACCTCACCAAACGTATTTGAGAATGGGCTGTGTCATCTCATGGAGGCAGCTGTTTATCAGCATATGCGAGTCAGCGGATTGAATAGATTATTATTTCTTCTCGACCATTTGCAAAAGAATTTTCTATGTTCGATCTCTTCCGCTGGACATTCATCGGTAGATACCAGAAAAAATCGATATAATATGGTTTTTGATGTCGATATTTATGTTTTGATATTTGATATCGATATTTGGTGCGATATATCGATATATCGATATGGATATTCAATATCGTCCAATCGTACTAGTAACTTACATAGCATGTAGACAGAAACAAGCAGACGTAACTGAAAACAAAAGTATTTTAACTGTTGGTTGTAGTGATATGTGAAATCTGAAACTGGGCCAAAAAATTTTGTTTTCTCAGATTAGCTTAATGTTAAAGTGAATGTAAAGAAAGATAAGGAAACCTCAATGAAGAAAAGATCTACGGAGAAAAAATTACATTGCTTCCAGGCACTAAAAGTACGTCTTAATTTATTTTGTTTCGGATCTACTGATAAATTCCTCAGTCACACAAGCCTAGGAGGGGAAAACGGTTAGAAAAAGAGGGTTGTACTGACCCGTGAAACAAAAAACGGAACAAACGTTGTATTTCTCTGGTCGGCTTAAAACTTTCAGGGTAAGCAGACTTAGCATAGGGGTAATCTACAAGGAAAATAAGTTGTGTAAGCACACTTAGCTTAACGGACATCGTCAAGGACAATACGTTACGAAAGAAAAATGCAGGTATATCGTACAAATAACAGTTTTAACAGAGATCACTTTGTATATGATCAAAATATCAAGAGATTTTGACATTGTTTTCACTGTCTAATAAAAGTATTTATCCCTATTTGAACTATTGTTTGTACGTCATAGAAAGGTAGTAGTAGTGGGATTCCTCTGCTTTTAAGCGAACACTATCCATTCTAATCCTATTCTGGACACTTTTGTTTAACCTTCTTCCAGACACAGGTGCTTTTTACGTAATAGGGCTTGTTTATTTCAGGAATCTTTATTTATTACTTAATAGGGTTTGTTTACTAATGCAAATGCTCTCTTTAGTTGTTACGTAATATGGTTTTTTTACTTAGGCAAATGCTTTTATTGGTTGTTACATAATAGGATTTGTTTACTTCAAGATGTAGGCGCTTGTTACATAATAGGGTATTGTTTATCTATGCAAATGGATGCAGGTGTATATTACGTAATAGGGCTTGTTTACTTTTAATTGTTATGAATAGGACTTGTTAGAGTCTGCTAGACAAGATGCAAACGCACGCGTGACGTTACACAATTCCACTGGGCTCCTAGTGGTCTTTTGCACCGGGAGCCCCTAGCAACCAATTCAACCGGAGTCCTAGCATCCAATTCCAAAGGGGGGCCCTAGCAATCAATTCCAACGGGGGGGGACTAGTGTTCAATTCCAACAGAGACCATAGCAACCAATTCCAACGGGGCTCTAGCAGTCAATTTAAACGGGGCCCTATCAACCAAAACGCAAGTGAAATGATATAGTACGCTTGTTTATTAATCTTGCATAACGTATTAGATCTCAAGGTCCACTAGTCAAGCGGCGAAGCCTACATAGTATGGAATTTTGCTTATGTTGGGGGTGATGCAATCCTGTGTAACTTTGTGGAATTATTGGGAATGCCATAATCCCGCTTGACATATTTCTTCATGGTCCGTAGGGAATCCCCACTTGTACCTGATAAGGGAGCGTACGCTGGTGTTACGTAACAGCGGCAAACACGTGAGTGTTACGTAATGGCGGTGCAAAAGTGGAATTTTACGTAATAACGGTGCAAACTTGGGATGCCACATAATAACGATGTACACGTGAGATGTTACATAATACTTTAAAAGATTTTTTCTTCACGATTTAATTTTTTTTCTTAGGAAAACCTAGTATTCTTAGTATTTTTGTTCCCTTTAGGAGCTGAATCAAGAAGGACTCCCTAAAATTTTGATTCGGGAAATAATTTATAATGGAAACGTTTCAATGGAGCTATGGATTACATGTTCCCTAGGTATGCAATAATTAACATGCAGCAGAAAAATCGATTATTGGAAATTCGTTACATTTGATGTATACCTCCTTGTTACAGTGTTATTAATTTTCCAACTTGACCAGGACATGTTAAGTAAGGCATCGAGTCAGTGAGATGTAGCATAGAATTGACTTTAGATATTTCTTCACATAAATGATTACGTATTGAAGGCTCATCCCGGATCAAGAAATCCAAAAGATACGAAATTTTTATTCTACATACAAGTTTGATTAATAAAAAACATTATAAAATCATAAAATCCCAGAAAAAAGCAATTAAAACTCAACAAATAGAAAAACAAAATTTGAAAAATCTGAAATAAGGTAAAATATAACGATAAAAGCGTGAATTAAAAATGGTCAGGGTCCTAGCAACCAATTCCAGAGGGAGGGGGTTTGTTATTAAAGGTCATTTTATACCATATTAAGAGGTGTTTCAGGGGGGGGGGCTCCTTAATGAAAGTTCCTCGTTTCTATTGCCCTATTAGACACACCTGCCTGTTACATTGTATTAATTTAAATACATTTTCTCGCTAGTAAATGAGAGACACCAACCAAGAAAAAAGAGACACTCTTTTGAATTCGGTAATTTATGAGATGTTTTAATAAAAATCCCAAATTTTTTAGCCAAGGCAATGCATATTCACGCCACCGTGACAACATGCGGATTTCATGGGATTTTATTAGTGGTAAATTTAAGCCATGTTAAGAGATAATTCTGAGTGTTCTTAATTCAAATACCTAGTTTTTATTGATTTATTAGACGCTCCTGCCCGTTACTTTGTATAAATTTAAATATATATATTAGCAAAATCGCATGTCGAATGAGCCGCAAGTTTTATGCAAAATGCAGCAGAAGCCTCATTACTTACAATAGTAATAATAAGAAAAAATTTCAACTTCACTATATGTTTTCCCGCTAGCAAATGAAACATGCAAACGAAAAAAAGGAACAATTTTTTTACATTTCGTTATTTCTTAGAGGTTTTAATGAAAATCCCACGTTTCCTTCAGCCGATACTATACGTATTCATGCCACCTTGACAATATGTGGCTGGTCCCTGATACCCCTATTGTACATATTATCATTTCAAAGCCATTTTTCTTAATAAAAATAATGCTTCAAATTCATCGATTCGTTTTTTCGCAAACCACCCCTTTCGTGACACACCATGTCAATTCACGCCATCGTGACAATATGTGTCTGCCGTTAACCACCACCGTTGGAGATAGGATTTATAAACATGTAACACGTTACCAGCAGGATAAGCAAGAAGTTGGCCTTCGTTATCAACTAAAATTTTTGCCTTGCATTATCTTTCAGCATTATCATCACTGGAAATGTTACTCTTGCATATCCACCATTTTGATGATGGAAATTCTTGAGGCACTCCAGAGGAATTCAACTCCTTACTGTCATGACAATGCACGCATACATTTCAAATACCATCCCTATTAATGCATGTTTCATAGTTCAAATATTGCGAGAATTCAACGCAGCAATAACTTTATCTTGTGCACACTTTATTGAAATATTATAACTTCGCTTTTTAAAATAAGATATTAGTGTTTATCCTTCCAATATAAAAATGATACTTATTGATAACGCGGAATAAACTAGCTATTGTTGATGACAAGTCATAGAGCACCAGGGGGTAGCCCCATAAAAATCCTGGAATCAGCGATAGGTTGAGAATATAACAGGAATGATAATGTCTATCACAGGCATGTCAGGTGGCAGGCATATATTGTCATGGTGGCGTGAGCTGACATGGTGTATCACGAGGGGTGGCTTGATAAAACACAAACTAATGGATTTAAAGCATAATTTTTTATCAAGAAAATATCTGAAAAATGCCTTAAGAGTGATAATATGTATAGCAGGGATCCCATGGGCCATATTGCAAGGGTGGTGCAAATTGATATGGTGTATCACAAGGGGGGGGTGGCTAAAGGAAACACGGACCAATGAATTTAAAGCATTTTTTATCAAGAAAATGTCTGAGAATACATTAGAATGATAATGTGTATCACGAGGGTGTTACAGCCCAACCACATATTACCATGATGGCATGAATTGACATGGTGTATCACGAGGGGAATGGCTTAAGAAAACATGAATCAATAGTATTTAAAGAATAATTTTTATCAAGAAAATGTTTCAAAATGCCTTAGGAATGATAATGTGTATAGTGGGGTGTCACGAACCAGCCACATATTGTCACGGTGGTATGAACTGACATGGTGTATCACCAGAGGAGTTGCTTGTGAAAACATATATCAATAGATTTAAAGCATAGTTTTATCAAGAAAATGTGTGAAAATGAGTTAGGATTGATAATATGTATCATAGGGGTATTACAGACCTGCCAAATATTATCAAGATGGCGTGAAACGCATAGTCTTGGTTCAAAGAAACGTAGCATCTTCATTAAAACCTCTCAGATATTACCAAATGCAAAAAAAGTTCTTTTATTTCTTCGTTTGCGTTTCTCACTAACCAGCAAGAAAACATATAGTGTAGTTGAATTTTTCTTATTGTTACTATTGTAAGTAATGAGGTTTCTGCTGCATAAAGCGTAATACTTACGGCTCAGTTGAAATGCGATTTTCCTAATGCCAAGATTGAAATTAATACATTTTAACAGGCAAGTGCTTCTTACAAAGAAAAAAAACGAGACATTTTAATTAAGAGCTCTCTGAATTCCCTCTTAATATGGCTTAAACTTACCTCTAATAAAAACCCTCTCCATCCTCCCTAAAACTGGTTACTAGGTTGGGGCAGCCAAATATTGCCCTAGTGGCGTGAATACGCAGAGTCTTGGCTCAAAGAAACGTGGAATATTCATTAATATCTCTCAGAAATTAACCGAATGCCAAAAAGTGTGTCTTTTTTCTTCGTTTGAGTGTTTCATTAACTAGCGAGATAACGTACTGTTAAGTTGACAGTTTCTCTTATTATTACTATTGTAAGTAATGGTGCTTCGGCTGCATAAAAATTAATACTTAAAGCTCATTGAAAATGTTATTTTGTTAATACCAAGATTTAAGTTAATACAATATAATAGGCTAATGGATACGGGGCATTTTTAATTAAGACCCCCACCCCCAGAAACATCTCTTAGTATGGCTTAAATGTACCTCCAATATTAATTCCCCCCTTCCCCATGGAAAGGGTTTCTCGGGTCAGTCGGCCACAAATTGTCACGGTGGCGTGAATATGTATATTCTCGGAGAATATGCATATTCTTGAAGAAAGCTAATTTTATTGCACTACATAAAGGCGGAAGTAGTAGTGATCCTTCAAATTACAGAGGCATATCACTTTTATCAGTGTTTAGTAAAATTTTGGAAAAGATAGCGAACCATCAGCTCCATAGTTTTTTAATTGGCAAAAATATTTTTCATCCTTCTCAGTTTGGTTTCATTAAAGGAAAATCAACAGAGTAGGCAATTGATCAACTTCTGCTTGAGATAAATGTTGCAATCCACAGTGATCATTATGCGTTAGCAGTATTTCTTGATGTCGCCAAGGCCTTTGAGACAGTAGACCATCGTCTGTTGTTAATGAAACTCCCAAAATATGATTTGCTTTAAAATCCTTAAATTTTCTTAAAACTTATCTTATGGGTAGAAAACTTGAATTTCGTGATAGAATTAATGGTATTCGTTCAGAAAATATTTTGACAAGTTGTGGGCTCCCTCAGGGGTCTGTCCTTTGACCGACCTTATTCCTTCTATTTATAAATGATTTGCCCGAGGTATTACCGCTTTGTAAAATTGTAATGTTTGCAGATGATGTTGTTATTTTCGCATCCCATGCTGATTTATCCATACTTTTTCAGTGGATTGGTACGCCAGAAATTTAATTTGGTTAAATGAGAAGAAATGTCAATATATGCTGTTTTGTTTATCTGGCTCTCAGAAAACAGAACAGTTTTCTCTTTATCTAAATGATAGGGTAATAAAAATTATTGATCAATTTAAATATCTTGAAGTTATTTTGGGTGAAAATCTGTCTTTCCACGAATATTTGAAAACAATGTCTCTAAATATCTCGCGAAAGATCGGAATTATTTCTCCTTTACGCCATTTTTTCCCAAGGGATGTTTTAAAGACAATATATATATTTTTTTTAATCCATAATTTCTTTATTGTGTTTATGTTTTCCTTCAACATTTAAAACTCTTCGAATTCCACAAAATAAAGCCCTTAGATTAATTTTTAATATTAATAATAGATCGTCAGTTAGCCATCTTTATGGATCTTCTGGTTTCTTCTCTGTTCATCAACATCATTTTATTGCCATTTCTAATATTTGCCACAATTATGTTTTTGGACAACTTTCACTAGATTTTCCAAGATTATTCCCCATATTTTCACAATTCCACAATTACCCAACATCTCACAGTTCTGATTGTTCTTTTCAAATTGGGCCAACAGTGCGAGTGGCATTTAGTTTGCGTCATACTGGTCCGAAAGTTTAGAATTTAATCCCAAGAGCTGTGAGAATTTGTAATGATAGAAACCAATTTCTGAAGTTATTAAGAATTCGTGTTGCTGGTCTCCCATAATATTTTCCGTTGTGAGTGTTGAAGTTTGATTTTCGTAGGAAGTGCACATTAATTTTAGCTGTAATTTTTTTTGGTGATATACCACGCGCTTAAGTTTGCTATTAGGCATTTGCGCTGTTTGGTTAGATGGTTTAATTCTTGTTGCAAACAAACATTTATCTACCTATCTATCTATCTTGGGTCAAAGAATCTTGGAATTTTCATTAAGACCTCTCAGAAATAATCCAATGCAAAAAAGTGTGTCTTTTTTTCGTTTGCGTGTTTTATTTACTAGCGAGAACGCACATTGTGAAGTTGACATTTTTTCTTATTATTACTATTTTAAGTAATGAGGCTTCTGCTGCTTAAAGCGTAATGCTTTCGGCTCCTTCAAAATGTGATTTTGCTAGTCCCAATAGTTAAACTAATACAATGTAACAGGCAGGTGCGTCTAAGAAAGCAATAGAAACAAGGCATTTTCATTAGGACCCCCCAAAAACTCCTCTTAATTTTGACTTAAATTTAACTTTAGTAACAACCCTCCCCCCTTCCTCTATAATTGGTTTCTATGGCCCCTGTCTTTCTAATTCACGCTTGTTTTGCTTATATTTTATCCTATGTCAGCTTTTTTTCACGTTTTTCGTTTTCGTTGCTTTTTCTTTGATTTAATGATTTTATAGTGTTTCTTATTAATAAACTTTTTATGTAGAATAAAAAACTTGTGTTTTTTAGATTTCTTCTTCCAGGATGAACCTTTAATATTTGACAATTTACGTAATGAAATATCTACAGCCAATGCTCTCACTGATTCAATACCTAACGTAACCGGTCTAATTCACGTTAGGATATATAAAATATAACCAATTTCCAATAATCAATGTTCTTCCCCGCATGACAATTATTGCAAACATAGGAAACATATAATCCACAAATTTTCGAAACGTTTCCGTTAGAAGCTATTCCCCGAATCAAAATACTAAGGAGGTTTTCATGGTCCAGCTGTCAAGCACACCATTCCATTGAGGGGAAGTCTTTTTCGATTCCTAAAAGGGACAAAAATGTGTAGATTATAAAGGATCCCAGAGAAAAAATGAAATCCTGAAAAACAAATTCTCTTAAAGTATTATGTAACATCGCACGTGTGCATCATCATTACGTAACGCTCCACGCATGCATCGTCATTACTTAACATCCAATTTGTGCACCGCCATCACTTAACGCTCGCATGTGTGCCACCTTTATATAATACTCACGTGTGCGCCGTCGTTACGGAATACCAACGTGTGTGTCGTCACTACGTAACATCCACGTGGGCACCCTCGTCAATTAATATCGGGAATTCCTCACGGGCCCTGAAGAAATATGTCACGTGAAATTGCGTCATTTCCAATAAACCTACCAAGTAACGCAAGATGGCATCACCCCCAACATAAGTAAACAATCCATTATTATGTAGGCTACCTCGCTTGACTAGCAGACCTAAATATCTGGGCCCCCGATGGGAAAGGTTGTTAGCGGCCCGGTAGAATTTTCGCTACGGGCCAGGTGTCTTGAAGGTTCCCCACTAGCTTGCCCTGAAGGTCTATCTGGCCCTTGCGGGTTTTTCGAACAATCAAAGGAACTATGCCGTAACGCGTACGTTTGCATCTTGACTAACGGACTTTAGTAAGTCATATTAGCTAACAATCAAGGTAAACAAACCTTATTACGGGACATAAACCCGCATTCAGTTGCATAAGTTAACAATACCCTATTACGTAACAAGCAAATACATCTTGAAGTAAATAAATCCTATTACCTACCAAACAAAAAAAGCATTTCCATAAGTAAACAAACTCTATTACATAACAGTCGAAGAAAGCTTTTGCATAACTAAACAAACTCTGTTGCGTAACAAGCAAAGAAATCCTGGAGTAAACAAACCCTCTTACGTAGCTAGCACTTGCGTCTTGAAGAAGTTCCTAAAAAACACGTCCGGGCCGGGATTCGAAAGGGGTACTATACGTTTAAAAGCAGAGGGACATCACTACTGGCAGTATAGCCTTCGAAAATATTTACAAATGCAGATATACAGATTCTTAGCAAGAAAAAGCATTTTATTTTGTTAGTCTGATCTAGTTTTTCCTCAGGTCATCTGGACACCTCATCAAAAATTTCAGAACAAAGAGAGTCTCAATTAAGTCAGAAAAACCAAGGGAAAAGATTCATGGCTTTTTTTTTCTTCTTTTCTTCCATTCTTTTCCAACAAAAAAAAACTCTTTAGTAAATTTCCTTAACGTGTAATTTATTAAACAAAAAACTGTTATAACAATATAAAGGATAAAACGTTTAACTTTAATGAAATAGAATAAAACTTTCATAAAATTTAAAGTGAGTATCAAGGTGTCAATGAGATTTGGGTTGGAATGGTTTTGGGCCTATAGAAGACCAGAATCAGCAGAGTTTCAATTTTATTAATTGAAAATTTCCACGTTTTCAATTAATAGAATTAAGAATTAACCTCATCCTCTGCTAACAAATATTCAATAGTCAAACTTTTATCAAAAATATATTGCACAAAATTGCTGCTGACTGAGAGTTTCGGCTGAACATACAAATTTGGTTCAAACATTCTTACTATTAGAAAACATTTTTACTATTAACAAATAGTAAAACCATGCCAATCTAAAACAAACAAAATTGAATTATAAGGAAAGATTTCCAAGAAAGAAATTTTCTAGAAAAAGTAAAGAGCCATATTTTATACTTAAGACGAGTAGAAATCTACTCATATATCTAACTTAAAACGAATGGGAATTACTATCAACGAATAAATGAAGCCCAAACAAACAGAACGTAAAATGAGTCATCACATCAAACATAAAGATAACAGTCACTGATACAGACTAATAAATGAATCCCGAAGCAAATAGAAAGTAAAATGAACGATCAAGTCAAAGTTAAACTGAAACTGAACAGAAACTGAAAAAAAAACACGTGTAGATATACTGTTTCATCAACCTTCTAAAAGCCAGAGTTTCATTTGCACTTTACTAAAGAAACAGCACATTTTAAACATTATCTCTTGCATGAGCGAGAGCTGCAACATAGTAAAGAGCTAAAACACCCCATTGTAACTAAAAGTTCAAAAATATATTGTGAGAAAAAACTGGCTGGTGAGGAAAATTTGCTATTTAACCTTGATTCAGGAATAGTAGCTTCTGACTCAGTCGTCTTTTAAATAAAAGTTTATTGCAAAAGCAAATTCATGGAAATTTCAAAAAAGGGGTAGTAGCCCTCTAAAATGGCACCGGGTCGAAATAAAAGCTACGCTAGAGTATTTTTGGCACTAAGGCGAGCAGGCTACCACGAGATCACAGAGGGATGTTTAACAGCTTAATTAAAAGCTGCTTTATCTTATAAATTTGTGCTCCTAACTCTTTCATAAAGTGCTATAGTGCCATATGACGCTTTTTGGTGCCATTTCTGGAGGACAATGGCAGGAAAGCATAACAGGAGTACTATTGTAGTCTCTGTAGTCAAATAACCTTAGCCGGAGGTCTACATTTCTCCCTTTTGTATACTCTCCCTCTCATCCCCTTAGTAAGTGAAAAAACAAAACTACGATTTGTAAAGAAAAACTGCCAAATGAATAAAATACGAATTATTGACTTTCAATTCTACGAAATAATTTTGATTTTTGTGTGCACATTGTAAAAGATAGCCACAATGACATACCCCTCAGACTTTTTATTTATATGACAAGGATGCATATATCTTGCATGAAAATTTAGCTGACATCAAAAGTGGAACCAATATTCAATGCCAAGCGAAATCGTGTTGATTTCTTTGGTTTCATTGTCCAATTTATTAAGTATATTTAAGAAACTAACAAAAACTTATTTTTGAACAACAAAGTTTTTCTTTCGCAAGCAAAACTCAAAGTTGAAACTTGAAAAGAGCCAAATTATTCATTCACCAACAAAGTCAACTAATATCAACAAAACTAGCTCAATTAAATTTACCAATATTTTCAACTTTTAGATTTGTCATATTTTCATATTTACATTTTATTTTATTATTTTCATTTTAGATTAGTCATATTTTCCACTTTCTTTAGATTACTAAAAAACTAGTTCCCTACTGTAAACTGAGCTTCCTTGAGTTTTTTACAGGATTATTAATTGTATATAAAAAAAAATTATCGACATCGCAGTCACTTAAAGACTGTTGATAAAATTGCCAATTAGTCTCCGGTTTGAGCAGGCTAGTCATAGAACTGTCATTCTAATTCTAAAGATATTGGAAAATACAACGAATCAGTTTATTTGAGATAATTTTGTAGGCAGGCTATATCCTATGTCATCGGCTAAGCAATATTTTTTTTTTTTTCTTTTTACGTTTCAACTTTAATATTTACTCATTAGAAACAATTTGCCTTTTTTATGTTAAATATAATTATATGATTGAACAGTCAAGAATTGTCGAAACTCCCAAAAATTAATACCATTGTATATTAAACAATCAGTCTGCTTTTATTGGTTCTTTCTATTAATCATGAGTATTATGATCATTTTTAAGTCAAACACATTTTCATTGTTTTTTAAACTTTTTTTTCTGTTAAGAATTGATTTCAGCAGCACTTTACTCAGCTTTTGAAGATGCTAAAATCAACTACTGACTTTGCAGAGAAAAAAAAATTCAGTTTGATCAAACAACTTATATAACTTTCAGAATACAATTTACACAAACCCAATTTCTAAACGGTTGAGGTATCAGAATCATAGCAATAATTCTCAATTTTCCACAGCCACTTAGTATTTTCAAAAAATGAAATTAACATTAAAAATGACTTACAACTTTGTTCTTCATTGGTGATCAGTATTTCATTTGGATTCCATTTTGACTAATAATTCCAGTAATTATTTATTTATAACATAAATCATACTAAGTGTATGACTTTCATGGATAAATATAGAGAAAAAAAAAACTGAAATGCACTTAAATCGGTAAAATGAGAAACTAAATTATGATGTGACGAAAATCAGGTGAATGTTGAAACTGACTACTTTCTGTGTACCATTAAAAACTTTGTTTATATGTCTAGGGCATCAGATATCTTCGACTATCACTATGATTGGACTTATTTAAATCGCTTGATATCATTCTCTATTAAAAGGAGTAAAGTTGAGAAAGGTATAGAACAGAATGATCAGAAGAAGTAGAATACAACCTTAACGTTATCTAAAACATTCTTGTATTTTCAGTTCTCAAGCGCATTAGCAAACATCCAAACTTTCTGGATTTTTTTTTTTTTTTACAGCCGATTATCAAAATTCACTAAAATAACTTATGAATCTTCGCTTTGAATCCTCTCCGCTTTTTTTAAGGACTCGGGTCAAACCAGCCTTTGAATTGTTCATATTTCACCTACTGTGAACAGGTTTTAAGAATGCAGTGATTTATGGTGGGCAATAATTAAGAGAAATACAAACTATTCGTGAAGGGTAGGGCATATTTGTGCCTAAATATCGTTCATAATAACAGTGACACATTTCACTCAAAATTACTGCTGTAGTCAAAGTTTGCAAATTGACACGTCACATTTTCAAAGTGTCGTTCAAAATGGCAGGATCCTCTCACTTCTAACAATCATGCCCTGAAAGGCGATTTAAAGAAACTTCAAAGATGCTACACCATTTTCTTAGCGACAAATTTCCCAAAATAGGACGAAGAAGAATACAATTTCTTGATTTCTTGAAAATTGTGTTTTTATTCAGTTTTTTCTCTCCCGAACTTTTGATTCTCTTACAAATTACGAGAACATAGATGCCTCAGAAGAAAACAGCAATGACATCTTTGGTCACTAGTTATCAGGTCTTAGGCACAGATGTACTTTTTATTTCAAGTCAATTTTTGCTCATAAAATCACATTCAAGCAAAGAAGGTGAACTGCAGTGTAGATTGCTAGATGAAGTCATTGTACGCTCATACATTTTATTCTTCACTCCTTGACTATCTGAAGGAGTTGGTGTACTTGTAGCTTTTGTGTAAATGATTACCGGGGTTTTATTTTTATTACTTTTTGTTATTTTTATAAGACACGAAAACATATCAAAAAACTCCTTGCGGAAGTTTTCATTCAACCATCCATACAATACAGGATTTAAACAGGCACTGGTCATACTAACTAAGTGACATATCCCATACAGGATGTACCTCTTCTCCGAGTTGCCCAGGAATGAACGGAATGAATCATCCACACAAAGGAACACGTGCAATGGCAGCCAGCTGATTGCAAAAGCAACTGTTACAGAAGCTAGAAGCTGGTTGGTTCTTTTGAGACGGTTATGCTCTGCTTCAATTCGGTTTTTGTCATGCAGCATTGCCATTAGAGTTTCCATTCTATTTTTCAACTGTTTTGATATCTTTCTATAGGCGACCGATACAGTAATTATCGGAACAGCGTATTGAAAAATCACTGTTGTTACAGAGTAAGCAATACTGAATATTGATGAAAATTGCTCTTCGCAGCTTCTTATGATTATATAAGGTACATACAAAGGCTCGTGAAGAATTACTACAGTTTTCGTCAAGATCGAAGAAATAAATAGTGGTACTGCAAACAAAATACCTATCGTCCAAATTGCACAAAGCGCAATGCCCGCTTTTTTTGATTCAATCGTATTCTGTGTTGGGTGTATAATCAAATAATAACGATCAATGGCGATAGCCGCTATCGACAATGCTGATACGTAAACACAGATGGTTGGTACGCAGAATGATATGTTACATAAAAATGGCGTTTTCCCAAGTGGCCAATAATATGTTAATACACCAATTAATGTAAAAGGCATAGCAATGACACATAACAGAAGATCTGATACTGCTAAATTAAAAATAAACATGTTTCTTGTTGTTCTCATTGTCTTTTTGGTCAGAACAGTGAACATTACTAGGCCATTTCCAAAGGCTCCAAATAAAATCAGTATAGAATATAATATTATAAAAATATAGTATAGGGGTGGTTGAATTTTTCTATTTATCAGGAGTTGCTTTTGAACATCAGCAGGAACACTTACATTTGATATCTCTAAATCGTATAGTTCTTCTTGCAAGTAATGGTTCTCCATGACACTTATCTTCACTACTAATGCTTCAAACTGTTTCGCCTCTTGGTCTAATCTTTGATTGTCTGCATACACAGTTTTGGCTTTATGACCTGTAGAAATAATGGTAATCAGCCTTACTATACTTATGTCTCAGTTTTTACATATCTGGGAAACCTTCAATTCAATAAAGCAAAAGCTGCTTTAAATTTTCTTTGACAATATCTCAGAGAGTCACTTAACAATTAAAATCAAAAGAATAATTCACTATAAACATAAAAATGTCACAGTCAAAGCAGTAGTTGTGACTTGGCACAGAGCGTTGTATCTCCCATAATAATGTATAAATTCCTTTTTTATTAATTCCCGTGACTTATCATAAAGAACTGATGGTCATAAAGGATTTAAAGAGCTTATTCAAGCACAAAGCCTGGTTTCTAGCATCGTTTTTGAACCAAAATCAATCAAAAGTGAAATCGCCACCTTTTCAAAAGCTCTTATGCTATGGAAGTCGAATGAAAATTTCAAAGACAAACACTTTAACCAAAACCATCGACAGATACAAGAATGTGGTTTCAAAGGCCATTTGTAAGTAGAGCACCATTCGTAGTTATGGTAATTTATGCCCTTTTTTAGAGTTTGGCCTCATTGTCCACTATACTTCATTTCTTTGTTGACATTTCGAATTCATTTCTTCGTTGACAGGGATTTCTGTTTCATTTAGGTTGGATATTTATATACGCTAATTTTGCTTGTCTTAAATTAGCTCTTAGATATTGATGGAAAAACAACTTTTAAATGTATGTTCCTTGTTTTTTTTTTTATTATATATATCTTTGTTGTAGTGATAATGACTAGAAAGTTTTTTTTTTTATAATGGCTCACTATATTAATTTAAGGTTAAAATCTATCGTAGCTGTTGGGGCGAGGAGTAGTAGTGGTAGGAGTGGAGTAGGTGCAAAATGATTTTGCATTTCCACATATACCTGTATTCTCGCAATCAATAAATCTGAAAATTATTCAGCTTTGCAGGAAATCAAACACAGCCTACCTTTTAATAGGCCACTTTTCAAATGGCTTATGTTCTATAATTTGTCTTGATATTGGATTTCCACACTGCTAGAGCAGCTCACCTCCATGCCTAATCTCATGGCGATTGCTCTTACTAAGACTTGCTCTTACTAAGACTTTCTCTACTAAAACTACTCTTGCCTTGGCTGCTCTGGCTATCAGTAGTAGTATCACACCAACGTCTTTTTAAAACATGAAAAAAGTATTTTTAAAACATGTAAAAAGCTCAAAAAATTTTTAAACTCATTTCAGAATCGCTAAAGTTATTATTTAAATATTATTTTATTAGTTATTAATTGGTCATTATTAAAAGTATGGAGGTAAGAAATTTATCCAAGGGTTTCCGAAAATCTGAACAATCTAGATTTAAGAATACAATGTAGAAAAGTAGAGTTAAAACTATGAAAATGAAGGCCTCTGAAGAGTATTGTGGTAAGAAAATGGTATGTGGATGTACACCCCAAACCCCAATATCAGTTTCTTACATCCATATTATTCAAAAGCCTTTCTTTTTTTAATTACAAATCAATTTTTTCCCATGTCGTACTCTTAAACCTAGATTATTAAGACTTTTATACACCCACATACTATTTACATACTATTCAGATATCTTCCTTTTAATAATTATAACTCTACTTTTCCTCATTGTGTTTGTAACCCTACTTCATTATATATATCAAAAATATCACACTGATAAGCTTTGTTCTTCCTTTACCTTAACAAAACTTGATTATGTCTTACCATCAAGAAATATCAAAGCCAAGAAAAAACTGGCGCTCCAGGGAAAATCATAATCCCTGACGTTTTTACAAAGCAAGATGAGAGAAAAGTAATAATATAAATGACTGTTAAGATGATTAACAAAAAAACTCTGTTTTGTTGTCACAAAAACGTCACAAACTCTTAAAGCCAGATTTATTTCTCCATTTTAATGTCTATTAATGGGGATTCCCTTCGACCTGACACTGTCAAAGGGTCTAGGTGTCTACCCCCCTTTCCCCCATGGAAAAACCTTCCACTGGAAAATACCCCCTAGCGGAAAACATGGTTTTCCAGATTGAAATATTTTATTTGTGTTCTGTTATTTTTTAGTTTAGCTGAGAAGTGCTAAGGAAAGTGGAAAGAAGGAATTTATCTGTAAGTTTTGCCGCCCCTCCTTGTAAAATGATCCTCTCATAAACTCCTCCAGAAGCTCTCCCCCTTCGGAAAACTCGAACGCGAAAAATGTGCGTATGTTTCCTAATAACAAACACTATCTTTAAGAAACGGACAATTTACAAAACTTAAAAAGGCACTTCAACTTATGCAATGGGCTTCTCTGATCGTTTTGTAGCTAAGGAGATAAGGAGATACCTCAAAGGGTGCATTTTAATGCCAAAACATCCTAACTCTCATTGAGCCTTCAGATAAATTAAATAAAAAAAACAAGTTTTTTGAAATGAAAGTAAGGAGCGACATTAAAACTTAAAACGAACAGAAATTACTCCTTATATGAAAGGGGCTTTTCCTCCTCGACACCCCGCTCTTTACGCTAAAGTTTTTTATTGTTTTAAAAAGTAGAGTTGCGAGAAAGAGTCAAACTTTACCGCAAGGAGCGGGGTGTCGAGGAGGAAAAGCCTCTTTCATATAAGGAGTAATTTCTGTTCGTTTTAAGGTTTAATGTCGCTCCTTACTTTCATTTCAAAAAACTTGTTTTTTTTTTGTTTAATTTCTGAAAGTTTTTGAATTAATGCATGTCTGATTTTGGCTCTCCGTACATAAATTATTAAAGTGAAATTTGCATATTAATTCTTTTTTTTTGGCTAAATGGCTTTCTCTTAGTTTTGATCAGACGATTTTGAGAAATAAGGGGTGGGGAAGGAGGCCTAGTTGCCCTCCAATTTTTTCGGTTACTTATAAATGCAACTAGAACTTTTAATTTTTAACGAACGTTTTTATTAGTAAAAAATATACGTAACTTAAGAATTAACTTACGTAACAAACTTTTATATTCTTATATTTTTGATTATATATATGAGGGAGTTTGTCCCCTCGTTAATACCTCGCTCTTCACACTAAATCTTGTTTTGTCTCAATTCTTTAAGAATGACCCCTGAATCAGAAAGGCCGTAGAATAAATAGTTGAAATTACTAAAAATAATTTAGCATAAAGAGCGAAGTATTTATCTCCTTCTAAATACCTCGCTCTTTATGCTAAAGTATTTTTAGAACCCCTTATATGCGTAATAATCTCTGTTCGTTTTAAGTTTTAATGCTTCTCCTTACTTTCAATTGAAAAAACTTGTTCATGTTTATATTTTCATTGTTTTTTTTAATAGTAATGCTAGAAAATCCTGCGCCCTTTTCACCCTGAAAACGTCGGTACACTTCCCAATAACCATTACTGTATGTAAACATTGGTCAAAGTTAGTAACTTGCAGCCCCTCCTCCAGGGACTGTGGGGGGTAAGTCATCCCCAAAGACATAGATATTATGGTTTTCGGCTATGCGGAACAAAAGGCTATCTCAAAATTTTGATCCGTTGACTTTGGGAAAAAAATGAGCGTGGGAGGGGGCCTAGGTGCCCTCCAATTTTTTCGGTCACTTAAAAAGGGCACTAGAACTTTTCATTTCCGTTAGAATGAGCCCTCTTGCAACACTCTAGGACCACTTGGTCGATACGATGACCCCTGGAAAAAAAAACAAAAAAAAAACAAATAAACACGCATCCGTGATTAGTCTTCTGGCAAAAAATACGAAATCCCACATTTTTGTAGATTGGACCTTGAAATTTTTTCTATAGGGTTCTCTGATACGCTGAATGCGATGGTGTGAATTTCGTTACGATCATATGACTTTTAGGGGGTGTTTTCCCCTATTTTCCAAAATAAGGCAAATTTTCTCAGGTTCGTAACTTTTGATGACAAATACTAAATTTGATAAAACTTATATATTTGAAATCAGCATAAAAATCCGATTCTTTTGATATATCTTTTAGCGTCGAAATTCCGTTTTTTAGAGTTTCGTTTACTATTGAGCCGGGTCGCTCCTTACTACAGTTCGTTACCACGAACTGTTTGATACAGGAATGACTTTAGGGGAAAGACAAGAGGAGGATAGAGGAGAAATTAGTTATAATCCCGAGGCAGTGCTAGTCTTTTTTATAAGTTAAAAGTAATTGAATAAAAACCTCAAGGGGCATTTTTCAGGGGGAGATTTTTCACGTGTAGGTATTTTCCAGAGAGGGTATTTTCTGCGAGGTAGTATTTCCCAGAGGTATTTTTCACAGGAGGTGTTTTACCCGGGGGAAGGGCTGGTTGCCCTCCAATACCTTTTTACTTTTAAAAAGGGAACTAAAAGTTTCTGGTATCAGCCGTCACATGGTTCGGAAAATGTTCAGAAGCATCTTCAACTAAATCAAGAGGTACTTTGTACATCCTGTTTTACAAGACGACGTATCTACAATATGTCGAGAACAGCTGAGGGTATAAAGCTGAGGGTATGAATTTTAAACTTTCTCAGTAGCTTGAAGAGATATTGAAAAAAAAGGCTGGAGCCCAACCAGTCCCCCTCCCATATCCTTTTTAGCTGCAATTTCCTCAAAGACATGTGATCAAAATTCGTTTTCTAGATTCACAAAAGTCAAATATTTTAAACACACATGTTTATTACTTAACGTCCAGAAAGATCTGAATCATTCAAAAAAGCGAGAAAAAAAAGCTATAATGGTATGTGACTTTGGATCTTCTTCTCTTTTTTTGCAGAAATAAAACAAAGCTTTCATTTGAATTATCTTGACAGGCGTTTATATCATGACTTTAAAAAAACAAATAATTCCAACAAGGTTGAACATGAAAAAATTCTAACTTGTGTTTTACCCAATGATATTGCCCCATATTTGTAGAATACTGAAAAACTGAGTTTAGTGGTACACTTGCAAGGCGGTTCAGTTGTAAAGTGGTTCAATTGCATGGTGGCTCAGTTGCACGGTGGTCAAGTTGCACGGTGGTTCAATTGCATGGTGGTTCAGTTGCACGGTGGTTCATTTATAGTGGGTCAGTTGCTTGTGGTTCAATTACACGGTGATTCAGTTGCATGGAACCGTTTTTCACACTTGACAGATTCTTTGTTTTTTTTTTTTTTTTTTTTTTTGCAAGATTCAGATTATTTTGAATGACCTCGCTTGAAACTCGGTAAAGGCTAGGGGAGAACATGCTGTCAAATGTTAAGGTAAGACTCAGGGACCTTAAAGACTATTTTCCACAGTTGGAAAAATTTTGAAAGAATAGATAGATAAATCTGTGGATTAAGAAAATTAGAAGTAACAGAAATGACAGTGGTAAAGTACGGCTCTGAGAAGTGGTTGTTTCAAAAGGCTAAGGAAAAGTAGTTAAATTTTTCTATATGTATTGTCCCAGGATAGTTCTGGGAACTGGTTTGCTTCACTATATCACAGGCAGCGCAATACCGCTGCCTAAGTAAAGAGCGATGTGGCCACAATGTATTATTTATTTATTTATATTTATTTCATTTTTTGTTTTTTTTTCGTTTTAGACCAGGGCACTTCGTATAGAAAGAGTTGTAGCAGAAATTTCGAAAAGGGCTCAATCGATTGGAAACTGATTGATTGGAAATTGACTTTTAATAGTCGAAAGTCGTTGGAAGGCACCTAACCCCCTTCCTTTCCCACCATTTCCTCAAACACATCCAATCAAAATTTGAGATAGCCATTTCGTGCTTTTTATGGAAATTTGAGATAGCCATTTCGTTCAAAGTAGTTGAAAGGTCTGGAAATTATGTATTTGAGGATGACGACCCCCCTACAACCCTCAGGACAAGGCCTGTAAGTTGTACCCTGGGACCATATAAGGCTTATATAAAAAGGGTGATCGTATAAACCTCAGAAGCGGCTCGTTGGGCTGCTAATCAGAAGTTTTTAGTGCCATTTTGGAGATTCAGAATGATGATGCCACTCCCAACACACACACACACACCTCGTATTTTCCTGGCGTGCATCTGATAGAAATTTTGAGATGTCCATTTTTTGTCGTAGAAACTTCGAAAGGGGCTCAGTCAATTGAGTTGAAAGGTCTAGAAATTATGTCTTTGAGAAACTTTCGATCGGAATGGAGCTCATTTGATTGGAAGTCGAGAGTTTATGCCATTTTTAAGAGTCGAAATTGAATGGAGGGACGTTAGCACCCCCCAAGCCAATAATTCCGCAAATCATATCTGATCAAAATTTTTAGAGAGTTATTTTGTTCAGCCTTGTTGAAAGGTCCTTTATTGGGGATGTCAGCCTCCCCACAGTCCTCAGGACAAGGGCTTTAAGTTAGGCAATTCGTTCACTGTTTACACATAGAATACGTTATTGAGAAAGCTATGCATGTTTGAACTTTACTTTCCAAGAAGACGAAGGGTATTCAGATGAGCCTTTCAGAGAGTGTTGAGAGGAGTGTTAAACTAAATCAAAACACATTATGTGTACATGTATTGTCAAAAGGGCACAACATAGGAATAACTAAGCATATTCATTTGGAAAATTCAGTAAATGATAAGGGAGATGATCAAAAAGGCAATATTTGCATGCTATCAATACTACTACAATCATAACCACTACTACCACCAAACTACTCATTCACAGTATGAAGGAGAAATTTGAACTAAATCAAAAGGTGTGAAGCTTAAGCGGAACAGAAATTACTGCTTCTCAAATTCGCAAAACACACCTGAAAAACTGTTTCAAATAAAATTTCTCTTGATATTTCCCTAAATTTATAGAATTCTGAAAAACTAGCGGTTTACTGAAAACACAAAAATTGCGCAAAAAAAGAGGAATAGTAGCAGAAATTTTTTTATATAGCCAGCAGAAAATAGAAGGCTAATTTATAAAGTGCTAAGTAGTCTTTTTCCGCCCATAAAATCAAGAAGTTTTCTATATAATTTTAATTTTCCAATAAACTTCAGCAAACTTAGCCTTTAGCAAAACCCTAGTTATTCAGAATTCCACAAATAATACGAGTCAGTTTATTTGAAATGGTTATACAACATGAATATGTTGTATAATCTGAGAAGCAGCAATTTTGTTAGTCTCAAATTTAAATTTTGCTCCTTTCTTTCACCAGAAAAACTTTGTTTTTAAAATGAATGTAAACAGTACCAAAGGAATCTTCAAGGATACAAATTCGATTCTAGTAATCATGACGCCCGATATTTTAAACGAACATTCAGTTAGAACAACAACAAAAAAAGAAGAAAAAAGTCGGGATATAGTCTTATGATAGAATAGTGAATTGAAATACGTCGATATTAAAGGCTGTCTATACGACAGAGGTCAGGATGGCTTTAGCCTATAGAAGACCAAAGCCTGGGCTGATTCTTAATCTGTATTATTAAATGTCCCCATCCAAAAAAACTTTAAGGTAAAAGTAATATTCCGGTTTTGCCTAAAAATTGAAATAAAAATCCAACATTTTAATCCAAATTTTAAAATCCAGCGCAGGAACTAAAATACACTTGTATAATATATTTAAATATATTTGTATAATAGGTTTTAATCCTAAGAAACCATGGCTGTCACCTAGCTTGTTACGTTGCAGAGATCAACTCTATAAGAATTGCTTAGATAATGGAAATGATCCGATTTGTTCAAAATCTTTTTTAATTTATAGGAATGCCCTTAATAAATTACTGAGAAATATAAAAAAAAGTTTGGAAATAAATTCACTGAAACTTGTGATAACCCTACAAAAACATGAAAAACAATAAAAAGTGTGATATCGACAGAAAACACTATTTTTCAATTCAAAATGTTTTACGAACAAATAAACAAGGAGATGTATGTGATGCTCTTTCTCAGCATTTTGCTAATATTGGCGTAAATTTATCTTCCCGTATTGTACCTCCTGATGATGATCTTCCTTTGGAGTTTTATGTGAAGACTCCAATTGATATTTCTATGCATAACAAACCTTTGTCTAGTGATGAAGTAGAGAAAATGACCTTTGGGATGAAAAGTACATCGGCCAGTGGTGATTCACTTAATCTTCTTGTTTTAAAAACAGCGTTTCCTTATATTGGTAATGTTCTTACTTCCCTTATTAATTTTTGTTTGAAACTAGGAACGTTTCCTGATTGCTTGAAAGTTGCTAAGATAACTCCTATTTTTAAATGCGATAATAAGAATAGTAAGAAGTAGAATTACTACTTCGGTAATTAATGGAGCTCTTGATAATAAGCTTAGAGTAGCTGGTTTGTTTCTGGATTAGATTAAGGCATTTGACACTGTTGACCACTAAATACTATTGCAAAAATGTAAATTTTTTGGACTAAGAGGGGCTACTTTGGCTTTGCTTTGTGATTACCTCCAAAATAGAGAGTAGTACGTTCACATTAATGGATTTTCTTCAAGTAAAAATCTTGTTAAATATGGTATCACCCAGGGGCTGTATTAGGTCCTACTCTTTTTTTATTATTATTAATGATCTTCCAAATACTGTTGCAACTACTTCTAGAATTAGGGATCTAGTCGATCCTGCACCTTCTGGGTCCAGGATCACTACACACTTACTTGCTCATGATGCGACATTGATGTGTGTTGCTTCAACGGAACAACAACTTACCTATATAATTAATGCACCAACGACTGTGACATGTCTTTGGTTGAAGGCAAACCGACTTGGCCTAAATATAAGTGAGGAGTCAAATTTTGTTATATTTTCACGGTCTCCAAATTATTATTTTTTGATTACAGAAATAGCTTCACCGAAGGGAATGGCTTAGCGGTCAAGCTCTGTTAAGTACCTTCGGATTATTATTGACGAAAATTTATCATTTAAGTAAGATGTAAAAGCTATAAGTAAAATAATATCGCGGAATTTAGAGATTATCCGTAAATTAAAGCACTTTTTTCCTTCACATGTTTTAAGGTTATTATTTCTTTATTATTGTTATATTATATTTTTTTACCTTCCACTTAATAGTCCTTCCAATAGGCGCACTGTAGAATAATGTCATAAGATCATTTTGTGGAATAGAGAATCGGGATTTGGTCAGGTCAGTGCACAGTATAATTAATATAGTGTCTGCAGCTGGATTGCGTGATTTTTATACACTGGTTTTTATGTACAAGTATTATTATGAGTATGTTCAAGACTGTTTTGCAGGAATATTTCGAGAAAGGTCCAACGTTCATTGTCACAGAACTCGGAAAAGTGGAGATATTTGGGTTTACCGCCTAGTTTCAAGTATGACTGCTTTTTAAGTTATTTGCAGAGGGACTAAGCTGTAGAATAAGCTTGTCCAAGTACCAAGGAATTACTCATTAGTCAACTTAAACCTGAGCTGTGTTTGGGGTTGCTTGGTAAGTATACCTTAGAAATAGACTGAGATTAATGGTATTAAAATTGACAATAATTGTTTATTTTTTTGTTCAGAATCATGATATTATGTTGTTTTATTGCGCATGAATCATTTATGTAAGTTTTTTTTCTGTGCACGGTTTCACCCTTCTGCTTATTATAGATTAACTCGTTGTTTTTTGTTCTTTTTTTTCTCTCTCTTATTTTTCTTGTTCTTTTTTACTAGTAGCACACCCTCGCAAGCGACACTTTTGGTGTGCTACCGATTGATTTTGCATGTGTTATTTTTTTTAAAAATAAATTGCTATTGCTACTAATCAGATCAAACATAACGAACACAGAGTAACACATAAAAGGGGGATTATCCCTTCTGAAAAGCTTTCTGACACTTCAATGAATCCATTCCTTGTAAATAAAATTATATGTTAAACAACCTATATAGTTTAATGAGTCTACAGATTAGGTTTTCATTAAAACTTTCTCCCTTGTTATACATTTCTTTCAGTGGTATAGAAAACCATTGATGAATCATTTATTGATAAGCCAATTGAAAATACTGCTTCAACAAACTAAGCACTTTCAGAAATTATTCATCCAAGTTTCAAATGTTTCATTTAGGCAGCAATATCCTATAGTTTTGAATTAGATAGTAAAAACAATAATGGTTTTGACAAATAACACCGTCCTTTAAAATAGTAAAATTAAGTTGAAAGTCCGGAATATAAATATGTATTCTAAGTAATGCCTTTACGTTCCGTATAGCCTTGAATTTTGTTGTGATTAAATACATAAACAAGTTTTTTCAACTAAAAGTAGGGAGTGACATTAAAACTTAAAGTAACCAGAAATTGCTATATATATGATAGGGTTGACACCTATTCAATGCCTCACTCTTTACGCTAAAGTTCGACTTTTTCTTCCAATTATATAAGAATGAGTCCTGATACACCAGGACCGTTTAAAAAGAAACAATAAACTTTTTTAAATATTCAAAAAAACAATTAAGCGTAAAGAGCAAGATACTGCAAGATACTAATGTGGGTGCAACTCTCCTCACATATGTAATAATTTCTGTTCTTCTGAAGCATTAACTTTGCCCCTTACTTTCTTAGCTGCCCTCCAAGGTTTTTTTGTTGTAATTTATGTTCGTTTAAGATTAAGGTTTTATTTGACCATATTTCTGCTAATTTTTTGGTTTAATCTTGCTCTTTCAATATTTGTTTACTCTTTTTGGAAAGTTTATTTTAATTAATCTTTAGATAGGATCATAATCCTAATCTTTTTGGAAAGTGTATTTTAATTAATCTATAGATAGGATCTTAATCCTATGGTGACACGATGGATTAATGCTCTGCTTGGTAGTACGGGTTCCGAGGTTTAATCCCAGTTTCCACAAGGCTGGGCGACAGGCTTGTTACTTGTTCTTATGAAAAAGTTCCAGTAGCTAAAATGTCAATTTGACGGTCTATGGCCAACCAATGTATCTGGAGGATCTTTACCCTTAAGATAAGAACTTGGAACCTATACTCTAGAATTCTCGGTATGTCAAATTTAGGATACATTTTCCATCAAAACTGCGCTTTTTAGGATGTTTTCTTTTTTCAACAAATTATGTAGATTTTTTTATGCGAAGAATTTTTTTATGGTAAATTTCAATTAAGTTTGCTTTTTTGAACATAATTTTTTTCGATTGATAGATTATTATCAAAATTCGTATAATGGAGTTTGGATTCCTACTAACACGGGCAACTGTTTATCATATACACAAGGGGATCTAAGAGAGTATATTATAAAATTATGCATTATAACATATGATTGACTCTAAATACATGCTCAACAAATTATGATCTAAACTTCAGCATAAAGACTGAGGTCGTATTGGAAGGCGGGCAAACGCCTTTACACACAGGATAAATTTAAGTGTTAACCTCAGTCTTAACACTGAAAAACCTTTGCTTTTATCTAATTTCTGTTAGTGCTTTTATCTGTGGTCCTCATCAACGACCTGGCCTTTACATTAAACTTTAACTTTAAAATATCATAATTTTGGAAAAGAAAATTACCTTAGAAAAATAAGAGGCATTAAGATTAACTGGGCCAGAAGGCTCTACAATGCCAAAAATGATTTTCATGCCATAAAGTCTAAATTTTTCAACGGAAAACTCATAGAATTCACGCTTCTCCGGGAGTGCCCCCCCACCTCTCTGCGTTGTGAAAATAAGCTAACTACTTCCATTAAAACTACTTCTACAATAAGTGGACGTTATCATTTATACTGCATGAGTTGTTCTAATGTATTTTTAAAAACAAAACAAGGGCATATCCCACCTGCCAAGTATTACAACCTATTGCATCAGTATATACGCATAAACTTCAACAGAGTAAAACACCCGTTATGTTTTTCTTATAATATTTAAAAATAATAGTTTTGTTATTTCATGCGTAATTTTGGACAGTCCTTTGAAAAAGGGACCCAACCCATTAGTGACAACTGTTGATGGAGGACTGACACTCCCTATTAGACCTTGGGAGATATATATGGTACAAAGTAAGATCCAAGGCTTAAGGATCTTCAAAGTTGTTTAAAATTTGACAGACCAAAAAATACCACAAAATTACCTTATAAAGTTATGGGCTTATTATCCTAGGTTTTGTTGTTCCTAGTTTATGAGAAACTTCAATCATGAATGAGTGAATATATTAACTAATAAAGAAAATATACCTGGTGGAGAGTAGATCCTCGCGCAAGCTACTTGGGGAATGAAACTGTCGAAAACGGTTTGTTGTTTTGTAGAAAGATGTCGAAATGGTTCCGCAAGTAAATAATCGCTACAGAAAAAGTTTAATACGACCTAAAATATGATTGAGCACGAACCATCCAGATGGCCAGTTGTTGAGCACCACTTTTCAAATTTGAAATCAGCATCAAAGCCAAGGTTGTGTGATAACGAGAAAATTGCAAGAAAATGTGGATTGTTCAAAATTAAATAGATACCAAGAATGTTTATGCCATTCAATTCATCCACACATTCTTGAAGACAAATTCAACAGCTCCACTCTAAACTGTAATTTAGAACATATTCAATGCTCAAATACAGTCATATTTTTAGAAGTCTTTTGACTCAGGCTCCCAACGATATTATAAACTGAAATTTTTAAGTTCAAATATCTATTTAAGCTTTTCTTGATCAAAAATTAAAAGTTTAGATTAAGATTTTACAATCATCCAGAAATGACTAAATTGAACAAAGAAGTATGGTCGAAAAAAAACTCGTAATTAAATTCTAAACATGCCTAGGCAAATCCCCTTACAAAAAGATCAGCACAGTAAAAGAACTCCAATATAAGGACAGGTTTAAATTGTAGCTAAAATAATAAGTATCAGTTTTGTATGAGAGTTCATACTGCAAACACCTTTTTGGATATAAACATTAATACAGTAAGACAATTGTTATTCTCTGGCTGGTCATTCAAGGTGTTAGCATCTCGCTAAAGTCAACCGTGCAAAACCTGTTTTTTGCATAAGATTATTGTTGATAGCAAGCAATGATCTAAGGTGATTTTAACTAGATCGTAATTATTGATTTATTAAATGATGGCGAGCGTCAGCAAAAAGGATTTTGAGGACTTTAAAGTTAGCATCAATGCCAAGCTGATGAAACTTGATAAACTTGATATAATTTTGGCAAACCAAAACGAATTGTCACTAAAGTTTGTGAGTTTGAAAGCTGATATTGAAGTCATAAAATCGGATGGAATAGAACGTGGCAACAGGATTCGTGAACTTGAAAGTCAATTGAATGCTCATAAAGCTTCCTGCGAATTACTTTCGAAAGAACTATTGCTAATTGACTTAAAAAGCAGAAAAAAACCTCATCATTCATGGTCTACGAAACGAAAAGGGTAACCAAACCCTGGAATCTAACGTGAAATCATGGATCAGTGATACTTTGGGAATTTCTAGCCCTATTACAATTGACAATTTGTATAGACTGGGGTCTAAAACAAGCAATAACATTACCACTAGGCGAGGCTCATCGAAAACTGAGACGTTAAAACCAGTTTTTCTTTCCCTTAGCAACGACAAAGATGTGCAATTAATTATGCGTAATGTGGGGAAGCTTAAAGGGTCCGGAGCTCGCGTTGTGTCTGATCTTCCTCCCAAACTTAACGATATCAGGAACAACCTCCTTGCTAAGGCTAAAGGTCTGCGCGAAGCTGGAAAATGGGAGTCCTCCAGGATCAAACAAAAGGGAGCGGATCTATGGTTAGAAGTATGTCACCTGAACTCTGATAAGTGGATAAAATACGATGACCAACATGAAGCTTAATAGTTATTATTGAACTCCAGTGAAGATTATAATGATTATTTAAAATGTCTATTATTCCTTTTAAGTGACAACACTTGAAAGTTCTTCTTTTTTCTTTTCTTTTTTTTTTGATGGGGTTTTGTCGAGATAAGTGATGATTTTTGCTGTGAGTATGGGTTAGATTTTAATTTGTAGGGAAATATGTATGTGTATGTGTATATATGGGTATATATATATATGTGTATGTATATGTATATGTATATATATATATATATATATATACATATATATATTTGTTTCTTTTTTTTTCTTGTCGTCATCATGGTTTGTTTAAAATTTAAATACGATCTAGCCGTAATAATCATGGTCCTTTTTTTTGTCTTTTGTTGTCTTCTTTTTCTTTTTCTTTCATTATTTGCGAAAGTTTCTGTTAGTTCGGATCATAATTCTGATTTTGCACATTGGATGATAATTGCATTGGGGATAGACTGAGATACCTTGAGTCTAACACTTTTGATTTTTCCATATTCCGAGCCATGATAAATTTTCAGGAAATAAGATAAATGACGGTGGGCTAATTAACTTTCCAAATTGTAAATATAAATTACCTTCCGAAGTTTCTGATCTTCCCAGTACCGGTGTTGTGAGAACAGGATTTTTAAATTGTAGGGTTTTTTCTAGTTCACAGGATGATCTTATTGATGTAGTTCATAAATTATCTTGTCATGTCGTTGGATTCTGTGAGACTTCTCTTACAGACCTGACTCCTCAGGTTGTTTTTCCTGGATATCAATTTATTTTTAAAAACCGATTGACTAGGCGCCAAGGTGGTTTAGCAGTAATAGTTAAAGAAGGTATCTCTTTTCGACGCATTGCAAATCTGGAAGGTTCTCATGAGGAAATGCTTTTTGAAGTAATGGTGACTGAAATTAGTCTTGGAAAAAACGATGTTTTTTTTTGCGTAGTATACCGACCGCCTTCTTTTCCAGTCAAATCTTTCCTCTCTAAACTCCATGATTTTTTGCATCAACCCCGTTTTCAAAATAAAGATGTAATCCTTTCCGGAGATTTCAATATTGACCTTCTAGAAGCTTCAAATGAATCTTCTGTTGAGTTATTGTCTTCATGCTTTTCTGCGTGTCTGCTTCCTACTTGCCTGATACCTACAAGAATTTCACCTAGTTCTGATTCTATCATTGATAATATTTTTACATCTTTACCTATTCAAGCAAATTTTGCTGTTTTAAGTGATATATCGGATCATTTCCTGCTGGTTTCAGATTTAGCTTTTACTTATAAAATACCACAGGTAAGTAAGGAACGTCAAGGACGGTTAATAAATAAAATAACATTAAAGCACCTGAATGAAAGCCTTGGACTATTGGATTGGCAGGAGGTAATATCCACGGAGGATACAGATATGGCAACTGATAATTTTCTAAAAAATTTCAATTGCTGCCTTGATTCTAGTTGCCCATTTGTTACGATTAAAATTTGCAGAGAAAAATTTCCTATAAGGCCATGGATAACGTCTGGAATTTTGATATCAGTTAAGAAAAAAATCAGTTATTTAAAAAGCAGTTAAAGAATCCAACTGATTATAATATTAAAAATTTTAGTATTTTCAAAAATAAATTAACCACAATGATACGTTTGTCGAAACAATTGTATTATAAAAAGTCTTTCGAAGAAGCTCAAAATTCTCCTCGCAAAACGTGGTCTTTAATTAATTATTCTATAAAAAAAGAAAATAAGTCTAATTTTCCTGAAGTTACTAGTTTAGAAGATGATTCAACTACTAATAAATCGGAGAAAGTGGCTGATATTTTGAATACTTATTTTGCTAAAATAGGAGAGAAAATTGTTTCATCAGTAATGAACCAGTTTGATTCACGTAGTAATAAACATTTTTCTTCATACCTTCCATCTCCTCAAAGTAATTCAATTTTTCTTGGGCCTATTTCTCATTCTGAAATAACAAAAATAGTCTGTGATCTAAATCCACGTAATTCAGCGGGAATTGACGGGTCTAGTTCTAAAATTGTTAAAGAAATACTGTCTGAAATAATATTACCATTACAGCATATAATTAATCTTTCATTTAAAACTAGAGTTTTCCCATCTGCTTTTAAAGAAGTGCGGATAGTTCCGCTTCACAAAGGTGACTCTCCTGAAAATCCATCAAATTACCGCCCTATTTCTATTTTGTCAGCATTGTCTAAAATACTTGAGAAGGCAATTTATAAGAGGTTTTATGACTTTCTTAAATCGTCTAATTTCTTCACAAATTTCCAGTTTGGTTTCCGGTCTGGACACAACACTGAACATGCTATCGTTGCTCTCATCCAATATATTCATGAATGCTTAGATAGAGGTGAAATTCCAGCAACAATATGT
Organism: Artemia franciscana; assembly: GCF_032884065.1. Lineage (NCBI taxonomy): Eukaryota > Metazoa > Arthropoda > Branchiopoda > Anostraca > Artemiidae > Artemia > Artemia franciscana. The sequence continues at coordinate 24,435,917 of NC_088865.1, read as the reverse complement.
TTAGATTTTAAAAAAGCATTCGATACAATATCCCATTGTATTCTTTTTAGTAAATTGGATAATTGTGGTGTGCGTGGACCGGCGTTGGATCTAGTTAAATCTTATCTTGATTAGAGAAAGCAACGATTAGATGGAGGCAATTTCCTCTCTTCACCTGTACATCAGTTTTCGAAGGTTTGGGTCCTCAGGGCTCTGTCCTAGGTCCTCTCCTTTTTTTAATTTATATAAATGATTTTCACCGCGCTTTTACATCCCCGTGTCTCAACACACATTTTGCTGATGATACGGCAGTTTCAATTTCTGAAAAGAATGACGAGGAGTTGGAGACAAAACTGAATACTGCATTTTCTAATGTTCTTGATTGGTGTTCTTCAAATTTTATTGCTTTGAATGTATCAAAAGCAAATTTCATAATTTACGGCAGAAAGTCAAATATCTGCCCTCGTATTACCCGAGTTACTTCTTCAAAGTATCTATTATCAATATCTCGGGTGAAAATGACAAAGTACCTTGGACTTGTGATTGACGAAAGCTTATCTTTTAAAACACACATTCAAAATCTACGATTAAAGATTTCAAGGTATGTTGGTTTAATGCGAAGGTTAAAGCTTTGTTTGCCCTACTCTGCTTTACGAAGTATTTATTTTGCTCTGATTCAGACTAATATTAATTATTGTTCTCTAGTATATTTATCTACATTTAAAAGCCATATTAAACCAATACAGATTTTACAAAATAAAGCCCTAAGAATCCTTAAACTTTTTGTTCCATCACCTATTGAACTTCCAAATAAGTCTTCTACTGCATCTTTATATACTTATCTAGATATACTTCCAGTCTCTCAACAATTTGCTTTTGGAGCAATTCTTTTCAAAATCAATTATGACATTAAGAAATTACCGCCATATTACCTCCATCAAAGTTTGTTCTCCCAATCACAAGATTTACATAAATATAACACTCGACAAAAAAAGGATATCTACATTGACAAGTATAATACTGAGAGATCTAAATTCGCTCCGTTTGTGTCAATAGCTCGGTGCTGGGATGCTCACAAGGCTCTTATTGATAAATTTTCTTCTATCCATTTAATAAAAAGGAAACTTAAATTTCATTTAGTTCAGGATTATTTTTAATTAAGTATCTTTTTAGTAAGGCAAAGTTTTTGTATGGTTCGTTGCTCTGGGTGATTATGGGCCTCTCAGCTATCTTCCAGTATTAATTTATATTTAATAATATTACATTCTTAATTTCTTCAATAGTATTGAATGATCCTGAGCTAGCTGCTACTTTCATATTATTGTTGTGTTATTGTATCTTTGCCGTCATGTTTATCTTTGTATTGTAGTGTGTTATTATTTTATCTTTGTCTAGGCCTAGTTTTTCGAGCTTGTCTCCCCATGGGCCTATGTCATATATATATATATATATATATATATATATATATATATATATATATATATATATATATATATATATATATATATATATATATATATATATATACATGTATGTGCGATTAATAAATAAATGAACTTGAACTTGAACAGGTCGGCTGACCTTGTACTGTCAGCCGAAGCTGAGAAACGCAAAATGACATTTGTTGTATCAAACGTCCTAAAAAAAAGTTCGCAGAAAATCAATCTTCTTACCCTAAGCCCGCACAAAGAGATGTATTTGGATAAGTAATATTTTTATTCATTTCATCAAAGAAAAGTATTTCAGACTCGATATCAGCAATGGAAATCGTCGTCATATTCTGATAGATCGTCGAATGGAATGAAAACGAAATAATCAAAAAAAGAAAATAAAACTTAGCAATTTTTATAATAATGTTCGTTCTATTATAGGCAGGACAATAGTATGGCCTAAGTAAAGAGCAGTGTGGGTACTTATTTATTGATTTTTTTTTTGGTCTTAGACCAGGGCACTTTGTATCGAAGTAGTTGTCGTAGAAACCTCGAAAAGAGCTCATTCAAATGGAGATTGAAAGGTCTAGTGCCCATTTTAATAGTCGAAAGTGATTGGAGAGCAACTAACCCTCCTCTAAAACCCGCCATTTCCCCAAACACATCCAATCAAAATTTTGATATAGCCATTTTGTCCAGCGCAGTTGAAAAGCCCGGAAATCATGTATTTAAGAATTACAACCCATTCACCCCCCAGTCCTCAGGGTAGGGGTTGTACGTTACGCTCTGGATGGAAATAGGGTTTATACAGAAAGAGTGATCGTATAAACTTTGGAAGGGACTAATTGGATCTGGAACCAGAAGTTCTAGTGCCGTTTTTAAGATTCAGTGATCGGAGGGTGGATACCCCCTCCCCCACCTCGTTTGTTCCCAAATACATCTAACAGAAATTTTGAGATGACCATTTGCTGTCTTAGAAACTTTCAAAAATGGCTAATTCGACAAGAAATTTAAAGAGCTAGTGCCATTTTTAATAGTCAAAAGTGAATTTAGGGCAACAAGCAACTCCCCCCTGCACCTATCGATTCCCAAAACATATCCAATCACAATTTTGAGATGACATTTTGTTCAGCGTATTTTAAAGGTCTGGAAATTATGTCTTCAAGCATGACAACCTCCCCCCCCCCCACACAGCTCTCAGCACAAGCATTGTAAGATATGCCCCTAGGGCATATAAGGTTTATATGGCGAATATCGCTGTAAAAACTCCAGAGGAAGCACATTTGATTCGAAATAAGATGTTCTAGTGCCCTTTCTGTGAGTTAAAGAAATCGGGGGCAGCCCCCCCACGTCATATTTTCCACAAAGGTATTCGGTTTCCTCAAAATTTTCCACAAAAATTTTGAGATAGCGATTCGTTTAAAAACAGTCCAAAGATCATACAATAAAACCTTTGGGGTTGACAGGATCCCCCCGAGTCTGGAGGTAAGGGTGGGAAGTTATGCCCCAGAGACATATGAAGTTTTTAATGGAAGGGGTGGTCGTGTAAACTTTAAAAGAGGCTCATTTGGTTAAAAGTGTATAGTTCTAGTTCGCTTTTAAGATTCAAACATCATCAAGAGCAACTAGCCCCCATCCCTGATATGCTCTTTTCCCGAAACGCATTCAATTGAAATTGTGAGATAGCTATTTTGTTACTAATAGCCCAAAACTCATATAACAATGTATTTAGGGTGGACACAATCCCCCAGAGCCCATGGACAAGGGTTGTAAGTGATGCCCCGGGGTATTTACCAATACCCCGGTTTTAATGGAATGGGTGGTCGTGTAAATTTTGAATCGGATAGAACCCATTTGATCGGAAGTCGGAAGTTTAAGTGCCGTTTTAAGAGTCAAAAATGGACGGAGGGCAATCAGCTCACCCAAGCCTTTCATTCACCATGACCCATCCAATAGATATTTTTAGAGATCCATTTTGTTCAGCCTTGTTGAAAGGTCCAGTAATAATGTCTTTGGGGATATCAACCTCTCCATATTCCTCAGGATAAGGCCTGTAAGTTAGGCAATTCGTTCAATGTTTACACATAGAATATGTTATTGAGAAGTGTGTGCATGTTTGAACTTTATTTTCCAAGATAACGAATGGCATTCAGGTGAGCTTTTCAGAGGACGCTGAGGAGAGTGAACTAAATCAAAAAAATGCTATGTGTATATGGATTGTCAAAGGTGTGACACATGAATAGCTAAGTAAATTAATTTTGAAAATTCAGGAAATGATAAGGGATATGATAAAAAAGGCAATATTTGCATGCTACCAATACTACTACAACTACCACCATTATTACTATCACGCTACTCCATTGACTATATTGATGGGAAATTTGAACTAAATCAAAAGACGCTATGTGGATGCACATTCCTAAAATGAAGTATCTCAAGAGTTAATTTGGGTATTAAGTTGAAACTTTCAGAGAATGCTTAAAGGAGAAGATAGTCTCACCAAAAGCCATTATGTGCATATTACTGCTAATTGTGCTGTTACTGCTGCATTTACTACTGTTACTACTACTTTTTATGTTGCAACTACTTGTATGGTTAAGAGCATTGGGATGAAAATTTCAAGAAGTATATGAAAATACAGGTTATCAAAAGGACATATCAGCAATGTCATAGAAATGGCTAATTGTATTAAGTTGACTTCGAGGGCTTGATGAGAGGGCTTATCTACCGACCAAAAGGCATTATGTTAATACTACTTATGCTAGTAGTACTATCAATATTCGATACTATTATTAGTAACATTACACTACTACTGTGACTACTATTACAACTATGCCTAAGGATGTAAAGGTAAAATTTTCAAGGAATTTTGTAGGGAAAGGTGAACTGAATCACAACACGCCGTCTGTATGCAGATTGATAAAAGGGTGTAAATGCAATATCCAAGGAACAGTTTAATGTGTGAAATTTAAAATAGAATGGCTTATTATGAAGGATGTTGAACTAAACGAAAGAAAATATTTGCGTCCTAATGCTACTGTTTCTACTCATACTACTACTCCTGTTACTGTTATTATTACTTCTATTACTACTATTGCTACTAAAAGTTATGCTACTACAATTAATTCTACTGCTACTAAAACTGCTACTGCTACTAAAGCTAAGAATATTAAGGTGACAATTTTGGGACATATAGAAAATATATAGAACTAATTAGAAATAGACTATGCCCGCACAAGTTGTCAAGCAGACGCATCAGAAACGCTTCAGCAACGGTTGACGGTATTAAACTGAAACTTTCAGTGTGTGTTGAAGGGGATGTTCAAAAAACCAAAGGTTCTATGCATAATGCTGCTACTAATACCACTACAGCTATTACAACTGCGAGCTAAGGGCAGTAAGGTGAAGCTTTTAAGGAATATTTTGGCGGATGTTGAAATAAATAAAGAAAAATCTATAAGCATGTGGAACTTCAAAAAGGCGACAAACCAATATCTGAAGAAGAACTTGTATTATTAAGTATGAACTTTAAGGGTAAGCTGCATGGGATTTTGAACTAACCAGAAGGTACTATGCGTACACTTTCAATACTACCGCAATATTTGCTGTAACTAATAACGCCAAGGGTATTAAAGTGAGACTTTTAGGGAACATTTAGGAGACACTTCAATTAAACTGAAAAATTGCTTGCAAGCAGGTTTTCAAAAGGACATATAAGCAGTATCATAGGTAGCACCACTCTATAATTACCAGAAATATAATTGAAACTCTTACAGGAGCTAATATGATTCAAAATTAAAAGTTCTGTTGCCCTTTTTAAGAGTGAAAAGAGATTGGAGGGCAATCAGCCTTTCTCTCAAGCTCATTCATTTTCGAAACAAATCCATTCAAAATTTTGAGACAACCATTTTGCTAAGCATAGTAGAACGGTCCAGCAACCATGTCTCTAGGGATATTGGGCGTGTCAACCCCCCACAATTACGCAATTGGCCCATTATGCTTTAAAATTAAATGTTGCTTTAAGCTAAATCAAAAGGTATTGTTTTAACGGTTGCCAACAAGACACCTCACCAATACATCGAAAACAACTAGTATTAAATTAAAACTTTTGAGGCTACTACTATTGCTACTTCTGCTCTTACAATTTAAATAAATAAAAAGAATGTAAGCGTATCCCGGTTTTCACAGAGCATAGATATGATCTTTTAAGAACGATATTAAGTTTAGTTTTTCAGGTCAACTTCAGGAGTTATAAAATTAAAATATACTGTTCGTGTCAGAATTAAAAATTGTGGAAGTCCAGAATTAAGTGAGAGGATCTCTCCATGGTGGAATTCATCATCGCTTTCATCATTCGCTGGATTTTCGAGCATTATTTAGAAAAACAACGAGAAATTAAATTAAAAAACAGGTTTTTTCAACAGACAGTAGGAACAATATTAAAACTTGAAACTAACAGAAATTATTACATATATGAGGTGGGTCGTCCCCTCCTCAATACCCCATTCTTTATACTAAAGAATTTTTAGTAATTTTAAAAGAGATATTTATTCTAATTAAACGGTTTCTGTGATTCAGGAGTCATTCTTAAAGAATTGGAACAAAATTTGAACTTTAACGTAAAGAGCAAGGTATTAACGAGGGGGTATTACCGAGGTATTACCAATAAAACGTTTACCAATAAAAATAAAATACCAAGATATTACCAATAAAAACGCTCGTAAATAAAATTATAAGTTCCAGTGGCCTTTTAAGTAACCAAAAAAATTGGAGGAAAACTAGGCCCATTCCCCCACCCTTTTTTCTCAAAATCGTCCGATTAAAACCTTGAGAAAGCCATTTAGCTAAAAAGTAAAATTAATACGCAAACGTCGTTTTAATTATTCATTTGCGGTGAGCTAAAATCAAAACATGCATTAACTCAAAAACATTCAGAAATTAAATTAAAAAAGGGTTTTTCTTACTGAAAGTTAGGAGCGACACTAAAATTTAAAATTAACAGAAATTATCCCGTATATGAAATGGGATGTCCCCTCCTCGAGACCCAACTCTTTGCGCTGAAGTTTGATCCTTTCTAACAGCTCTATTTTTTAAAAGAATAAAAAAACTTTAGCGTAAAGAGCAGGGCGATAAGGAGAGGACAGCCCCTTTCATATACGGAATAATTTCTGTTTGTTCGAAGTTTCAATGTCGCGCCTTAATTTCAGTTAAAAAATACATGTTTTTTTTATATTTAATCTGTATGTTTGTTCCCACAAAATAGTGGAAAGCGCCACTTTCTCGTGTCACAATGTATTTTGTCACCTAAGGGTACTAGAACTTTTGATTTCAGTCAAATTAATTCCTGCCGTTCTGTTAGAAAAATGCAAAATGCAAGCAAATTTTTTGGATTACGCCTCTTCATTACGGTTTTCTGATATGTCTAATTGTGGGATTCCATCAGGATCGCTTGCCTTTTTGAGGGTGTTTCCCTCTTTATTGAAAATAAGGTAAATTTTTCCAGGCTCGAAGCTTTTGCTGGGTAGCATTAAACATAAATTGCTATATATATTTGGAATGAGCGCAAAAAGGATATTCTTTTCTTGCATTGACTGTAATGAAAATTCTGTTTTTAGAGTTATTCGTTACTTTTGGCCGAAGTCGCTTTACTTACGGTTCATTACCATGAAATGTCTGACTAAATTAAATTTTAAAGCTTTAGAGGTAGTTTAATTGGTGTTACGTTTTCCTTACAGGATTGTCATATAAGATTATAGCATCAGAGTAAAGTTCAATGATTTGCAGTTGCATTAATTAGAGGGGATGACATGTGCCCACTTGATCCAGCGCCACCCTTTGACATGGAAAAAGGTCTTTTTTGGAATACTTTCAGTATGGCAAAATGTCAAACTTCAAAATTTTTGTTTTCATTGAAAAACAAATAGGCAAATTTAGCCCCCCCCCCCACTAAATTTTGAGAATTAAATTATCCCCTCTATATTTTCATGAAGTAATGTAACTACAAAATTAATTTATTCATAAATAAAGCAAAAAAAGTACTTGTCTCCGCCGTTCGACCAAAAACAGTTGCCTGCAATTTCGACGAACAAGCATGTAGACTTTAAATAAACAGCAAGTTCTTAGCACTAATTTCTGGTAAAAATTTGCCAGCAGGAGAAAACTTCAAGCGTGAGATTATAAAAATTATGAAAGCAACTTCTGAAATAAATATCTCGTTGAACTTGATAAATTATTTACGAACTCGCTTTCTATTTGCCAGGTTTGTGTTTTACTATTACCCGCGTCTTGAGTCCTTTACACATTAGCTTGAACCTTTCAATATACTGTGTGTGTATTTCAATATACTGTTTTATGCTTTATGTCAGTTCATATGTTTTTCACGTTGACTAAGAGGATGGCCAAAAACTTACTGTAACAAATGAAATGGTATAAACGTCCTTTAGAAGATTGTCCTGTGAAAATCACTGTGTTAACCCCCAGAAATTATTTTTCCGCATAAAGAAAAACATTTAAAACCGTTCTTACAAAGTATGAAAACGTCCTTCCTGAGTAGATTGATTGATGTTTGTTGTTATTTTATATTGTAGTAGAAATTTTCCATTCGCAAAGTTTGCTTTAAATTTTTTTATTCATAGGCCTACTGTCTTAAATGAAGAATTGCTTCGGATTTAATGAGGCAATAAATCTGGCTTTGTTGACTCAGGCAAGCATAGAAAACAAACAAAGACATTTATTAAGTTGTTCTAACAGTTCCTTTCTATTTGACTTCCGTGACCAATCTATTAGTCTGTCATGAAAGGTGTAGAAATATTTTCAAAAATATTCAGGAAAACATGCTGGGGCAAAATTGCAGGGCATAAAAGATTATTTTGGGTGGCTAATGGTCTGATGTAGAGTTAGTGCCAAAACTTAGTAACTAATCCTTATTTTTTCTTGGTAATTCTTCCAACTTCTTTCCGATCTTCAATGTCAAGCAAAGTTGTTTTCCTGAGTAGCTAAGAGAAAATTAATTAAACAAAATTTGGAAACATATAAAACCTTCCTGGGACGATTTATAACTGTAGATTTGGTATTGGACCATTTACCTGCGTAAAAAAACTAAAACTGAATTTTGATCTTCATTCATAGCTTAATTGCAATAAATTTTGCACAAAAGCTGACTCTATACAACACACTTAAGTATTAAGTTATTTATGTATGATTTAATGGTACTTTTGAACCCACGTAGTTCGATATCTATTACTCAAATCAAGTTGAACTCTTGAACTTGTTGTTCATATCTTTGATGATTTTTTCAGTGCAAGTGCATATATTTTTCAGAAGTTCCTTCTGATTGATCATTGTACTATTATTTAAGATTCCTTTATTTGCTTCGAAAAGGCCGATTTTTTTCGAGCCATTCGATATTACGAGCTCCTGAGTGATTATAAACCCAGATAATTAATCTGAAAGATCGGCAACTACCACCTTTGTGTCTTTTATTACAAGGTTAAAAAAACAGTCATCAATCAAGATAGCCGAAGTTCCTTGTATTCCAGATAAAAAGTCACTTTTTCATAATTTACTGTCAAAATATTCCGATAGTTGAACCAAGTACTAATCCAACAACTTCGTGCATCGCAGTTTTGGATGGATTTTGAACAAATTTGACTGGAAAGGTTAATTTTTTTGCCAAAAGTTCAATATGCGTGATTTAATGAAATATTATTTATGATTGTTTTTTAAATTCATTTGGTAGTGGGCTCACTGATTCATAATGATAAATAGCATTGATGTAAGCAGATCACATAGAACAAAAGCAAAAACAAAAACTAAGTCAAAGTATTATAACAGACTTTGTAATACTATATTGTGACATAGTATTTTAGGTTAACCTTTATTTATAGCTGTGTAGGTTAGACTAACCTAACCTACTAGCATATCATGATAAATTAAATATCACGAACAAAAATAAGCCCGCAACAAGTTCCACGAACAAAACCAAGTTCACGAGAAGAAAAATCAATGTACAAGTTTCACGAAGAACAAAATCAACATGTAACAAATTTCATGTGCAAAAATCAACACGCAACAATTTCAACGGAAAAAAGTCAGCATGCAGCAAGTTCCACGAAAATAATTAGTTTCACGAGAGAGAAAAATCAATTTACAAGTTTCAAGAAGAAAAAATCTACATGAAACAAGTTTCACGCACAAAATATTAGCACACAGCAAGTTCCACGGACAAAGCCACGACGCAAAAAGTTCCAAGAACAAAATCAGTTTCACGAAGAGAAATATCAAAGTACAAGTTTCACAAAGGGAAAAATCAAAATGCAATAAGTTTCAGGAACAAAATCAGTACGCAAAATATTCCATAAATCAATGTCACGAAGAGGAAAAATCAACAAGCAACATGTTTCACAGACAAAAAATCAACACGCAAAAAGTTCCTTGAAAAAAAAATTAGCACACAGCAAGATCCATGAACAAAATGAGTTTCGTAAGAGAAAAATCAATGTACAAGCTTCAAGAAGAGAAAAATAAACATTCAACAAGTTTCGGGAACAAAAATTAGCTCTTAAAAAGTTCCATGAACAAAAATCACCACGCAACAAGGTTGACGAACAAAATTAAGCTTGTACCTTGAACAAAATCAGTTTCATTAGGAGATAAATCAACATACAACAAGTTTCACAAACACAATCAGCCCGCTACAATTTTTATGAACAAAATTACTTTCATGTGGAGACAAATCAATGTAAAAGTTTTACAAAGAGAAAAATCAACGTGCAGTAAGTTCCACGAAAAAAAGCACACAACAAGTTTCATGAACAAAATTAATGTACAAGTTTCACGAAGAGGAAAATCAATGTGCAACACGTTCCACGAACATTAATCAGCATGCGCACAAAAGAGTGCACTTGTGTCACACAAAAAAATCGTTCAAAAACCCTCCACGCAGTTAAAACAGCTTTAAATACCACATCCTTAGAATTGCATACCATTGGAGAATCATTTTACAGTCAACGGAAAGTGAACTGATAGTTTTAGACCCCCTAAATTTATGATTGGTATTCAGTGACACTTTTGAGGCTATTCCTCTGAGAAATTCATTGTCACAATGGCGAATTGCGCAGGAATCCCCAATTGCGACTTGCTTTGTGTTTGTACTGGGGAATATGACTTTTCTCAAAGTATCTATCACCAACTACTCTATCAACAAGTGAAATGAATCATCTTTATACAACTTTGAGAAGTTATGCCAGCTTTCCCTCTTACAAAGACTATCCGTCTTGGCTTTATTGTAACTAGCCACGGCTTGGCTCTAAAGTCTCCCATCAAGTTGTTCAGGTTTAAGCTTTATGAAGCAACTTAAGTCTGAAATCAAAGACACAATAGCATATCATAAAGCAAGAGAAGTTATGCTACTGATCTTTGAGTATGTCAAGTCTCTTGTTTGCAAATCACCAATGTTGTACAACACACTAGCATTCCTGATTAGCAGTATTGATGAGCCACGAAATGGTCTGTGTACTGGCCAGGACCAGTATTATTTCAAATAGGTATTTTGGACTCTCTGTTCTATTATATTTTTACCCTTGATCAGGACCGTTCCTGGTCATTCGCTAATGTTCATTTGAGGATTATAAATAATTAGACATTACAAGGATTTGAAAAACTTATTTTGACACTTTATTCAATTTATCGAATAAAAATAACATTCAGTCGATAACAGTAATTTTTCTATTTTATTTAGTTTATTTTTTTGTCACTAACGTGCTTATAATTTGCTCAGTTAGATTGAACTACAGCTAAAAGGACCAAAATGTAATGAGCTGCAAGCGAAACTCCTTACTTGATACTATTTAATACTTCAGGTGATTTTTAAGGGTTAAGCACCCTTCGGAGGTACCTATTCGCAGGTGTATTTGTGTTCAGTGGGTTCACTGATGACCAAAAACTGCTTTCAGATTGTGTGCAACAGATGTGTCATGGGGATGTCACATTCTAGGTCTTGGCAACTGGACTAGTATAAAGAAAACAGTATATTGATGTTCCAAGTTGCAGAGAAACTAACGCCGCATAGCAACGCATTCGTTCCTGGAAAGTCGGGTAGTGTATTAAAGATTAATACTTAAAATGGATGCTTACATGAATGCTTGATTTAAATAAGTTGATGCACTTTATCTTTAATGTATAACTGATGCATAACTGTGCATCAGCTATAATAAGGGAGGGATAGTGGGTCATTTTATACGAGAGGAGGGGGATATGCTGCAAAGAGTGTATTTTAATACGCAAATGTCCTAGCTCTCATTATGCCTTCAGATAAATATATCATGAGTTCCGGAGTAGAGAGGAAATGGGGCGGAAAACTAATATCTAATCTCTCTTGATTCCCGGGAATGTTTTTGGTCTACACACTTGTTATAAATGCAAAACGGGGAAGGGTAATAGTGCCCCTACTACTGCAGATGTGTTTTTCTATGTAGCATAGAATATTGGATTCAACATGCCTACCGGTAGAGAGGTGGAAAAGACGAGGTGGGCATCATGCACCTCACTAGGAAATTTCCAAGGGGGGTAAGTGCTACCAAGAACTTTGTTTTGAGCAATTTTAAATAACAATATTACTCTGTTCCTATTTACCTGTATTGTTTGATTTCATTTGATTATTTGTTTGATTTGACAAAAAAATGGTTTTAAACGGTTTTATGTCAGTAATTTACAAACGTCAGGCTGAATTGGGTAATTAAAGAAATAATTGTCTCCAATGTCCGGGCATAGACTGCTATGCAATATTCAAACTGCCCCTTTTTAAACAACGATTCCATGGATAGGTTTTAGTAAAAATAATGGTGATAATACTTAGTCGTACTTGTAGCAGGATTCAAGCATTTTAGCTCTCCCTGGCGTCCAATGGCTTCGTCATTGTAGTAAGCCAGGAGTCTCCGTCGTTTGCGAGTGGCTCAATCAGTTCGAGCCAGGACTTTTCCTATCTTCGTCCATACTTCTTGAAGCCACCGATTGCGTCTTGGTCAGTCTTGATGCAGGTGAGCCACGTTTTCTTTGGTCCCCTATGTCGCTTTTTCTGTCCCGGAAAAGGCGTACATCCGAAGGCTATATTGAAGAAGGCGTGGTGTGGGCGGCGAAGTGTATGGCCAAACCATCGGAGTATTCTTTTTTTAATTATAGAGGCCAAATCAAAACACTAATGGCAGATTTTGAGGGGTTGTTTATTGCTGAATCGATTATGGAATTTAATACTGATGATTCTCCTTAGACATGAATGGTCAAATACTTTGAAAACTTGAAGGTCGGATGCTTTCAGAGCCCATGTCTCAGAGTCGAAGAGTAAGACAGACCAAATAAGGGCCTGATATATCCTTATTATTCTCTTCAAACGAACATTTTCTGGCTCCATAGAGGGTGATTTAGCTGGATGAAGACTCCAGTTACTGAAGTAATTCTCGTCTGAATTTTGGATTTGCATCCTCCAGTTGGTCTACCAGAGAGCCTAGGTACTTAATTCAGATATATCGTCTGTTGAAGACTGTTCAAGTAAAATTGGGAGGTTTGGAGATGGTATACCAGACACTATGACTTTTCTCCGAGGAGTTTATCTTCAGGTCGACCAGAGGATTCTTTTGCTACCTTCGATAGCATGGATTAGGCTTCTGAATGATCTTCAGCTAATAAAAAAATATCGTCGGCCTAGTCCAGATTAGTGATAACAAAATTGGGATTTACTTGAACGCCTGAAAAGATCGTCAGTGCTCTGGTCATAATCCAGTAGATTACGAAATCATCCTTTGTCATGGCCTTCCAGATTCCAACCCTTAGTTCAGAATAAAACTGTAATAAAATCTTTGAATAAAGACACTGCCAGTTTGTGGTGTTTTGCCCTGTCTTTGTTTTAAGACGAATATTTGGTCGATTGTTCTCATGCCTGGGTGGAATCCCGCTTGATTGGGTCTTGTCTTCTCGCTGTGCTGCATACGAAAGCAACTATGTAGCACTATGGCAAATTTTTTAGCAGCAATGTTGATGAGAGAGCTCCTGCAATAATTGCTACAGTTTATCTTTAGCCCTTTCTTGAAGACTGGAAGGGTGATAGTCTTCTCAATCCTGAGGAGCCATCTCTTCTTCCCATATACTACAGGTTAGCTTATACAGCCTGCTGACAAGTGCTGCCCCTCCATACTTATATAGTTAAGCCAGAATGGCATCAGGACCTGAGGCTTTATTACTTTCAGGCAATTGATTTCTTGTCGGACTTCATTTAACGTGGGGAGGGGAGCCACGTTCACGTTTTTGTAAATGCTACTGGATGAGTTAGGTTTCCAAAGGTCATCAGGGCTGCGATTTGGATTTTGGCAACGCTAATTATGATCAACTGCTGTGGAGAGTTGTAGCTGGTTAAGTAGTTTGTCAAATAGCTCCTTCCAGCAATTAAATAAAAAAAACGAATTTTTTTAGCTGAAAGTAAGGAGCAATATTAAAACTTAAAACGAACAGAAATTACTCCGTATATGAAATGGGTTGTCCCTTCCGCAATCCCTCGCTCTTTGCGCTAAAGTTTTTAATTGTTTTAAAAAGTAGAATTGTGGCAAAGAGTCAAACTTTAGCGTAAAGAGCGAGGGATTGCGGAGGGGACAACCCTCCTAAATACCTCGCTCTTTATGCTAAAGTATTTTTAGAACCCCTCACGTGCGTAATAATCTCTGTTCGTTTTAAGTTTGAATTCTACTCCTTCCTTTCATTTGAAAAAAACTTTTCATGTTTATTTTTCATTGTTTTCTTATAGTAATGCTAGAAAATCCTGCGCCCTTTTCCTTGAATTTTTCTTCCCCCATGACAGATATCTCCAAGGAAAGATCCTCCAACATAGCCCCCTCCGCTCAGCCCCACCCCCAAACAAAATAAAATCCCTCTGAAAACGTCTGTACACTTCCCAATAACCATTACTAAATGTAAACACTGGTCAAAGTTTGTAACTTGCAGCCCCTCCCCCAGGGATTGTGGGAGAGTAAGTCATCCCCAAAGACATAGTTATTATGGTTTTCGACTATGCTGAACAAAATGGCTATCTCGAAATTTTGATCCGTTGACTTTGGGAAAAAATGAGCGTGGGAGGGGCCTAGATGCCCTCCAATCTTTTTGGTTACTTAAAAAGGGCACTAGAACTTTTCATATCCGTTAGAATGAGCCCTCTTGCGACGTTCTAGGACCACTTGGTCGATACGATGACTCCTGGAAAAAAAAAAAAAAAAAAAAAAACACGCCCGTGATTTGTCTTCTGGCAAAAAATACAAAATCCCACATTTTTGTAGATAGGAGTTCGAAACTTCTACAGTAGGGTTCTCTGATACGCTGAATCTGATGGTGTCATTTTCGTTAAGATTCTACGACTTTTAGGGGGTGTTTCCTCCTATTTTCTTAAATTATGCAAATTTTCTCAGGCTCGTAACTTTTGATGGGTAAGAATAAACTTGATGAAACTTACATATTTAAAATCAAAATTAAAATGCGATTCTTTTGATGTAGCTATTGATATCAAAATTCCATTTTTTAGAGTTTTGGTTACTATTGAGCCGGGTCGCTCCTTACTACAGTTTGTTACGACGAACTGTTTGATTTATTATTTAAGAACTGTTCGAGAGTAACTTGCCATTTTCATCTTCGACGGACGTACTACTGGGCTTATGTGATTTATTTCTGATTGATTTTAGAAGCTGATACATCTTCCTGGTGTCGGATCTGGAGGCAGTGGCTTCCATGCCTTCAGTGGTTTTCTCCCAGTATTGGTTCTTATAATTCTTAGCCGAATGATTTTATTCTCTTCTTTGGCGCTTGAACAACTCTGATTTTCTGTCTGATATTTGCCAGTTGAATTGTACGTGTTGACATCCATTTATTGAATAGCCATTTGCGATATTCTATCTTAGCTTCTGCAGCCTCATGGATTGTATTGCGTACAGTTAGCGACTCTTCATCCAAACTTTGGGTTTGCTCATCGGTCACTTGCATTTGGAGAGCATCAAAGTGATTAGACATCTCGAAGCAGAATGCCTGTCGTATGTTAATCTCATGGAAGTGATTGGTGTCAAATCTTTGTGGAGGTTTCCTTTTAGGACGTGCTTCTAGTCACAACTTTAGATCTAACTTGACTAGAAGATTATCCGACTCATCTTTCGATCCAGTATCTACTCCAATGTACAATCTACTATTCGTAGCCATTTATTTTTAACGGTGGGACACGAGAAATTAATCAACCAGGCTTTTCACCATCTACCATCTCTTGGCAGAGTCTTGTTTCGGGATCTTCTTAAGTGTACAAGCTAGAAGTCAGTAAAAAAAAAACATCTGCTTCAGTCTTCGGTGCATGTCTGTCGGAGCATAAACTACAATAACTGATATGTTGAATAGGAGGCCTTTGAATCGCACTCTTGCTACCCTATGTGAGATAGGTTCCCACTCTAGAAGAAAACCTCGATACAAGGACGCTTAAAATGATGCCTACTCAACGATATACAGATCCATCAAGGGATCCGGATTTGAAAAAGGAGAAAAAAAAAGTCGTCCTCAGGAGTTCTAATCTCTGAGCCTTCCACAATGTCATTGATTCGAGTTTTTAAACCACACATGATGTGTATGTTGTAACGCAATAATTCCTCAGTAAGAAACGACTGGGTCGTATGGCATTTCATCGAACAGACGTTCCAACACCCTACACTGAGGTGCTGTCTTTGTTTCCGAAGGAGTATCTCAGCTTGCCAATTTTTCGGAGAATGTGTTGATGAAACCTTAAAGGCATCGCTTGCTGGGGATGCCGTTTTACATACTTGCCAATTTTTTTGGAGAAGATAATTATGGAATCACCAGCGCATCGCTTGCCGGGAATGCCGTAGCATGTGTTGAACTCTTTACATTGAGTTGCATTTACCATTTTCCTGGAAATGCATCTGACTATGCAGGTCTCCACCCCCTCATGGCACCCTCTGCGGTTGGGCCTAGCAAGAATTGGGATAAGCAATTCTAGCCATTTCCACCTGACTACCACCATGAGGAGACCATTGTTGGATTTCTCCAAAGTTTAACTAGGAACGGAAGGCAAGACTAACCTGATAGGGCCACACCTCCGCAACCATCAGGACCATCCAGTCTTTTTAAACCCAACCTAGTTCACAGGAGCCATAGTCAGGTAGCTATAACGGTAATAAAATACCTCGTAGAAACCATTCTGAGCACAGATTTTTGTTATACATAATTGTAAGCTGCTGGAACCAAGGTTTACTGCCCCAATTCTCAAATCAGGGGCCACAGTTAACCAAAATATATGTGAAGGGGGGGAATTTTGGTAATTATTTTAAAGAAGCTACAAAACACATATTTTTCGAAATCTAGAGGGGAGAAATGTTATCGTTTTAATCTTTTCAAAAAAGGCCAAGAAAAGCTAATATTTGAAATCTAGGGCAAAAAAGAATCTAGGGAATGTACCCAAATAGTACCCCATGCTTCCGAATTAGAACCCCTATATTACTTATAGACAGGTTGTACAATTTAAACTTGTAATTTTTTAGAGACTATGTTTGGAATGGATTCGAATTCTTAGATATGATGTTTGAATTAAATCAAAACAGGGATTTAAGGAATTTGAAGTCACTTTTTACAAATTTGGGACTGAAATCAAAATTTCATACATATGCTTGCCAGACGCCTCTGAGCAAGACTCCCAACTTATATCAATAGCCTATTTTAAACAAAAGAACCATGGATAAATTTTAATGAAATTATGGGCCTTTTACAAGAATAGCTTACTGAAATTATTGGACATAAATATTTGGATGCATAATTGTATGGTCGTGAGTATTCATTGGTCCTTTTGGGAAAGGTCTTAAATGATGAGATGATTATCCTAAATAAAAACACAACAAATATATATTTCATATATGGTTTCGAATTTTATGTTAGAATTGAGGCATTCCTTTGTTCTTAAGTTTTAAGTCTGATTTACTCAAATAAGTTGTATTTACTATTTTATCCTTTTATTGTCTTTGGTATAAAAGGAGTGTTCCACACAGGACCATGAAGCCTCTCCCACCCCTGAAATTTATGAGTATAGATAAGTCACCACCCTTTTTATTTGTGACCATTGATAATTTTGAACGTATGTTCAGAGGGACCAAAGTAGGGCTAACGATAGAGCGTCCAAAAGGGAAAAAAAGTATGTACTTTTAGTAAAAAATTATCGAACGATTTTCAGAGTAAAATCTTGGAAAACACTTAGAGTGGAGGGATCGGGATGAAACTTGATGGGAAAAATAAGCACAAGCCCCGATACATGATTGACATAATCGGAACGGATCCACTCTCTTTGGGGTAGTTGGGGGGGGGGGGGGTTACTTCTGAAAAATTAGAAAAATGAGGTATTTTTAACTTACGAACGGTTGATCGGGTCTCAATGAAATTTGATGTTTAGAAGGATATCGTGTCTTAGAGCTCTTATTTTAAATCCCGACCGGATCTGGTGACATGGGGGGGATTTGGGAGGGGGAAACCTAAAACTTGGAAAACACTTAGAGTGGAGGGATCGGGATGAAACTTGGTGGGAAAAATAAATACAAGTCCTGGATACATGATTGACAGAAACGGAACGGATCCGCTCTCTTTGGAGTAGTTGGGGGGGGGGGTTATTTCTGAAAAATTAGAAAAAATGAGGTATTTTTCACTTACAAAGGAGTGATCGGATCTTCATGAAACTTCATAGTTAGAGGGACCTCATAACTCAGATCTCTAATTTTAAATTTCAACCGGATCAAGCGTAATTGGGAGGGGGGCAGTTGGGGAGACCCGAAATCTTAGAAAATACTTAAAGCGGTGAGATCAGGATGCAACTGGATGGGAAGAATAGAAACCTGTCCAAGATACGTGACTGACATAACCGGACCGGATCTGCTCTCCTTGGTGGATTTGGGAGGGGGGGGGGTAATTTTGAAAATTGAGGTATTTGTAACTTACGAAAGGGTGACCAGATCTTAATGAAATTTGATATTTAGAAGGATCTTGTGCTTTAAAGTTCTAATTTTAAATTCCGACCAGATCCTGTGACATTAGGGGGAGTTGGAGGGGGAAACCGGAATTCTTGGAAAACGTGAAAATTAGGGTATTTTTATCTTACGAATAGATGATCGGATCTTAATGAAATTTGATTTTTAGAAGGAATTCATTTCAAAGAGCTCTTATTTCAAATCCCGACCAAATCTTTTGACATTGGGGGGAGTTGGAGGGGGAAATCTTGGAAAAACACTTGGAGTGGAGGAATCGGGATGAAGCTTGGTGGATAGAATAAACAAATGTCCTTGATACGTGATTGACAGAATCGTACTGGATTCGCTCTCTTTGGAGGAGTTAGGGGAGGGTTTCAGTGATTTGGTGAGTTTGGTGCTTCTGGAGGTGGTAGGACGATGAAAATTGGTAGGCGTGTCAGGGAGCTGCACAATTTGACTTGATAAAGTCGTTTTCCCAGATTCGACCATCTGGGGGGCTAAAAGGAGAGAAAAAATTAGAAAAAAATTAGGTATTTATAACTTACGAGTGGGTGATCGGATCTTAATGAATTTTCATATTTAGAAGGACATCGTAACTCAGAGCTCTTATTTTAAATCCTGACCGGCATTAAGTCTCTTATTTTCCTTTTTAAATCAATCTATTGATTCATAGAATTTTGTTAGAGCTCATACCATATGACCTCTTGGCTCTTAGCTCTTCTTGCCTCGTCACAAGTGCCACATGAGCTCTTAGCTCTTGTTTGTATAGTGTTAAACGATTTTTCATTTTTTCTTACCATTTTTATATGTTTGTTGAAGCTAACATTTGCCTTTTTTTGTGTTTTTTCCTGTCGATAAAGGCTTCCGGATATGAAGCAGAAATTTTCGCAATTTTATTATTATTTGTACAAAAAAAACTTTTTCCTCCGTCTTATTAAAATTTTAACTGTTTTTAATACTTTCATTTCATTTGACTGCATATATGACAAGCATAGACTTATCTTAAACTTACAATCTACTGTAATACCTTCCAGAAGCCAAATTGACAAGTTTTATCAAACAGTTCGTGGTAACGAACTGTAGTAAGGAGCGACCCGGCTCAATAGTAACCAAAACTCTAAAAAATAGAATTTTGATACCAATACATACATCAAAAGAATTGCATTTTAATGCTGATTTTAAATATATAAGTTTCATCAAGTTTAGTCTTACCCATCAAAAGTTAAGAGCCTGAGAAAATTTGCGTTATTTTAGAAAATAGGGGGAAACGCCCCCTAGAAGTCATAGAATCTTGACGAAAATCACACCATCAGATTCAGCGTATCAGAGAACCCTACTGTAGAAGTAGGGGAGGTTTGGTTTGGGGAGGGGTTGAGAAGAGAGGGATATGCTGGGGGAACTTTCCATCGATAGTTTGTCATGGGGGAAGAAAATCTCCATGAAGGGAGCGCAGGATTTACTAGCATTATTAAAAAAAAAAAAAAAATATGAAAAAGTCCTTTCAGCTGGAAGTAAGGAGCAGCATTAAAACTTAAAACAAACAGAAATTATTACCCATTTGAGGGGCTCACCTCCTCCTAATACCTCGCTCTTTACGCTAAAGTATTTTTAGTAATTTCAACTATTTATTCTACGGCTTTTGTGATTCTGGGGTCGTTCTTAATGAATTGGGACAAAATTTAAGCTTTAGTGTAAAGAGCGAGGATCTGACAAGGGGGGAACCTCCTCATATATGTAATAAAAATATGAGAATACAAAAGTTCTTTACGTAAGATAATTTATAAGTTACGTAAATCTTTTACTAATAAAAATATTCGTAAAAAATTAAAAATTCTAGTTGCCTTTTTAATTAACCAAAAAATCGGAGGGCAACTAGGCTTCCTCCCCCGCTCTTTTTTTCTCAAAATCAATCGATCAAAATTATGAGAAGGCCATTTAGCCAAAAAAAAATGCAAATTTTGTTTTAATTATTCCTCTGCGGAGAGCCAAAATCAAAACATGCATTGATTCAAAAACGTCCAGAAATTAAATTAAAAAAACAAGTTTTTTTAACTGAAAGTAAGGAGCGACATTAAAACTTAAAACGACCAGAAATTATCTCGTATATGAAAGAGGCTGCTTCCTCATCAACGCCCTGCTCTTTACGCTAAAGTTTTTTACTGTTTTAAAAAGAAGAATTGAGAGAAAGAGTCAAACTTTAGCGTAAAGAGCGAGGCGTTGATGAGGAAGCAGCCTCTTTCATATACGAAGTAATTTCTGGTCGTTTTAAGTTTTAATGTCGCTCCTTACTTTCAGTTAAAAAAAACTTGTTTTTTTTAATTAATAGATAAACAAAGCGAACATTCCTAAGGATGTAAAACTTCTATTTTAATTACTAATCATGTAATGGGGGAAACCGTCAAAACTATTTGCCGTATGCTTATACGTTGACATGTTAAAAATATTCAGCTCTAGTTTATTTAGGTATAAACTTCAGTAGACTTTATTTCAAACATAACAAATGTCTACTATTTATGTTTTCTGGTATAAATATAAATTTTTAACAATGCGCTTGCGGATGCTAAAAGTTGGGAGTAAAATATGTGTTTCCGTGCTAAAATCCAAAAAAAAACCTGGATTTACTGGATTCGTTATCTTAGTCAAGTTGACAATAGTGCTACTTGGAACTAACTTAGTCAGGACTGAAAGGCAAGATAATTAGTCAAATACGACCTGGCCATTTTGAAGTTTTGGTGTTGCTCAAACCGTGGAAAAGTGCAGGAGAAATATTCTTACTGCTTAGATTACTGCCAGTTATCTAAGGCTATTTGTGTGATACTATAACAAGGTAAATAGGATTTCGAAATATTGTAGATAGACAGCATTAAGGCAATCTTCAGTACTGCTGGACCAAGAAGTTGTGAAAGCCTTGTATTCCCATCCGAGTAGAAATCCTCGGAGAAAAGAAAAGGTGATTGTACGTCAAATGAATGCTGCTCCACACTCAGCCTCTCGAATAATCAAGAAAAACAAGAAGAAATTTATATAAAAGAGCTATATGCCCCCGCTTGATGAAACTCTTGCAAAAGGAAATATCCAGCGAGGGTACATCGAAAAAAATTGATATAGTCGATATGAAGAAATTCCGTTCAAAAATAAGCAAGCCTTCACATTCCAGGAAAAAGAGCAAAATGGTAATAAAGCCTACTTACATACCAAAAAAAAGAGCTAAATGACCCTTTATATGGATGAAAATACGATGTATGTATACATTTGAATCACATCGAACAAAAAGAACAGGTACTGATATAGACGAATAATTTCTTGAACAATTAAAAATTG
Source organism: Artemia franciscana (assembly GCF_032884065.1). Classification (NCBI taxonomy): domain Eukaryota; kingdom Metazoa; phylum Arthropoda; class Branchiopoda; order Anostraca; family Artemiidae; genus Artemia; species Artemia franciscana. The sequence continues at coordinate 24,414,154 of NC_088865.1, read as the reverse complement.
AAATGATTGCTTAAATCAAATGTAAAACGAACAGAAACTACTACAAAAAGGAGTGTGCCCACTGCCCCATCCTCTAGCCGTAAACTTTTTAAAGCCAATTGCATCATTTTTGTTGTTTTTTTAACAGTGTACTTTGTCCGATCACGGCCGAAAAATAAAAATAAAGTCCCAATAACAATCCAGATGACTGGAAAGAACAAACAAAAATAAAACTGCAAATTTAATATTTATTTGTTATCTTAATTCTTGAAAGTCTCAGCAACTCAAGATTCAAGATTTCGTGTAACGATAATCTTTCATTTTCTATGTTATAATTATAAAAATGATATTTAAAACATAAAATCTTTTCAGTAAAGCAGAAATTCTCCAATAGCCATCAGAAGGTTTATGGCTAGGGGTAATATCCAAACTACTAATTTTAGATTATTTATTCTAATTTAATTGAAGGATTAAAGTAAAGGATTAGTCCTCCATAAAGGATTAATGTAACAAGAAACTCTTACGCAATACAATTCGTAAGGATTAAAGTAACAAGTTCATTTTTACGCAAATCGATTCTGCTTATATTTTTTTGGACTGACTTAATGAAGTAATTAGAATTGTTTTGTTTGGCTGACTTGAATATAAGCCTATGGCACCACCAAAAGCTACGTTTGTTTTTTGTGTTTTCGAAGCTTTTTATTAATTTTGACGATCTAAGAAATATATTAGAGTGGTGAAGTGTGAATACATTGTAGGCAGAAGAGGGGCGATTTTTCTACCCCAAGAGCCTGTTTTCTTGCCGATAGGGACCTCCTTTAAACTGCAGGGATTAGCAGAATGGGCATCGACTCTTCCCCTGCTTTGTTTCATTCAGTCGAATTCACAGTACAGTGTTTGCAATAGAGCATATTCAAAGATTTGAATATTGTGTTTGAATTCAAAGATTTAATATTGTGTGTGTTGTTTAAATATTTTGATATTTAGATACTGTGCATTCTTGGATTGTTATTACAATCTGTGGGCCTGCCTACTGATTATAACTTAGTTTATTCTTGTTTTTCTTTAGATATAATGAAGGTTTTCAGATAGCTCGATTTGGCATTCACAAAACTTTTGGGCAATCCATTGTGCCCTGTGCGAATTTCTCAAGATTACAAAAGAAGATGGTGCAAACAACAGTTATCTGACATTGGGCTACGATGACCATAAGGAAAAGATAATATCCGGAAGAATTTACCGTTTAAGGAGGATTTGTTTAACTGCAAAGAACGTTAAACAAGCTTTTGAAGAGTTACAAAATTTTTGCAGAGTTACAAAGTCTGTTTCAGAGTCCTTCATTGCTTTGAATGGGTCTCCATTAGCTTCCAGTTGCTCTAGTCCACGGACTGTTCTGTTTGCCAGGATTTCCGCCACAGAGCATGAACTTGAAAAGACTAGGGAATCTATAGTTTCGGAAATAGCTCGGCAAATTACTGCTAAAATTGGAAATATGGCTGAGGTTGAAAGTTTAAAAAACTTGGCCGAAGTTGTTATCAATGAGGTTTACAAGTCTATTTCTTTGGAATTTCATCCAGCCCTCTAACGGGTCAAACACGAGTTGAAAGCATATAGGTTGCAAACATCTAATCTAGATAACCGTGTGAACAAGCTTGAACTGAAATTAGACGATATTACTTAAGAAAACATGCTGGATCGCCTAATGTTTAACGGCTTGAAGCAGCATCCTGGCGTCGAGTTGCAAACGAATATGTTGATTACCCTGTCATCAAAGATGGGCCTTACTGGTATTTTGCCAAGTGACATATCTACTGTTTTTCGTTTTAAGTTAATGAGCCTCTGAATTCTGGCGATGAAGTGATAATTCTGGTGACGGTAAATTCAGCAGAAAAGAAACCACAAGGAATATTTTTAGCGAGTAAGGCCAAACTATCTGATTCTGGTATTTTTGTGTGTGAATCCCTCACCAAAAGACGTCGTGATACCATAAACGCAGCTAGGGATGTGATTGGTGTAAAACACGTATGAACTGATCGTGGAAAATACTTGCGAAACTTCCAGGTGAACCGTCTGCACCGAAGATATTGATGCCTTGTGGAATGCTTGTAGTGTTTTGTATTTTTTTTCATTGAATTAATTAATCATTTGTTTGTTTGTTTTTTTTGCGTTTTTTATTATTAATTCCTATTTCATTGTTCTTTTCTTATTTTACAGAGATTGAGATATTCGTTTTCTGTTTATTTTTCCTTGCTTTATCAGTCCTTGGTGAGTTATTGTGCAGACCTTTTCGCATTGAAGAAGTTTTTATTGGCGAATATCGCAAGGGATAGAGGCCTAGTTTCGTCTCAATTAAGCCTACAGCCACTTCATAGTAGTGTTCATATCCAAGCTTGAGATTTAAGCCTTCAGGAAGTTGGATCATTGCATTGTTGTTCATGGAACTGTCACCTGATATCTGGTTATGAGGATGTGTTGCAATGCCTTGATTATTCTTAACGAAAAATATATGTTTTTGGTATATGTGAAAGTTTTATTTGGCAGAAAAGTTTTCTCTCAATGTATTCTTATCCGGATTATAATTCAGGGGCATTAAATCGTACGTGGGTATTGCGAAGGGTGTTGTTTGTCTGATTAAGGGTATTTGCTTGTCTATAGATCAAATAAATTTGATCTATGAAAAATTCGGATTTTCCTTAAATGATAAAAGTAAAAAGGTGAGGCAAATATAATTCTTAATTATTTACTGTTGAATATCACTTGTTCATTTTGAAGCTGTTTCAAAACTGATACTGTTACCTTATAAACAACCAGTATATATAAAAAAATCACCTGACCACTGCCGAAATTCTTATTTGTTAACTTCTGTAAACTCACATTTAAGTAGGACAAGCCTCAGGCGTGACCTCTGGACTATAGGTAAACTATAGTGTCCCAAATACAGGTGTATCTTCTGTAATATTGGCAAGATTTAGGCCCCAAATAAGGGTGTATCCCTCGTATCTATGTCACTAACACAACTAACAACAGAATCGCCATGATCGAAAGCAGTAAACGGGATGTTCCGAGCCCCTGACCATCTTTAAAAATAATAGACGTCGCATTCTTGTGTGGGTAACATTGGTGTGCTGTTTTTTTCCTTTTTCTACCGAGGCTAGCAGGCTACCGGAAGGTCATATAGAAATGCTCAATTACTCATTTAAAAGCTACCGCTCATTTCTACGTGACTGTTATGAATTTATCTTCATATCGCTGAATGATTGTCACAAAAACATCCACTTATAGCTGTGAGACTATGTTATTACGCTGCATTGATATATATATATATATATATATATATATATATATATATATATATATATATATATATATATATATATATATATATATATATATATATATATATATATATATATATATATATATATATATATATATATATATATAATTATTGCGTATACACTTGCATGAAGACCAAGTTCCCAAACCCAAAAGTGTATAGAAAATGAATTAATTGCGGTCAATTAAAAAAACTATGCAACCTCTTACTATGGAAAATTATCCTTATCCTTATCATTGCCCATCATCTCAACATCCGTGCCCTATACATTTCAAGCCGATCAGCTAAAAAAGCCTGCCCTACTTTTTGGCTCTGATAAAACAAATTGACGATACTTCAAACACGCTAAAATACTATTACTACTAACAACTCACCGCAGCACCAAGCCACCTGAGGCCAACACAGCTACGTACGATCCTCCTTAATCCCAATCTATTCAATCCTCCCTCTATACACCCTCCCAAAAAGTTTCCAATTCCTTTAAATCTTTCTTTATGACATCCTCCCACCTCAGACGAGGACGACCTGCTTTCCGCTTATCCGCAGACGGTTGGCCAAAAAGGACAATCTTTGGCAATCTATCATCCTTGATCAACAGAATGTGTCCTAACCATCTCAAACTTTCTTTCATTATAGCCCTAGAAAGTGGGATTGAACTACAATTTTCGTACAGCCTACTGTTTGAAATGCGATCAGTCAGCCGGGTACCCAGAACAACACGTACGCAATTTTTCTAGAAAATATCTAGTAAATTTTCATCCGCTTTTCGGAGCACCCATGCTTCAGAGCCGTATTTGATCACTGTACCTTCCAATATTCTATTCTTGGCTTGACAACTTATCTTCCTATTTGTACAAACTTTTTTTAATTGTGAAAAAACGCCCTGAGCGTTGGCTATTCTACTTTTAACATCTTCACTACTCCCGCCGTCTTTAATAATAATACTAATAAGGTAAGTGAAGCTGCCCACCTAATCAATCTTTTGGGTACCCAACGTCACTTATTCATCTTCACTTATTCCTAGCTTTAGTGACTTAGTCTTCTTAACATTTTTTTCAAACCTTTTCTAGCACCCTGAACTTGCAAAACCTCGAAAAGTTCATTTATTTTGCTTACACTTTCTCCTAGGATTCTTAAATCACCAGTATAATCTAAATCCAGGAGAGTTTTTCCTCCCCATTTGATTCCGTGGTGACAACTAAGACACTTCTCAATTATTAACCTAAGAGTACAAATTTGGTCGAAACATCATCTACCTTTTCTAAAACCGCACTTTTCTTCTCTTAAAACCTATCTACAGTATTTCTCAGTCCAAAAAGTATCAAATTACTAAGTAATTTGCTACCTACAGAGACCTGACTAATACCTTGATAATTACAAAACTCACTCTAATCAGCTTTCTCATAGATTGTTTTAATTAAGGTTTTCCTAAAATTGTTTGGTACTTCCTCTTTTTCAAAAATCATATTCATAATCATCGGTAACTTATTTCTAACCTCGGAGCCACCATATTTAAGAAACTTATTTACCACATTATCAGAACCTGAAGCCGTATTATTTTTAATCCTTTTAATACTGTCGCTAATTCCTCCTTACAAAACAAATCTTTCTTCATATCCAAAATATCACAAATATTTTCATTTTCCTCTGTATCTTTTCCTGCAAATGTATCTCCGTTTAGCACATTCTCAAAATGTCCCACCCATCTCTCTTTAACTCTTTTCTTATCACTAATTGTGGCCCCGTTCCTATCTTTAAATGAGACAAGTCCGGATCGAATACTCCCTCCCAATTTATTAACATGCCAGTACAATATTTTATTATTATGCCGACAAGCTGCATCTTCCATATCTTTGGCAATTTTATGCATGGCCTCCAACCCACACCTCCTTAGTTCAAATTTTAATGCTTTCTCCGCTTTCTTTACATTCCTTTTATTTTCATAAGGTCTATCACTCAGATAATTCTTGCACAAACCCCTTCTTTTCTTTATTGAACATAAGCTTTTTTACTAATATTCCTAGCTGCATTTTTAATTTTCTTTCCTAAGACACCATCAGCAACTTCACAAATTGTTTTTCTAAGATTGCTCCAACCATCCTCCACATTGTCAAATTTTAAACTCTCAAGTTATTAAACTTTCTAGTATTTAACAGTTCCCTCGAAAGTTTCTCTCAAATTCTCATCCTTGAGTCTACCAACAACAAAACTTCACGGGAGGTAGTTACCCTTCCGAAATTTCTGCTTGAAATTAACCCCGGAAACTACTAGATGGTGATCCTTACTTTTAGCATCAATAACAACACTTCTATACACCTTTGTATCTTGTACTGATCCTGCCGATCTTCGGTCTACTATAACATAATCAATATGGTCTTCTGTCTTACCATCACGTGAGTACCATGTCAACTTATGGGCCATTTTATGACCAAACACCGTACTGGTTATAACTAGACGGTTATACCTACAAAACTACAAAAGTATATAGCCATTACTGTTTTCTTTTCCTATGCCAAATTTACCTAGGCTAGGATACCATCTATCGCTATTTCTACCGACCTGGGCGTTGCTATTTCTAGTTATAGCGTTGAAATAGAAATGGCGTTGGGCTATTTCTACCTCCCAGTAAAAACATCATATCTACCTGGGACCCTGTCTATTTGCTCCTGTAACTGTAAGTAAAATTCATCTTAGTCACTAGTATTTCCGTCAGTCGATTCAACAGGGGCATGTACTTCTATAACTGATACCCTTAATTCTTAGTCATAAAATGAGCAATTAGTATTCTATTATTAATAACTTCCCAGCCTAAACAAGACTTATTAGCTTCCCTAATGTATGATGAATACATCATGAGCCCTACTCCCTGTTTATGTACCCCATCCTTCTTGTCTGAGTAAACAAATTCTATATCACCTTATTTCATGCTTCCTATCCCTGGGATATTAATTTCTGTAACTCTTAATAAGTCAAATTCGAGTCGTCTGAACATATCAGCCAAAATGTCAATACAATGGTCATTTTTTAACTTCGTAACATCCCAAGTTCCAATTTTCATGTTCTTTAAATCAGTGAAACTATTTTGGCATCAGGAAAAGTAAAGATCCCAGAAACCAGTGCAGAATGTGGATAAACATGTTTTGTCAAATCTAATCTCAAGCACTTAAGCCGGCTTAGAACGGGACAGCAAGAAGTCCCTGGGACCTCCAGTGTGAATGGAGACTCTGTGCAATCCTAGGCCTATCTTCACAACATGGTTTTCTGCACTTAGCGATCTCTTCTATAAGCAAGAGTCGAAATCCTGCACAGACAGTCCCGAGCCTATTACCTCCAACCCATTATATATTCATGCCTAAGGACATTATGCTACTACGGGGGGGGGAACCCATAGTAGATAAAATAACTAAAATAGTATAAATAGTAAAATACTATCAAAAGTAGGTTAAAAATACCTACTTTTATACTAGAAAATTGCCGGAGGGAGTCCCGAGGAATGAAAGATGAATGGATTGGAAAGATGAGGATTGGATGACTGGCTCGATTTTTACCCCAGCTTTGTTTTGCGGTGGATCAGGACTTGGTTTGTTTTGAATGAAACAACACCCGGGTTATCTTTACACGGAGTCATTATCCCTTTCTTTCAACGATAAAGTTGTCAACCCTCGGTTTTTCCAGATGGTGTGTTTAACGATCAAAATCAATAAAAAACAACAAGAAAAACTGATGTTGCATACTCTTATCAGCTGTTCAAGGGCTATTGATCGGTGTAACAAAAAAGTATATCTCTTAGATCGAAAGATGATTTTGTTCCACTTGGCCAACTTTTTAATATCACTACTAAGAAACAAGCAAAGGGCCCGCTCCTATTTCTTTAGCAATAATAGGACTATTACAAGTTTAGGACACAAATTTGACACCACTCCTCTGCTTCGTTCCAAACGTAGAGGACAAAATAATAAAACTAACCAAAATCACAAACAGTAATAGCTGGTATCAGTAGATTGCAGTACTTTTGGACCAGTGGTAAGATGCTCCTTTTTGGATATCTATATTTTCTTATTTATTATTTGTAAAAAAAAAAATGGTTTGAAGACGGTGCCATGGACCCGCTGTATATCTTAAGCACTTCTAGATTTAGTCTGCCTCCAATCTGAAGCTAGTGGCTGTTTGGGTGCCTGCTTAAACTGAGATTTGGAACCCAAAAAATATATATGGCTTCAAGCAGCGAAAGCTAAGGAATCAACTTCAGGTGTTTATCTTTATCTATACATCCCCATTTTGGCACACACAAAGTAAATCTTTGCTCAAAGACAGCAAAAGACTATCCGTTTTGGCCCCACTCATATATACATCAGTTGGTGGTATAATATTTAGCGAAATCGAACTCTTGTTGATGTGTTTTCTTCTTTTTGAAATTGGGCAATTTATTTTGTGCTAACAATTTACTAAGTGCAGCCCCCTCCCCCTCAATACATTAAATATACATATTTGAAAGCGTAATAAAAATAAGATTCTTCTAAATTACATTGTTTTCAAATTGACACTAATAATCGCCTTCTTTACTAAATTCCCAAAAATTACTCAGCAAATAAATTTTGCAGAACATCAATTTTTTTTAATAAGCAATGATCTGAATATTTCTATGAACCTAACGATGGTATAATGATTATTGTTTTTGAATTTATAACAGATTTGAGGTGAGCTTGTTTCGTAAGCCCAGAGACAATTTTGAGATCTTTGCTGCAATTCCTTGGCAATCCTTTATACTACTTTCCATAATTTTATTGACAGCAAATTCTTACGTTTTTCATAGATTCATATTGTATCAGCTATATTCTGAATCTAATAAATTCACATTAGGATTGTTCTTGACTTACGACCTACACTTTAAGGAGAAAAGCAATTCTCTTCTATTACCAAGAGACGATTCTAGAGGGAATTTCTTAAGAAAGCAATATCGATTTATGTAACCGAGGGATCATGTGCTATGACTCCTCGGGGAGTTTACTATTATAAATCACAGCAATGTACATCTTTGACTTTGGTACAAAGCAATGAACTTTTAAGTATAGGAGTTTCTAGAGATTGCGGCTAGAGATGTAGCAGTTGCTAGATAATGCGAGCCGGTGTGTTGTCCTGATAAAGAATACTTACTTTGTATTTCCAGAGCTCGGGTTTATCTTCTAATTGGTTGACATTGTTTGTCAGTAATGGTGATCAACAGTTAGACATTCTACGAAGTTTGGGTTTTTCAATGCCTTGATTGACGCTTCGTTTCTGGATTTACGAAAAAACGAGACATGGTTAATCTATCGTTACTTTCCAAGAAGTTAAAGCTACAATATAACGCACCAGTACGAACAACTTCTCGATTTTATGTTTTGTTCAATTGTGAAAACATTCGGCACTCCTTTGTACTCACACTCCTTATAAGGTGAAATAATAATGTAAAACTTAATTTTGTGTTCTCTTCGGGCTTTTACAGTTACAGTAATCACTTAAAATTTAAGTAACATATTATTAAATTTTGCCCATAGCATATTAATAAATTTTCAATATATGTATCTCTTTTGAGATGTTAGATCCTTCTGGGTATGCGTCACCTTCAATGTGTAATCGACCATCGTGGAAACACTTGACTAAATTTGGCAATAATTTTGTCCTGCTTTTTTTGCAACTATCCACAACTCCAAATAAACGTGTCTAAAATGGAAATGAAGGCAGTCTAATGTTAAGTTAGAATAAAAAGTCCACAGGTCCAATAAGTCCTTAGTCTAATAAGTGCAATAAATCGCTAGCTTCCAGAAGTCTTGCCCTAAAATTGACTAAAATCCCAAAGAAAAATTTCTTTTAGGGTGACATTAAAAAAAAAATATTGGGTGTTGTGTTTGTGCGCATCTTTATCCCTTTGATGAACTTAAGTTTAAAAGCAGGGTTTAATCACGAAGAGTTAAGAGCAAAATTTAACAGCTAAACTTAAGAAAACATGTCGAAGACGAGGATATGATATGTAAGGCCCAAGTGCAACAGAAATGAGATTTACGGTGTTTATGCGATGTGAAGTCTTGCGGCAAACTTTGGTTACCTTTGTCGATAGGAGCAGCACCGTGTTCTTTTTCTTTGACATCAATTAAACCGTTCAATCGTCAGCTCATCAAACTTCAAAATGAAACTTACCACAAAAATGTCTTTAAATATTTATTAAAAAAACAAACCCAACAAAATAGAATATTGTTAAAAGACGGCTCTTTCCGGAAATCTCCGAACACTGAAACTGTAAAGCCTACTAGTGTCCAGGCTGAAGCGTCAAGGGTATAAAAATTCTTGATTAAAGTCTTATTAGCTGTAGGTGCCTGACAAAAACATTTCAAGTGAATGTCGACGCCTATCTTGAAAGGGAATGAGAGCTCAGAAGCAACTTATTATCAGAAAAAATTCGTCCAATCTGCACCATTGGCTAGAAATCTCTAATTTGCTTCAAGAGGGCCTGAGACTTTTGTGCAAAGATTGAAGAAGCAATGTGCGCCTCTGTAAAATATTATCCTCGTGTGTCATTAGCAGGAGCTACTTGCCACATGGATTTCATACCGATTTGTGAAGAAAAGCCTAACCACGTTTTTGCTGAAAAGTTGCCGATGGGTGATGGCACTGGAGGCCTTTAATTAGGACAAACACAATTTGTACCTTTAATTATACAAATTTAAAATTGCTGTACAATTTTACTTCAAAGCAAGGTGAAACGTTTCACCTTTCTGATAAATAGTTAGCAAGGAGAGAGAAGCTTGGCGGAGGGGCAATGGACCAATTTTGTCTCTCAGATCATATTTGCTATCAAAATATCAGAAACCCTTCCCGTTTTTTATGAAAAAATGTGGGTGAGGATACTTGGTGGGGTTTAGTCCATACACTTTTCCTATCTTGTGATCTATTCGAATAAAATTTTGATTTTAAATACTCTAAATTTTGATCGGACGTCACATAGAGCCCTTCAAAGCGATAGCATGTTACCCTTTGGTCGATTTCGAGCCTTAAGAGGGCAGCGGAATATAGGATTCAGAATCGAATGAGCATTAACCCTACTTTTTATAACCATACTTTCTAAATGACAAAACGAGATGTAAAAACGGTTCATTTTTTGGGCAGCTAATTATAAAAATTTCTGGAGGGTAGTCCTAACCATCCTCAAATTAGGAGAGGGTGGGTTGCTTTCTGGGATAGGTGAACATGAATTTATCAAACTAAACATAATCTAAAGTATATCCCGCAATTTTTTTTTGTCATAAAAATCAAGTACTATTTCGGATTTTTTTGTGAAGGATTTTCTATTTGTTTTTTATGAAAACACCGGAATTAATTTTTAAACATATAGACGGGCAATTGTTTCCCCCCACCGGAGTTTGGAATTCAGAATCGAATGAGGATTACCCTACATTTTACGACCATACTTTCTATACAACAAAACGTGAAGTAAGAAAATAAACAGAAGACAAACAGGTCAGTATCAAGTGGTAAGTGAAAAGTCAGCAAATGAAGAAAGAAGAAAAAAGCAAATATTTTGGATGACTCCTCTGTTCAGCTGTCCTTGGTACAAAAAAATGAGGAGTAAAACATGGGTAAAGGCCAAGACACAATAAAAAACACACATACCTTTTATCTACGCCTACTGGATAACCCGAAATTATCTACCATATAACCGTCAATTAGATATTAGGATCGTGTGATAATAAATCCGTGTTCCAAAGTGCTACAGAGGGTACTTTTTTGGGGGAACAGAGGATTGGCAGGATAAGGGAATATGATTTTAAAAAGTATATCAATAATGGAGGCGGAATTGTCGCCTTTTGTTTCTTTTTTGTGTTTTGTTTCTTTTGTGGTATTTTTTGTAATAGTATTTCATGTGGCTCTAGTGTTGTATATATTGTATCATATCAACCTTTAAATGTCCATCTGCCATTTTCGAATGGTATATAAACTACGGTTCATTTTCCTTGTTTAAGTTTTTACTTAAACAAAGTCCTACGGTTTTAATGTTTCAGCTTAAGATGACACTTTTGCTATCCTTTCATAGCGGAGATTCAGCTCTGTTCGCCTACTGAATCATGATTTTGAAATTTGTTTCACATGTTTTTAGATTAAAAAATATTCAGAAGTCTAAAAAAGGTCTAAGTAGTATCAAAAATATGGCTTGGTGAATAGACGGACCTGAAGTGCAAGTTAGAACTGCAGATATGTCAAATAATCCCAAGCTTCACCAAGAGCGCCAATTGGAGGGACAGGGGAGCAATTGTCCCCATGAATCTCGTCACCTCTATATTTAAAAAAATACCTTTTTTGGAATTTATTTTGAAAATTTAAAACCAAGCTAGTTAAAATATCTTTTTTGTTTTGTTTTTTAAATAAATTGACACAAATATTTGCCCCCTCCCCCTGACTTTCATGAACTGATACAATTTTATTTCATATGAACATAAAACCAAAGTGCCTGACTTTATCACTTATATGAGTTATCTCACCTATAGACAGAAACTTCAAAACGACATATTTATTTCCGCTTAGTTTGCTAAACATCATAATTCCACTTTTTTGGTATTTCACTAGAGTCTTTAATCATCTAAATATTCAAACAAAATATCTAACATAATTTGAAGAATTGTGGAAAAGCTTATTAAGGAGAACCTTGTCACCTGTGATTAATAACAAATATGTACTTTTCAAACCTAACTTAATGCTTAGAACCCATTTTTGCTTTGTGAAACCAGTAGCACCGTTTTAAAAATGCAAAGTTGGCGAGGTGTATACAAAAACGCTGCCGTAACTTGAATCTTTACGAATATCGGATAGTCAAGAAATTCTAGAGGCTCCATCGTGGAATCCTTGTCTTTCCTTCTGATATATATAGTAACAATAAAATCTATTTAATATTCGGGTAATCCTGATTTGAATGATACATATCCTTCAATAGTTCTGGTTATCTTGATCAAATATGAGTGGAGACGAGGTGGATATATCAGTGGGGATAAGGGCTTTACATTAGACCTTAGGTCGTCCAGAGTCAGGAATGGCGCACGGGGCACCAGCGAAGCCTCGTCAGACATCAAAGAGCTGAGTTGTACCCCTGACGTACTCCCACTGTGGTTAAAGAAAGATTTCCTCACAACTCAGATTCATGCGTCTTGGTCGGCCTCTTTTGCGCCTCCCTTCAGGGTGCCACTCATAAACTGTACATGGGAGTCAATCCCCTGGCATACGGAGTTCGCCAAGGTATATCCGGGATCTACGTTTCAGAAGATCAGTAACTAATGGATGACCAGCTCGCTGGCGAACTTCTATGTTGATGACCTTTTCATACCACGGTATGTTCAGGATTTTCGAAGGCACATGTTTTCAGAACATGTTTTTGCTAGAACAAGTTTCTCCAATTAGTTTCCGGTAATCACTTGCATAGAGAATAATGGACATCACATTACTATTCATGAGGTAGACCTTCGAACGCATAGTGTTTCCTACTGTGTCAGACTGGTTTCTTCTTACTGAAAGCCAATGTCGATGTCCAAACGTCTTGTTAATGTCGTTGGCTATTCCAACATTATATTCAATCCAACTTTCGAGGTAATTCATTAACCTTTTCAATTGCTTTGTCTTTACATATAAGTATCAGTTGAGACGTAATCAGATGTGGGAATGCTCTTTGTCTTACAGACGTTCCGAATAAGTTTTGGCCTTTTCATATATTGTTTCAAGTAGCAGCTGCACTTGCTGTTTCGCATCTTCAAGAAATACAACGTCAGTACCGAAGTACTGTCGGCTGCTAATCTTACACCAGAGCCTGAAAACAACTGCAGAATGCAGTCCATTCCATAACAACAGCAAATTAGAAATGAAGATAGGATACATTCACGTTGGACTCCAGATATTATCTTGAAGGAAAGTATGTCCTATTTTCTGTGAATAGAGAGCATTCACTGTCTTCATAGAGTACGATTATCATTCTGGTACAAAATGCTCCGTAATTTTTCCAATTCTGCCACAAAGTGTTTCGATCAATAGAATTGAATGCGTTTCCAAAGTCGAAGAGGAACATGTATATTTTTTTTGTCCCATTCTCGGGACTCTTCAACTATCAGTCTAAGAATGAAAATAAGATCAGAGCAAGACCTACCAGGTCAAAACTCGCATTGCTCTTCCTTAAGGTGTGAGTCTAGGGTGAATCTTAGACGTTGTAATATGACTGTGCGTAGTATTTTACTAGGTGTAGGCATTAAGTTGATGCCCCTACAGCTGGCACATTTACCTCATCATCCATTTTGAAGAGTTTGACGAGTATGCCTTTAGTCCGATCCTTTGGGGCTTTTTCTTTATTTTGGACGGCCACAAGAGAGCAGTCTAAACAATTATACAGGCTCGAAGGGATGCTTTCAGCATCTCTACCATGATCCTGCAGCTCCAGATGTAAGTCCATCTTCAAGCTTTTTCCTAGCTGTTACCTCTACTTCGGTGCTGGAGGGTGGTGGGGATCAGTACTTACGTTAATTTTTGGAAAAGGCACATTCGGTACTCTTTCTTGAACATCAGGTCTAGGTCACAGGTCTTGTCAGCTTTCTATGGTCTGATATTTTAATTCCATTTCCATCCTTTACTAGAGATGACCTATTTGTTGTTCTTCCATCTATTTTGTATATCAGTTGATAGAGCATTTTAGAGTACCCTTTCATAGCAGCTACTTCTTCAGGCGCTGCTATTTCAAATATGACAGTTTTCTTGTTTTACCTAGCACTTCTTTTCACTGCCCTGTTCTCTTCTTTGTGACGGCATTTTAACTGGGCATTTTGCTCAGGGCTCGATATGTCAGAATAAGCGGCCGGGTCTCTTTGCACTTACTATTTGTTGCCAGCTGGTATCCGATACCCAATCTTCTTTCTTTCTTTTCTTCAATCCATGGTTTGCTTTCATCATGATACACACTCTGGGCTGATATATATGTGTTTCCAACATCAGAATCATCAACTCCATTCAGCGGGATTAACGCTTCAAGTCTGTTATATTTCTACAGATGTCACGATCTTCCAACTTATCGGTGTCGTATTATAGTTGTATTGCGGTGCGTGCCTTTCGCTTCCAGTTCGATTTGTCATTAAATTTTTCCCAGTTTATTTGTCAGTAAGATGTGATCCGAGTTAACATCCACTCATCGAAAGCCCCCAGGTCAAATAGGCTACTTCTCCAACGCTTTAATATGAAGAAATGGCCAATTCGGTTCTTTGTTCGGTCGTCAAGAGACATCCATGAGTAATTATGAATTGTTTTATGCTCAAACATACTACCACCTATTATCAAGACGAAGCTTACTATATAGTTAGTTAGCAGTATTCTGTTTTCGGTTATTCCTCCCATGCCATGTGGGCCCAGACCTTCAAGGCAGTATTGGCAGTTCACATTGACTTTAGCATTTAGATTGCCGACTAAAAAGATTAATTAATACCTAGGAACATCTTTGATGGCTGATTGCTGCATGTTGCAAAAAACATCTTTCTCTTTATTATCAGCTTCGTTAGTAGGAGAATAGTATGCAATGATTTTCATTTTTGTATGAATATAAATGAAGCGGCTTATCATTCTACGTTTGTTAGTTTAGCTCCAGTTTGTCATTGCTTTGTGTACAATTGGCGACATAAGAAGTTCTACTCCAGCACGGTGGACAGAAGAATGACCGTTGATCGGCATAGAATACCCCAACAAAACTTCTTTAACCTATTTCCCATCCACCTTACTTCCTAGAAAACGAGTATATATCTGAGGTGTTGTCTCTTCTCTTTAATAGCTTGCTTTGTCTTGGATATCTGGTTCATCATTCTAACATTCCAAAAACCAATCTTTAGATTATTTCATATAATTTAAAATCAGGCCGGGGAGAGGGCATGCAGGGATCGTTTACTGGGGAAATAATCTATCCGAGGCTGTTGTAGACGTCTTGGTTGCAGGTGTGTTTCCCTTCAAGGTCCTTGGTGTGGATTGCAAGCTTACAGCCCAACCCTCCTCATATGCGAACTTTGGGGTCGTTGCCCAACCTCTGAGAGGCAAGGATCCTTGCATGGTTGAGTTAAAGGGCCCATAGGCTCAAATTTTGGCCACCTAAGTAAACATAATAAAATTGCTTTGCATGATTTGGACTTCAGCAAACTATATACTACACAATACTAGGACATACTACTATGACTTGAAAGACTTTATATGACGAGCTTATATTTATTAAGAACCATACTCTATATAATATAATCCATGGATGATCATATGCCAGAAGAAGTAAAACTTGACCATATGTGCAAAGATTAGTAGGGATAGGAAGGGGTTGGCATGATGATGCGTCGTTAGAAAGGTCTTGATCAGGGACGGTGGTGACGGTTTCCAAAGGAATTAGACCAAGTCTACGACTTTCCGCTGTCGTTACATAGACCAAAAGGTTTTGATGGAGATAAACAATTAATTAATCGACAATTTTCCTTCCTTACCAGCCTAGGACAGGATCCCACTTCCCAAAAGACAGGGATCGTTAGAGGTGAAGTAAAAGATTTTGCCAATAGGCTACTCGCTAAGGGACTGTAGTTGTGTACACTTGGGAAGTCCAGAAGTAAGCCTTAAACATTTTAGACCCGGTAATCAAGACTTCAAATCCTGAAATCTGGTGATTCGTGCACAAGAAACTCACAAGGTTGGAAACCTTGGTTGGAGGCCCAAGGTTGGAAAACCGTTATCAATTTTTAGTGAAAACTGAAAATTTTAAAGTTAGAGTAATCTTTATCAAACAGTTTGTGGTTACGAACTGTAGTAAGGAGCGACCCGGCTCAATAGTAACCGAAACTCTATAAAATAGAATTTTGATACCGATAGTTACATAAAAAAATCGCATTTTAATGCTGATTTTAAATGTATAACTTTCATCAAGATTAGTCTTACCTATCAAAAGTTACGAGCCTGAGAACATTTGACTCATTTTAGAAAATAGGGGAAACACCTAAAAGTCATACAATCTTAACGAAAATCACACCATCAGATTCGGCGTATCAGAGAACCTTATTTTAGAAGTTTCAAGCTCCTATATACAAAACTGTAGAATTTCGCATTTTTTGCCAGAAGACAAATCATGGATGCGTGTTTATTTGTTTTTTTTTTCCAGGGGTGATCGTATCGACCCAGTGGTCCTAGAATGTCGCGAGTGGGCTCGTTCTAACGTAAATTAAAAGTTCTAGTGCCCTTTTTAAGTGGCCAAAAAAATTAGAAGGCACCTAGGCCCCCTCCCACGCTCATTTATTCCTCAAAGTCACCGGATCAAAATTCTGAGATAGCCATTTTATTCATCATAGTCGAGAAACCTAATAACTATGTCTTTGGGGACGACTTACTCACCCGCAGTCCCCATGGGAGGGGTTGCAAGTTACAAACTTTGACCTATGTTTACACATAGTAATGATTACTGGGAAGTGTACAGACCGTTTTCAGGGGGATTTTTCTGGTATGGGAGGGAGAGTTGAGGTGGGGGGGGGGGGGTACATGGGAAGATCTTTCCATGGAAAAACTTCTCATGGGGGAAGAAACTTTCAATGAAGGGGGCGCAGGATTTTTTAGCATTATTTAAAAAAACAATGAAAAAATAAATATGAGAAGTTTTTTTTCTACTGAAAGTGAGGAGCAGCATTAAAACTTAAAACGAGCAGAAATTATTGCGCATATGAGGGGTTTACCTCGTCGTAATACCTCGCTCTTTACGCAAAAGTATTTTTAGTAATTTCAACTATTTATTCTACGGCCTTTGTGATTCAAGGGTCATTATTAAGGAATTGGGACAGAATTTAAGCCTTAGTGTAAAGAGCGAGGTATCGACGAGGGGTGAACCCCTCATATACGCAATAAAAACATACCAATATAGAAGTTCGTTACGTAAGTTAATTCGTAAATTACGTATATTTTTTTCTAATGAAAATGTTCGTAAAAAAATTAAAAGTTCTAGTTTCCTTTTTAAGTAATCAAAAAAATTGGAGGACAACTAGGCTTCCTCCCTCTCTCATTTTTTCTCAAAATCTTCCAATTAAAAATATGAAAAAGCCATTTAGCCAAAAAGAAAATTAATATGCAAATTTGTTTTAATTATTTATGTGCGGAGAGCCAAGATCAAACCATGCATTAATTAAAAAACGTCCAGAAATTAAATAAAAAACAAGTTTCTTTAAATGAAAGTAAGGAGCGACATTAAAACCTAAAACGAACAGAAATTACTCCGTATATGAAAGGGGCTTTTCCTCCTCAACGCCCCGCTCTTTATGCTAATGTTTTTTTACTGTTTTAAGAAGTAGAGTTAAGGGAAAGAGTCAAACTTTAGCGTAAAGAGCGAGGCGTTGAGAAGGAAAAGCCCCTTTCATATACGGTGTAATTTCTGTTGGTTTTAAGTTTTAATGTCGCTCCTTACTTTCATTTAAAAATTTGTTTTTTTATATTTAATTTCAACTTATGTTGCTTAGACATTTGGAATCCGTGTGTATACTTTAAATTGTTGGCTTTTTGAATCTATCTTATTAAATCTGCACAAAAGGAAATTGACTACACGTTTCCGAATGAAATACATCATTTTATACAGGAGTTTGTAATCTGAAAAAAAAAAAAAAAACTATCTTTGGCCGTTCTAGAGATAGAGCAATTTAATAGTTTATCAAAAATCACAAGTAGATTCTCAAATGATGAAGTGACCGGGAAGCTTAAAGACTGAAGTAAAAACAGAAAGAATGAGGTTTCACTGCACGGAAAATATGGTTTTGTATTATACTGATGAATAACAAAATCAAGCTTTTTTGTGTGGTGGTTTTGATGAAAAGGCAGTTTATAAGAAAATTCAACGGGATGCTAGGCCAAGACTTCCAAAAAAGACTATAATATTGCTCATAAAGTAATTATCAGTCCAGTATAAAATTAAACAAAATGACCTCAAGTGATCTCAGCGATACAAATAATTCGATATTATGCCAGAAAGGAAACATGAGAAATTAGACACACGGAGCTGTCTTTAGCGACCATGATTTCTGGATAGTGACTCTCTTTAACAAAAAGAAAAATTAATAAATAAATTTAAGGGAAACTATTTTCCGGGATGATTATCATCTAACGGATAGGAAAAGTCTTATGAAGCTTGATGCAACTTCTAGCTATTTAAAAAGGAAATCCTTTTTTCTAGCACAATAAATAATTTAAACAAGAAGCAGTAGTCCTAGTTCCGAAAGAAAACTTTTTATGTATGAAGTAAAGTCACGCTCATGTAAAAGACAAAAATATCTTTTAGAGACCTGAATCGCCATTATTATGTGTCCCTTCTAGACATTTAGCAATCGCTCAAATGAACGCAGTAGCGTTGACCAAGTAATGAGTAATATCTCCTATGTATTATTTTTAAAACAACCACTTCGTATAGAAGGGGTGGCCATAAATATAGGAAGGGTTTTAATTCAATCAGTAACTTAAATTTCGAGTGGCCTTTTTAAGGGCCAAAAGTGATCAGAGGACACCCGACTGTTTCTTATGCTCTTTTACTAAAGGCACTGAGATTACCACCATCGCGTCAATCAAAATTTGAGGATAGTCATTTCATTCAGAATGATCGAAAATTCCAAGAAATTAGTTCGAGGGAGAGAAGGGTATAATCCACGCAGCACCAAAGGCTCTAGATTCATATGGTTCACCCGTTTTCCACATATACATTTTAGTGGAAAAGGTGAGAAGGTTGTACCTTGAAAACCAAATTTTGCAAACAATTTGAGGAATTGAAGGACGATCCTAGGTGCAAGTATGAGTCCATGATTCTAAATCTCCCTTCTTCAATAGTCAGCTTTTTAGAAGAAGTTTACACACTTCGCATCGTATTTAAACCACAATCTTGAGATGATTCTCGATCTCATCGACAAAATAGCCAAGTTCAAGCCGAAAACTAACTCGGTGCAAAAACGGAGTGAGTCAAAGCGGTGGTATTTCTCTGACGCAGTTCTAATGAATCTGGTGCCTTAGAATACTTTACATCATTCCAGACTAGAAGGAGTGCCTATACTTTCTGGAATATCTTCGATAAGCCTGAGTCAAATTGAGTTTCCAGACTTAAAGATTTTTGACAAGCCCAAAGCAAAAAGTTCCACCAGGCTTGGAATATCTTAAGATAAAATCTACAATTTGTTCTCTTGCAGGGTCGGTTTAATCCGCTTTTTAGACACCCAGAGTCTTCATTTTTATGAGTGGATTTACTTGATACTTCATCCATTTATGTAACAGGCCTATTGCATGGTTGCAGCGTGTCTCTCCGAGAGAATTAGGGTTCATGAAACATTGAAGGATGAGTTCTTATACCTGAGAATTGGCACCCTTCCACAAGAAATCCTATATGGAAGAGAGGGAGGTTATTCCCTGCCATCGTTTAGTTTAAAGAATGTATTTAAACTAAGCGCGCAGAATAGGACTTGAGAGATTTGATTAAAATTCTTAGGCATATCCCTTTAAAAATTCAACTGCTTTTCCGGCGGTTATCCATCGTCAACGACATCCAGTAATAAAGTATTATAATTAGGTTATTCTGCTCTCATTTTACATTTGATCGGATCTTTCTTTTTTTCTTGGGAATAAAATTTTGACTGGAAGTAAAAAAAAAGGAATATTTTTACAATCATTAGAGAAAACTGAGTTATGACAATTTTTATTGTTGTGTAAAAACTTTTGCTTGTCTCACCTCTTGTTTATTCCACTGTTTCATATATCATTTATTGGACAACTTTGAAAATGGCGGATTTTACAATTAACGCAATAAGTTCAAAAGCTAATTAGATCTATCGATAAGTTTTTATTGCTTTGATCGTCATGCGTTTCCTAGAGATGTTTACCTTGCCCTTGGCAATGTGTAGTCGGTTAAAAACCCCTAAGCGGGGCAAATTACAGGACCATTGCTTGGTTAGTCCGCTCACTAATAAAGCTAAGTAAGAACCATGATAACGCTGGAGGAATATTACTAAAAAAAAAGAAAATTGGAAGACATTTATCTGCATCCTGGTCTTAAGGGATGATTGTATTTTGAGATGCAGTGTATTGTCATATTGAGATCATTTAAACCAAAAAGAATCCGGATTCAAGTCTCTGTGTCACAATAGTGTAGTAAATATTACTAATGTCTATCATGGGCATCATAAGGACACGTAGATCTTGTGTTTATGGGCTAGTCAAAAACAATTTTATTGGGGGTCTCAAGCATCCAGTCCCCCTCACCCGTGATGGGCATATTTACCAATAATACATGTTGACTGTTGAGGAAGTGCCCATCGGTTTTTAGACCCTACTGAAACTAGTTTGTTATACTTGATAGCTGGGTCTTCAAAAAGTATTGGTTATCATAAATATTGTGTTTTCAAATACAACATCAACACAGGACAAAATTTAACACATGATGAAACATCGCCACAATCAAAAATAAACGTAAAGTGTAAAGAAGAAACTTCTTTTCTTCTTCATTTTTGCATAACAAGACCGTCTATGAATGATAACATTTTGGCTCTATTATCTTGGACCTTTCCAGGCACACGCCCATAAGGAGGGCTAAAGGGGCTGTAGCCCCCTCTAGAAAAAAATTACATTCGACGTAGATAAAAAAGGAAGGTTTCATCACTATTTTTAACTGTTATAAATTACATTCTGTTTTTAAATCCACCAATAGTGAACGCATCGCATACTGAATACTGGTTTGCAGAAGTTACATTTCAATACAATTACGAAATAAATAGCTGTATTCCTTTTCCTAAGATATACACTAAAAAATAAATAAAACGCATTTCTTATATTCCAAACGCCGCAAAGGAACATTTCTCGTGTACGCTTGCTTTGTTTCTTTGTGGTGACGGATGGGAGAAAACCGGTTTTCCCCTTCCACAACCCAACCCAAACTGCGTGCAACCAGTAGCGAGCCTCGCCCACTCACCTTCTGAGGTCTGTGTCAGTGTTTGGCTCATATTCTTTGTTCGCGCTAGAGTAAACTAATGCTATGAGTTTTATTAGTGACAGAGGTTACAAGTGCAATTGTCCAGTGTTAACTCTTATGTCAAATAGTTCGTGGTAACGAACTGTAATAAGGAGCGATTCGGCTCAATACTAACCGAAACCATAAAAAACAGAATTTTGGTACCAATAGTTACACCAAAAGATTCATATTTTTATGCTGATTTTAAATATACAAGTTCCATCAAAATATATGTTTCTTGTTGTTCAAAGAGGAGGGTTGTATTTTTTCAAAGAGTTCGCGGTAACGAACAAATAAGGAGCGACCCGGCTCAATAGTAACCGAAACTCTAAAAAACGGAATTTTAATACCAAAATATACATCAAAAGAATCATATTTTTATGATGATTTTAAAAGTTTCATCGGGTTTAGTCTTACCCATCAAAAGTTAAAAGCCTGAGAAAATTTGCCTTATTTTAGAAAATAGAGGGATAAACCCCCTAAAAGTCATAGAATCTTAAAAGAACATCCCACCATCAGATTCTGTGCATCAGAGAACCCTACTATAGAATTATCAAGGTCCTATCAACAAAACTGTGGAATTTTGTATTTTTTCCAGAAGACAGATAACAGATGTGTTTATTTGTTTTGCTATTTCCCAGGGGTGATCGTATCGACCCAGTGGTAATAGAATGTCGCAAGAGGGCTCCTTCTAACAAAAATTAAAAGTTCTACTGTCCTTTTTAAGTGACCAAAAAATTAGAGGGCACCTAGGCCCCCTCCCACGCTCATTTTTTCCCAAAGTCACTGGATCAAAATTTCTAGCTATCCCCCTTCTATACAGAACAAGTTTTTTTGTTTTAAGTTTTAATGTCGCTCCTTACTTTCAGTTGCAAAAACAAAAATATAATTAATAAAGCGACAGACAAGAATAGCTCAGTGCTGAAGTGACCAAAGTCTATCTGTTTGCGACCAAAACTATCTAAATCTGTATTTCAATAAATCTACATAACTGTTTAAGCACTTGGTTAAGGTGTTAAAATAAATCTAGGCTGCGTTATTGTGTTAAGAAACTCAACTAATGAAAGGAGATCAAATAGAATTGTTCAGGGTTATAAGCAAATATTTAATATTTTTAACTCGGTTAAAGAGTATTGTTTACAAGAATTTACTACTTTTTTCGAGAACTCTTACAAAAATTATATAAGATAGCACTACACAAATGATAGCTTCTTAAGTAGAAATTACAAAACATAAAAAAAAACACACAAATATGAGCAAATACATCTAGTACAGCTTCCTTTCACGACTAGAAAATAATTTTTCTTTTAGATTTGTGATTACAGAGAGAAGTCCTGACCTTTGCCTTTTCTTTGAGTAGTAAGCTGCGAATACTTCCTCAGAGCCTGGAATATAAAACCATTGTTAGGTTCCCAACTGCAACATTGTTGGTACTTTTCTACAGAAAAGCTTTAGGAAAATATTGCAATCTAACCATAAAACTAAGGTGAAAAAACTGTCAGTTTTTTTTCGATTTCGGCGAACACCACATAAAAACAACAAACTAACCGCAAGTTAAGTCAATTTTTGCTCAGAGTCAAACCGTTTTTAGCTTATGGAAAAGCCTACAACTTATACAAGAGATTTTTTTTATATTCTTGAAAACTATGATGTCCAAAACTTTAATAATCGCCGTACAACCAGAAAAATTCCGGCTTAGTACTTTTTCAATAACGTTCTTCGAAGTTCTTTTTTTTACATGAATTAAATGAAAAAAATTGGTTTTTTTAACTGAAAGTCAGGAGCGACATTAAAACTTAAAACGAACAGAAATTACTCCGTGTATGAAATGGGTTGTCCCCTCCTCAACGCCTCGCTCTTTACGCTCAACTTTTTAATTGTTTTAAAAAGTAGAAGTGTGGCAAAGAGTCAAACTTCAGCGTAAAGAGCGAGGGATTGCGGAGCGGTCAACCCATTTCATATACGAAGTAATTTCTGTTCGTTTTAAGTGTTAATGCCGCTCCTTACTTTCAGTTAAAAAAACTAGTTTTTTTTTTAATTTCTGAACGTTGTTGAATTAATGCATGTTTGATTTTGGCTCTCCGCACATAAGTTATTAAAATGAAATTTGCATATTAACATTTTTTTTTGTCTAAATGATTTTCCCTTAGTTTTGATTAGACGATTTTGAAAAATAAGGGGTGGGGAAGGAGGCCTAGTTGCCCTCCAATTTTTCGGTTACTTAAATAGGCAAATAGAACATTTAATTTTCAACGAACGTAATTATTAGTAAAAAATAATAAAACTTTACTTTTATACAAACTTTTATATTCTTATATTATTATTATGTATATGAGGGGGTTTGTCCCCTCGTTAATACCTCGCTCTTTACGCTAAATCTTAAGTTTTGTCCCAATTCTTTAAGAATGACCCCTGAATTAGAAAGGCCGTAGAATAAATAGTTGAAATTACTAAAAAATACTTTAGCATAAAGAGCGATGTATTTATCTCCTCCTAAATACCTCGCTCTTTATGCTAAAGTATTTTTAGAACCCCTCGTGTGCATAATAATCTCTGTTCGTTATAAGTTTTAATGCTATTCCTTACTTTCAATTGAAAAAACTTTTTCATATTTATTTTTTCATTGTTTTTTTTTTTTTTTTTTAGTAATGCTAGAAAATCCCGCGCCCTTTTCATTGAATGAGCTGGCTCATTTCCTTAAAAGCCATTCCCATAAAAAACTGATCAATAAGATGTCATTTAGAATATCTATGTAGTAATATTACCAACAATCGAAACGTTTCGTTTCAAAAGCCACAATATTAAATTGTAATTAAACTTCTGTCGCTGAATTCAAATACACAATCACCCTCGTCAATGATTTGTGCACGTTTGAACCAACATACTTGGAAACTGTAGTGACACGTAGCGTGCCGACGTTACATAGTAAAGGGCATTATAATGTGGAGTCCAAGCTTTTGTTTGTATACACGGTTACCAGTGTTTAGTTATTACTGTATATAAATATGAACTGTAAATTTTCTTATGTCTACCTCTACTAGCTGGCGTCGTAGGTGCTTAAACGGCCTCAATTCATTTTGTTACATACGTGGCAATTATACCATTCCCAGTCAAAGGACAGACATCAGTAGATTTGTTAGGCAAGCTTATTATACATATTTTGAATTGAAAGTTGGAGATCAAGATCAGAACCGTTCCTAGGATTGGTGGTGCCCAGAGAAAAAGTAGTTACCGAGCCCCTCTCCCGAGTCAAATATAAGCAAAAAAGACCGAATCAAAGTGAAAAATTTGATCAAAGTGGGCAATCCCCCAGCACCCCCCCCATCTGCAGCACTCTGGGCAGCTGGCCAGGTTGCCCCCCCCCAGGAACGGCTTTAATCAAGATAAAATTGGGCACCTCAGGAGGTATTTGAGCGACATTTCGAGAATTTACAAATGTGGATGAAGAGATCATGTGATAAATTTTCATTTGGTAGCCTATATATGTTATTGTGAAGGTCCAAATTTTGGTTAATGTCGACATTCACCGGTGAATGTTCAAAATTTATTTTTCTCTACTTGGATTCAATTGGATTTGCGAATCAGCTTTTTTAGTCTTATGCAAGCTTTGATGGTAAAATTTAAGTTAGATTAGTTTGGGTTAAATTAGATTATAAATCTCAGAAATGGGTTAAAAGACTAACCTAACCTGTCACCATCAAACCTTGCATAAAACTGAAAATGTCGACTGGCAACGCTGACTAAATCCAAGGAGAAAAATAAGGTATTTCGGGCATTCACGGGTGAATCTCGACATTCACCAATTTCGGATATTCACTATAATATATATATATATATATATATATATATATATATATATATATATATATATATATACTAGCTGTTGGGGTGGCGCTTCGCGCCACCCCAACACCTAGTTGGTGGGGGCGCTTCGCGCCCCCCCCCCCCCCCCGCGCGCGTAAGTCGTTACGCGCCATAATAGTTACGCGCCATTGTAGTTGTGTCCCTATGTCCCACCTGTGAATATAGATAGATATATATATATGGTTTTAACTACGTAAAACTTGCGAATATACAACATTCTTTGCTGTCCCATTGTCTTTGCATATAAATAGATTGTCAGGTTTACCGACTCTTGAACATGCAACATATAATGGTTCATGGGAAAACAATCTGTATTCAGATCTATACCTCATGATTCTAATGATTGCCCTTGAGCTTTGTTGATGGTGATTGCTAATCGACCATTCCCTGTCCCGGTGTCCCGGTCGTCATTTACATCCCCCTGTTTCCCCCGGTGTCCCCGTTGTAGTTGTGTCCCTGTGTCCCGGTCGTCATTTATATTCCCTGTGTCCCGGGTCCCGGTCGTCATTTGTATCCCGGTGTCCCGGTCTGTATATACATTCGTTTTTTAGTTTTTTTTTTCTCCTTTATTTTTTTCCTTTTTTTTCTTTTTTGGCTTATTTAGATTTTTAGATTTTTTAGTTTTTTTATTAGTTTTTAGTTTTTTTTTCTTTTTAGTTTTTTTGTCCCGGTCGTCATTTATATCCCCCTGTTTCCCCCGGTGTCCCCGTTGTAGTTGTGTCCCTGTGTCCCGGTCGTCATTTATATTCCCTGTGTCCCGGTCGTCATTTGTATCCCGGTGTACCGGTCTGTATATACATTCGTTTTTTAGTTTTGTTTTTCTCCTTTATTTTTTTCCTTTTTTTTTCTTTTTTAGTTTATTTAGATTTTTAGATTTTTTAGTTTTTTTATTAGTTTTTAGTTTTTTTTTCTTTTTAGTTTTTTTGTAGTTTTTACCTTCTTTTTAGTTTTGTTAATTTTTTTTTTTACTTGTGTCCTGGTCGTCATTTATACTCCCTGTGTCCCGGTGCTTTGTTGATTGCTAATCGAACATTCCTTTTGTCCTGGTCGCTTTCTCTTTGAGTGTCGTCATTTATTTTTTTCTTTTTTAGTTCTTTTAGTTTTTACCTTTTTTAGTTTTTTTTTAGTTTTTAGTTTTTTTAGTTTTTTACCTTTTTTTAGTTTTTTTAGTTTTTTTAGTTTTTTAGCTTTTTTATTTTTTTTATTAGTTTTTAGTTTTTTTGTAGTTTTTGCCTTTTTTTTAGTTTTTTTAGTTTTTTAGCTTTTTTATTAGTTTTTAGTTTTTTTTGTAGTTTTTGCCTTTTTTTAGTTTATTTAGTTTTTTAGCTTTTTTATTTTTTTTATTAGTTTTTAGTTTTTTTGTAGTTTTTGCCTTTTTTTAGTTTTTTCAGTTTTGACGTCACCTGATCCAGTTTTTTCAGGTGACGTCACCTGATCCACGATCCACAGATCCACAGACAACTTATTTTTATATATATAGATAGTTTTTTTTTTTTTACTTATGTCCTGGTCGTCATTTATACACCCTGTGTCCCGGTGCTTTGTTGATTGCTAATCGAACATTCCTTTTGTCCTGGTCGCTTTCTCTTTGAGTGTCGTCATTTATTAGTTTTTTCCTTTTTTTTTTAGTTTTTTATTGGTTTTTACCTTTATTTTAGCTTATTTTTCAGTTTTTTCCTTTTTTTTAGTTTTTTTTTATTTTTTATTTTTTTTAGTTTTTTACCTTTTTTAGTTTTTTTAGTTTTTTTAGTTTTTTAGCGTTTTTACTTTTTTTATTAGTTTTTAGTTTTTTTTGTAGTTTTTGCCTTTTTTTAGTTTTTTCAGTTTTTTTTTTAGTTTTTTATTGGTTTTTACCTTTATAGTTTTTTTAGTTTTTTAGCTTTTTTATTTTTTTTATTAGTTTTTAGTTTTTTTTGTAGTTTTTGCCTTTTTTTTAGTTTTTTCAGTTTTGACGTCACCTGATCCAGTTTTTTCAGGTGACGTCACCTGACACATCCATCCATCCATCCACAGACAACTTATTTTTATATATATAGATAAAGAACCAGAGTTTGTATTTCCAGCAGTAATTGGATGTCCAGTAGATTACCGCAAAGTGGCTTGAACTCACATCCTTCGAATTCGAAAGAGAGTATCAAAGCCAATGTACTACGGTAACTGCTACTACATTTTGTATTATTGAATACTTGATTAATTTAAAGTGATTGGGGTATCTGTTTTAAGGTTTTCGAATTACGTCACCTGACACATCCATCCACACATCCATCCATCCATCCATCCACAGACAACTTATTTTTATATATATAGATATATATATATATATATATATATATATATATATATCTATCTATATATATAAAAATAAGTTGTCTGTCTGTGGATGGATGGATGGATGGATGGATGGATGGATCAGGTGACGTCACCTGAAAAAACTGGATCAGGTGACGTCAAAACTGAAAAAACTAAAAAAAGGCAAAAACTACAAAAAAAACTAAAAACTAATAAAAAAAATAAAAAAGCTAAAAAACTAAAAAAACTATAAAGGTAAAAACCAATAAAAAACTAAAAAAAAAACTGAAAAAACTAAAAAAAGGCAAAAACTACAAAAAAAAACTAAAAACTAATAAAAAAAGTAAAAAAGCTAAAAAACTAAAAAAACTAAAAAAACTAAAAAAGGTAAAAAACTAAAAAAAATAAAAAATAAAAAAAAACTAAAAAAAAGGAAAAAACTGAAAAATAAGCTAAAATAAAGGTAAAAACCAATAAAAAACTAAAAAAAAAAAGGAAAAAAACTAATAAATGACGACACTCAAAGAGAAAGCGACCAGGACAAAAGGAATGTTCGATTAGCAATCAACAAAGCACCGGGACACAGGGAGTATAAATGACGACCAGGACATAAGTAAAAAAAAAAAACTATCTATATATATAAAAATAAGTTGTCTGTGGATCTGTGGATCGTGGATCAGGTGACGTCACCTGAAAAAACTGGATCAGGTGACGTCAAAACTGAAAAAACTAAAAAAAGGCAAAAACTACAAAAAAAACTAAAAACTAATAAAAAAAATAAAAAAGCTAAAAAACTAAAAAAACTAAAAAAAGGCAAAAAAAACTAAAAACTAATAAAAAAGCTAAAAAACTAAAAAAACTAAAAAAAAGGCAAAAACTACAAAAAAACTAAAAACTAATAAAAAAATAAAAAAGCTAAAAAACTAAAAAAACTAAAAAAAGGTAAAAAACTAAAAAAACTAAAAACTAAAAAAAACTAAAAAAGGTAAAAACTAAAAGAGCTAAAAAAGAAAAAAATAAATGACGACACTCAAAGAGAAAGCGACCAGGACAAAAGGAATGTTCGATTAAAATGACGACCGGGACACAGGGAATATAAATGACGACCTGTTGTCTGTGGATCTGTGGATCGTGGATCAGGTGACGTCACCTGAAAAAACTGGATCAGGTGACGTCAAAACTGAAAAAACTAAAAAAAGGCAAAAACTACAAAAAAAACTAAAAACTAATAAAAAAAATAAAAAAGCTAAAAAACTAAAAAAACTAAAAAAAGGCAAAAAAAACTAAAAACTAATAAAAAAGCTAAAAAACTAAAAAAACTAAAAAAAAGGCAAAAACTACAAAAAAACTAAAAACTAATAAAAAAAATAAAAAAGCTAAAAAACTAAAAAAACTAAAAAAGGTAAAAAACTAAAAAAACTAAAAACTAAAAAAAACTAAAAAAGGTAAAAACTAAAAGAGCTAAAAAAGAAAAAAATAAATGACGACACTCAAAGAGAAAGCGACCAGGACAAAAGGAATGTTCGATTAAAATGACGACCGGGACACAGGGAATATAAATGACGACCGGGACACAGGGACACAACTACAACGGGGACACCGGGGGAAACAGGGGGATATAAATGACGACCGGGACAAAAAAACTAAAAAGAAAAAAAAACTAAAAACTAATAAAAAAACTAAAAAATCTAAAAATCTAAATAAGCTAAAAAAGAAAAAAAAGGAAAAAAATAAAGGAGAAAAACAAAACTAAAAAACGAATGTATATACAGACCGGGACACCGGGATACAAATGACGACCGGGACCCGGGACACAGGGAATATAAATGACGACCGGGACACAGGGACACAACTACAACGGGGACACCGGGGGAAACAGGGGGATGTAAATGACGACCGGGACAGGGAATGGTCGATTAGCAATCACCATCAACAAAGCTCAAGGGCAATCATTAGAATCATGAGGTATAGATCTGAATACAGATTGTTTTCCCATGGACCATTATATGTTGCATGTTCAAGAGTCGGTAAACCTGACAATCTATTTATATGCAAAGACAATGGGACAGCAAAGAATGTTGTATATTCGCAAGTTTTACGTAGTTAAAACCATATATATATATCTATCTATATTCACAGGTGGGACATAGGGACACAACTACAATGGCGCGTAACTATTATGGCGCGTAACGACTTACGCGCGCGGGGGGGCTTGGGGGGGGCGCGAAGCGCCCCCACCAACTAGGTGTTGGGGTGGCGCGAAGCGCCACCCCAACAGCTAGTAGATATATATATATATATATATATATATATATATATATATATATATCTATCTATCTATCTATCTATCTATCTTCTCATATCTATAAAAGAAAAAAAACTAGAATGTAAAAACTGGAAATTGCATAAATATTTCGAAATATTTTGACAATAGATTAAAGTAATTCGAAAAAAGAAAAATGGTAAAAAACTAAAAAGAAAAAACTAAAAAAAGAAAAAACCTAAAATGAAAAAACGTAAAAAAACAAAAAAGTTAAAAACTAAAAAAAAAACTAAAATAAAAAACTAAAAAAAGCTAACAAAACTAAAAAAAGAAAAAACTAAAAAAAACTTGGAATCGCACAAATATTTCAATGTATTTTGACAATAGAATAAAGTAATTCGAAAACCTTAAAACAGATACCCCAAATTTTGAGGTTTAATATAAATTGTTGGAGCTATCTATATATATAAAAATCTATATATATAAAAATAAGTTGTCTGTCTTTTATGTCTGTTACACTATGTCTGTTACGGCAGATTATATCTTATCTATATATAAAAATAAGTTGTATGTATTTTTGTATTGAGGGTTTGCATATGACGTCTGAAAAATAAAGAAGAAAAAGAAAACTGAAAAAAGAAAAATGGTAAAAAACTAAAAAAAACTAAAAAGAAAAAACTAAAAAATTAAAAAATTTAAAAAAGTAAAAACTTAAAAAGAAAAAATGTAAAAAAAAAAAAGGTAAAAAACTAAAAAGAAAAAAAAAGGTAAAACTAAAAAAAATTAAAAAAGGTAAAAACTAAAAGAACTAAAAAAGAAAAAAATAAATGACGAAACTCAAAGAGAAAGCGACCAGGACAAAAGGAATGTTCGATTAGCAATCAACAAAGCACCGGGACACAGGGAGTATAAATGACGACCAGGACATAAGTAAAAAAAAAAAACTATCTATATATATAAAAATAAGTTGTCTGTGGATCTGTGGATCGTGGATCAGGTGACGTCACCTGAAAAAACTGGATCAGGTGACGTCAAAACTGAAAAAACTAAAAAAGGCAAAAACTACAAAAAAAACTAAAAACTAATAACAAAAATAAAAAAGCTAAAAAACTAAAAAAACTAAAAAAAGGCAAAAACTACAAAAAAAACTAAAAACTAATAAAAAAAATAAAAAAGCTAAAAAACTAAAAAAACTAAAAAGGGTGAAAAACTAAAAAAACTAAAAACTAAAAAAAAACTAAAAATAAGGAAAAAACTGAAAAAATAAGCTAAAATAAAGGTAAAAACCAATAAAAAACTAAAAAAAAAAACTGAAAAAACTAAAAAAAGGCAAAAACTACAAAAAAACTAAAAACTAATAAAAAAAGTAAAAAAGCTAAAAAACTAAAAAAAAACTAAAAAAACTAAAAAAACTAAAAAAAGGTAAAAAACTAAAAAAAAATAAAAAATAAAAAAAACTAAAAAAAAAGGAAAAAACTGAAAAATAAGCTAACATAAAGGTAAAAACCAATAAAAAACTAAAAAGAAAAAAAGGAAAAAACTAAAAAAATTTTCATCTAAAAAACTAAAAAAAACTAAAAAAGGTAAAAACTAAAAGAACTAAAAAAGAAAAAAATAAATGACGGAGGACATAAGTAAAAAAAAAATTTAACAAAACTAAAAAGAAGTTAAAAACTACAAAAAAACTAAAAAGAAAAAAAAAACTAAAAACTAAAAAAAAAACTAAAAAATCTAAAAATCTAAATAAACTAAAAAAGAAAAAAAAGGAAAAAAATAAAGGAGAAAAACAAAACTAAAAAACGAATGTATATACAGACCGGTACACCAGGATACAAATGACGACCGGGACACAGGGAATATAAATGACGACCGGGACACAGGGACACAACTACAACGGGGACACCGGGGGAAACAGGGGGATATAAATGACGACCGGGACAAAAAAACTAAAAAGAAAAAAAAACTAAAAACTAATAAAAAAACTAAAAAATCTAAAAATCTAAATAAGCTAAAAAAGAAAAAAAAGGAAAAAATAAAGGAGAAAAACAAAACTAAAAAACGAATGTATATACAGACCGGGACACCGGGATACAAATGACGACCGGGACACAGGGAATATAAATGACGACCGGGACACAGGGACACAACTACAACGGGGACACCGGGGGAAACAGGGGGATGTAAATGACGACCGGGACACCGGGACAGGGAATGGTCGATTAGCAATCACCATCAACAAAGCTCAAGGGCAATCATTAGAATCATGAGGTATAGATCTGAATACAGATTGTTTTCCCATGGACCATTATATGTTGCATGTTCAAGAGTCGGTAAACCTGACAATCTATTTATATGCAAAGACAATGGGACAGCAAAGAATGTTGTATATTCGCAATATTCACAGGTGGGACATAGGGACACAACTACAATGGCGCGTAACTATTATGGCGCGTAACGACTTACGCGCGCGGGGGGGCTTGGGGGGGGCGCGAAGCGCCCCCACCAACTAGGTGTTGGGGTGGCGCGAAGCGCCACCCCAACAGCTAGTATATATATATATATATATATCTATATATATAAAAATAGTTGTCTGTGTGTGGATCTGTGGATCTGTGGATCAGGTGACGTCACACTAAATTATTTCACACTAATACAAAAGAAGAAAAAAACTAAAAAAGGTAAAAACTACAAAAAAAACTAAAAAGAAAAAAAAATAAAAAAGCTAAAAAACTAAAAAAACTAAAAAAAGGTAAAAATCTAATAACTAAAAAAAACTGAAAAAAATAAAAAAAGGCAAAAACTACAAAAAAATAAAAACTAATAAAAAAACTAAAAAAGCTAAAAAACTAAAAAAACTAAAAAAAAAACTAAAAAAAGGTAAAAAACTAAAAAAAAACTAAAAACTAAAAAAGAAAAAAACTAAAAAAAAGGAAAAAACTGAAAAATAAAAGAGAAAAAGAAAACTAAAAAAATATGAATAAATATATATAAAAATAAGTTGTTTGTGGGTTATGTCTGTCTGTCTGTCTGTCGAGTGACGTCGTGTTTGTCCGCATATGACGTCTGAATTATTTCACACTAATACAAAAGAAGAAAAAAAACTAAAAAAGGTAAAAACTACAAAAAAAACTAAAAAGAAAAAAAACTAAAAAAGCTAAAAAACTAAAAAAAACTAAAAAAAGGTAAAAAACTAAAAACTAAAAAAAAACTAATAAAAAAACTAAAAAAGCTAAAAAACTAAAAAAACTAAAAAAACTAAAAAAAGGTAAAAAACAAAAAAAAAACTAAAAACTAAAAAAGAAAAAACTAAAAAAAAAAGGAAAAAACTGAAAAATAAGAGAAAAAGAAAACTAAAAAAATATTAATAAATATAAAAATATAAATATATAAATATAATATAAATTAGCAATCAACAAAGCACCGAGACACAAATGACGACCGGGACACAGGGAGTATAAATGACGACCAGGACATAAGTAAAAAAAAAAACTAAAAAAACTAAAAAAATGGTAAAAACTACAAAAAAACTAAAAACTAATAAAAAAACTAAAAAATCTAAAAATCTAAATAAACTAAAAAAGAAAAAAAAGAAAAAAGGAAAAAAGTAAAGGAGAAAAACAAAACTAAAAAACGAATGTATATACAGACCGGGACACCGGGATACAAATGACGACCGGGACACAGGGAATATAAATGACGACCGGGACACAGGGACACAACTACAATGGGGACGCCGGGGGGCACAGGGGGATATAAATGACGACCGGGACACCGGGACACAAGGAATATAAATGACGCCCGGGACACTCAAAGAGAAATCACAGACTGGAACACCGGGACACAAATGACGACCGGGACACAGGGAATATAAATGACGACCGGGACACAGGGACATAACTACAAAGGGGACGCCGGGGTGCACAGGGGGATATATAAATGACGATGGCGACTCAGGGAATGGTCGATTAGCAATCACCATCAACAAAGCTCAAGGGCAATCATTAGAATCATGAGGTATAGATCTGAATACGGATTGTTTTCCCATGGACCATTATATGTTGCATGTTCAAGAGTCGGTAAACCTGAAAATCTATTTATATGCACAGACAATGGGACAGCAAAGAATGTTGTATATTCGCAAGTTTTACGTAGTTAAAAACACACACACACATATATATATATATATATATATATATATATATATATATATATATATATATATATATATATATATATATATATATATATATATATATATATATATATATATATATATATATATATATATATATATATATATATATATATATAAAAATAAGTTGTATGTCCGTTACGCTAGATTATATCTTCTATATATATAAAAGAAAACAAACTAGAATGTAAAAACTGGAAATTGCATAAATATTTCGAAATATTTTGACAATAGATAAAAGTAATTCGAAAAAGAAAAATGGTAAAAAACTAAAAAAAAACTAAGAGAAAAAACTAAAAAAAAATTTAAAAATTAAAAAAATTAAAAAAAGAAAAAACCTAAAAAGAAAAAACGTAAAAAAATAAAAAAGATAAAAAACTAAAAAAAAACTAAAAAAGCTAAAAACTAAAAAAAGAAAAAACTAAAAAAAAAACTGGGAATTGCACAAATATTTCAATATATTTTGACAATAGATTAAAGTAATTCGAAAACCTTAAAACAGATACCCCAATCACTTTAAATTAATCAAGTATTCAATAATACTAAATGTAGTAGCAGTTACCGTAGTACATTGGCTTTGATACTCTCTTTCGAATTCGAAGGATGTGAGTTCAAGCCACTTTGCGGTAATCTACTGGACATCCAATTACTGCTGGAAATACAAACTCTGGTTCTTTATATATATATATATATAATAAGCTAAAATAAAGGTAAAAACCAATATAAAACTAAAAAAAAACTGAAAAAACTAAAAAAATGCAAAAACTACAAAAAAAAAACTAAAAACTAATAAAAACAGTAAAAAAGCTAAAAAACTAAAAAAAGGTAAAAAACTAAAAAAAATAAAAAATAAAAAAAAACTAAAAAAAAGGAAAAAACTGAAAAATAAGCTAAAATAAAGGTAAAAACCAATAAAAAACTAAAAAGAAAAAAAGGAAAAAACTAAAAAAAATTTTCATCTAAAAAACTAAAAAAAACTAAAAAAGGTAAAAACTAAAAGAACTAAAAAAGAAAAAAAAAATGACGACACTCAAAGAGAAAGCGACCAGGACAAAAGGAATGTTCGATTAGCAATCAACAAAGCACCGGGACACAGGGAGTATAAATGACGACCAGGACATAAGTAAAAAAAAAAACTAACAAAACTAAAAAGAAGGTAAAAACTACAAAAAAACTAAAAAGAAAAAAACTAAAAAAAGGCAAAAACTACAAAAAAACTAAAAACTAATAAAAAAGCTAAAAAACTAAAAAAACTAAAAAAAGGCAAAAACTACAAAAAAAACTAAAAACTAATAAAAAAGCTAAAAAACTAAAAAAAGGTAAAAAACTAAAAAAACTAAAAACTAAAAAAAAGGAAAAAACTGGAAAATAAGCTAAAATAAAGGTAAAAACCAATAAAAAACTAAAAAAAAAACTGAAAAAACTAAAAAAAGGCAAAAACTACAAAAAAACTAAAAACTAATAAAAAAAGTAAAAAAGCTAAAAAACTTAAAAAAATAAAAAAACTAAAAAAAAATAAAAATAAAAAAAAACTAAAAAAAAAGGAAAAAACTGAAAAATAAGCTAAAATAAAGGTAAAAACCAATAAAAAACTAAAAAGAAAAAAAGGAAAAAACTAAAAAAAAATTTCATCTAAAAAACTAAAAAAAACTAAAAAAGGTAAAAACTAAAAGAACTAAAAAAGAAAAAAATAAATGACGACACTCAAAGAGAAAGCGACCAGGACAAAAGGAATGTTCGATTAGCAATCAACAAAGCACCGGGACACAGGGAGTATAAATGACGACCAGGACATAAGTAAAAAAAAAACTAACAAAACTAAAAAGAAGGTAAAAACTACAAAAAAACTAAAAAGAAAAAAAAACTAAAAACTAATAAAAAAACTAAAAAATCTAAAAATCTAAATAAACTAAAAAAGAAAAAAAAAGGAAAAAAATAAAGGAGAAAAACAAAACTAAACAACGAATGTATATACAGACCGGGACACCGGGATACAAATGACGACCGGGACACAGGGAATATAAATGACGACCGGGACACAGGGACACAACTACAACGGGGACACCAGGGGAAACAGGGGGATATAAATGACGACCGGGACACCGGGACAGGGAATGGTCGATTAGCAATCACCATCAACAAAGCTCAAGGGCAATCATTAGAATCATGAGGTATAGATCTGAATACAGATTGTTTTCCCATGGACCATTATATGTTGCATGTTCAAGAGTCGGTAAACCTGACAATCTATTTATATGCAAAGACAATGGGACAGCAAAGAATGTTGTATATTCGCAAGTTTTACGTAGTTAAAACCATATATATATATATATATATATATATATATATATATATATATATATATATATATATATATATATATATATATATATATATATATATATATATATATATATATATATCTATATTCACAGGTGGGACATAGGGACACGACTACAATGGCGCGTAACTATTATGGCGCGTAACGACTTACGCGCGCGGGGGGGCTTGGGGGGGGCGCGAAGCGCCCCCACCAACTAGGTGTTGGGGTGGCGCGAAGCGTCACCCCAACAGCTAGTATATATATATATATATATATATATATATATATATATATATATATATATATATATATATATATATATATATATATATATATATATATATATATATATATATATATATATATATATATATATATGTTTTTAACAACGTAAAACTTGCGAATATACAACATTCTTTGCTGTCCCATTGTCTGTGCATATAAATAGATTGTCAGGTTTACCGACTCTTGAACATGCAACATATAATGGTCCATGGGAAAACAATCCGTATTCAGATCTATACCTCATGATTCTAATGATTGCCCTTGAGCTTTGTTGATGGTGATTGCTAATCGACCATTCCCTGAGTCGCCATCGTCATTTATATATCCCCCTGTGCACCCCGGCGTCCCCTTTGTAGTTATGTCCCTGTGTCCCGGTCGTCATTTATATTCCCCTGTGTCCCGGTCGTCATTTGTGTCCCGGTGTCCCAGTCTGTGATTTCTCTTTGAGCGTCCCGGGCGTCATTTATATTCCTTGTGTCCCGGTCGTCATTTATATCCCCCTGTGCCCCCGGCGTCCCCGTTGTAGTTGTGTCATTTATATTCCCTGTGTCCCGGTCGTCATCCCGGTATACATTCGTTTTTGAATTGGTATATGATGAAATTAATTTTTAATTTTTTCCCTTTTTTTCCTTTTAGTTTTTTTTTTATTGGTTTTGACCTTTTTTTAGGTTTTTTAGTTTTTTTTCTTTTTTTTTTTAGTTTTTTTTTTGAAGTTTTTATCTTTTTAGTTTTTTTATTTTTATTTATATTTTTTTAGTTTTCTTTTTCTCCTTTATTTTTCAGTTTTTTTCCTTTTTTTAGTTTTTTTTCTTTTTTAGTTCTTTTAGTTTTTACCTTTTTTAGTTTTTTTTAAGTTTTTTAGATGAAATTTTTTTTTAGTTTTTTACCTTTTTTTCTTTTTAGTTTTTTATTGGTTTTTACCTTTTTTTTAGCTTTTTTAGTTTTTTTTCGTTTTTTCTTTTTACTTTTTTTTTAGTTTTCTTTTTTATTTTTTTTATTTTTTTTTTAATTTTATTAGTTTTCTTTTTCTTTTCTATTTTTCAGTTTTTTCCTTTTTTTTAGTTTTTTTTTTAGTTTTCAGTTTTTTAAGTTTTTTTCTTTTTTTAGTTTCTTTAGTTTTTTTAGTTTTTTGGCTTTTTTATTTTTTTTATTAGTTTTTAGTTTTTTTTGTAGTTTTTGCCTTTTTTTAGTTTTTTCAGTTTTTTTTAGTTTTTAGTTTTTTACCTTTTTTAGCCTAACCAGGATTTGAACCTGGGACCTTCATTCTCCGTTCTGACACCCTCTCTCACCGAGTGACTACTCCAGCATGTTCATTTTGGTGTTTTAAATGATATATTATTAACCAAATTAATGTGTTTTACAATATACTAAGCATCGTCATAACAAAAATGACGACAACTAATTTCATGACGTCAGTCAACACAGAAATTAAGTTCTGAAATTAAGTCATGAAATTAGTTGCCGTCATTTTTGCTTTGACGGTGACGTCATTCAAGTTATATAAGACATATGTTCACGTAGAAATCTATTAATGTTTAAGTTTACAATGACTGATGAAGATGCTCAAAGAGTCTATGCCAAAAACTTGCTGCTGATAGAGAAAGTCAGAAAAGAAAGCGTGCCGAGGAACTATCAGCAGCAATTTTTTTGGCATAGACTCTTTGAGCATCTTCATCAGTCATTGTAAATTTAAACATTAATAGATTTCTACGTGAACATATGTCTTATATAACTTGAATGACGTCACCCTCAAAGCAAAAATGACGACAACTAATTTCATGACGTCAGCCGACACAGAAACATGACGTCACCTGACAACTAATTTCATGACGTCAGCCGACACAGAAACATGACGTCACCTGATCCACAGATCCACAGACAGACAACTTATTTTTATATATATAGATAGAAGATAGATAGATAGATATAGATCTATATATATAAAAATAAGTTGTCTGTCTGTGTGTCTGTCTGTGGATCAGGTGACGTCATGTTTCTGTGTTGACTGACGTCACGAAGTTAGTTGTCGTCATTTTTGCTTTGACGGTGACGTCATTCAAGATATTTAAGACATATGTTCACGTAGAAATCTATTAATATTTAAGTTTACAATGACTGATGAACTTACCATGGCAAAAGCCGATGAAGATGCTCAAAGAGTCTATGCCAAAAAACTTGCTGCTGATAGAGAAAGTCAGAAAAGAAAGCGTGCCGAGGAACTACCAGAGCAACACGAAAGCAGACTTGCTGCTAAAAGAGAAAGTGAAAAAAGAAGGCGTGCCGAGGAATCAAAAGAACAGCAAGGAAACAGGCTTGAGGCTGATAGAGAAAGAAAGAACAGAAAGCGTGCCGAGGAATCAAAAGAACAGCTAGGAAACAGGCTTGAGGCTGATAGAGAAAGAAAGAACAGAAAGCGTGCCGAGGAACTACCAGAGCAACGCGGAAGCAGACTTGCTGCTAAAAGAGAAAGTGAAAAAAGAAGGCGTGCAGAGGAATTACAAGAACAGCAAGAAATCAGGCTTGCTGCTGATAGAGAAAGTAAGAAAAGAAAGCGTGCCGAGGAATCACAAGAACAGTAAAAAATCAGGCTTGCTGCTGATAGAGAAAGTAAGAAAAGAAAGCGTGCCGAGGAATCAGAGCAACCTGAAAGTTATCGCCTGGCATTCAGGTACAACCCAGTCGATGATTATAGCTTGAGTAGATGTGTTCAAATTGGGACAATGTCTAAAATTTGTCCCTATTGCAAGGCTTTGAAATTCAATGGTGAAACAATGGGAATGTGTTGCGCCTCAGGAAAAGTTAAACTTCCTCTATTGGCTGCACCACCAGAGCCATTGAAGACTTTCCTTACTGGAACTACGTCAGAATCTAAGCGTTTTTTGTCAAAAATCAGAAAATACAATTCATGTTTCCAAATGACGTCGTTTGGAGCCCAAATCGAAAATCAGATCAATTTATGTCTACTTTCAAAGTAAAAGGGCAAATTTATCATAGAGCAGGGTCCCTTCTACCATTCTCAGGCGAGAATCATAAATTTTTACAATCGTATTTCATCAGTGATAGAAATTCTGAATTGAATGCACGTTGAGAAATTTCTCCCAACGTTGAAAGGACAATCGTTTCCCAATTGCAACATCTTTTCCACGAAAATAATAATTTAGTGCGTCTGTTCAAAACAGCCATCGATTTGATGCCTACTGATACGCATAAAATTGTTATTTCCGCTGACAAAACGCCTCCTGGCCACATGTGCGTAGATACAATGCTCCAACTATCGACGAAGTGGCAATCGTTATGGTCGGTGATCAGTTTTTACCTCGAGATATTATTCTTCATAAGCGAAACGCTCAGTTGTTAAGAATTGCTGAAACTCATCGATGCTACGATGCCCTACAATATCCTATCATTTTTTGGGATGGAGCCGACGGTTATCACTTTAATATTAAATTGATGAATCCAGCCACTAACAAAGAAATGAATAAGAAATGCAGTGCAATGCATTATTATTCCTATAGACTAATGATTCGGCAGGATGAAGAAAATTATATTTTAAAATGCCGTGAATTGTTTCACCAATTCGTCGTTGATATGTATGCTAAAATTGAATCAGAACGTTTGCTATATATCCGCCTGAATCAGACCAAGCTCCACTCTGAACAATACATTCATTTGCGAGATACAGTTATAAATGACGGTAATACCACAAACGTTGGAAGATTAACAATTTTACCTTCGTCATATGCTGGCAGTCCCCGTCATATGCATGAATATGCTCAAGATGCTATTGCGTATGTTCGTCTCTATGGTCGTCCAGATTTATTTATTACATTTACATGTAATCAATCTTGGGACGAGATACTGCAGCTTTTACTTCAAGGACAATCGGCGGTTCATAGGCATGACATTACGGCCCGTGTCTTCCGGCAAAAGTTGAAATCACTGATAAACTACATTGTAAAACTTGAAGTGTTTGGGTCAGTGCGATGCTGGATGTACTCAGTGGAATGGCAAAAACGAGGTTTGCCACAAGCACATATACTAATCTGGCTACATAAAAAAATTGCTTCGAACGAAATTGATGATGTGATTTCCGCTGAAATACCTGATAAAAATGTCGATAAGGGGTTACATGATATTATTGTAAAAAATATGATACATGGACCTTGCAGTGCACTGAACGAAAATTCACCATGCATGGCAAAAGGAAGGTGCACAAAGCAATATCCTCGACTTTTAGTATCAAACACAATTACTGGCAATGATGGTTACCCACAATATAGAAGAAGATCTACTGAAGATGGCGGTAAAACAGCAATAATAAAGAAGCGTAACGGTACCACCATCGAAGTAGATAACCAGTGGGTTGTTCCATATTCCCCATTATTATCAAAAACATTTAATGCACACATAAACGTTGAATACTGTAACTCCGTAAAGGCAATCAAATACATATGTAAATACGTCAACAAAGGCAGTGACATGGCAGTTTTTGGCTTGCATCCCGAAATCAAAGATTTCGATGAAATCGTACAATATCAGGCTGGAAGATACATA
Source organism: Artemia franciscana (assembly GCF_032884065.1). NCBI lineage: Eukaryota > Metazoa > Arthropoda > Branchiopoda > Anostraca > Artemiidae > Artemia > Artemia franciscana. The sequence goes on along the minus strand of NC_088865.1, from coordinate 24,373,043 downwards.
AGCAGTAATGAAGCTGTTTGGCGAATTCTTTCATTTCCGATACATGAACGTAGTCCAGCTGTTGTTCACTTAGCGGTACATTTACAGAATGGTCAACGTGTTTATTTCACGGAAACCAACGTGCAACAAAGAGTCCTGAATCCACCGGATACAACATTAACAGCTTTTTTTTCGCTTTGCAAAAATGATTCTTTTGCAAAAAAACTGCTGTATACTGAAGTGCCTTCGTATTACACATGGAATACTAAAAATAAAGTATTTGAACGTCGAAAACAGGGTAAGTCAGTCGACGGCCAACCTACCATCTTCAAAGATACCACGATAGGAAGACTCTACACCGTTCACCCCAATCAACATGAATGCTTCTTTCTACGCCTGCTTTTGGTGAATGTACCCGGTCCGACATCCTTTGAGTATTTGAGGACTGTAAATGGTACTATACATGACACTTACCGTAGTGCATGCCAAGCTCTGAATTTATTGGAGAATGACCAACACTGGGATAACTGCATCAATGACGCGTGCGAAACGTCAACCCCAAGTCAAATTCGTGCATTGTTTGGCATCATTTTAACAACTTGCTCTCCATCAGCTCCTACAGAGTTATGGGAAAAATATAAGTCAAAAATGTCCGAAGATATACTCCATCGAAAACAGTTAGAGACGTCAGATATGACTTTGATTTTACATCAGAAATTTATAACTACACTTTAGTTGTTATAGAAGATTTGTGCGTACGTATGGCAAACAAACCTCTTCAGGATTTGGGAATGCCTTCACCTAACCGTATCGCTGCTGTTTCGACATGTGTAGAATTGGATCGTGAACAAAGTTACAGTACGAGTGATCTATTGTCGTATGTACAAAATAACATTTCCAAGTTAACGTCGGAACAAAAAGACATTTATGATACGATAATGCATTGTGTCGATAACAACGTTGGAGAAATTTTCTTTTTGGATGCGCCAGGAGGTACTGGTAAAACGTTTGTGATAAAACTGATTCTGGCATCAATTCGATCAAAAATGATATAGCGTTGGCAATTGCGTCGTCCGGAATAGCCGCAACATTGCTGCCTGGTGGAAGAACTGCTCATTCCGCTTTGAAATTGCCTCTGAACTTGCATTCTACAGAAACTCCCACGTGCAATATTTCCAAATCATCTGGGATGGGTAAAGTATTGCAGCAATGCAAACTTATTATTTGGGATGAGTGCACAATGGCACACAAAAAATCGCTCGAGGCTCTGGATCAATGCTTGAAAGATTTGCGAGGGAAGTCGAAACCCTTTGGCAGCACATTAATATTGCTTGCGGGAGATTTCAGGCAAACATTACCTATAATACCTAGATCAACTCCTGCAGACGAAATGAATGCTTGCCTGAAAAATTCTAATTTATGGGCAAACGTAAAAACATTAAAATTAACAACAAATATGCGTGTCCGATTGCAAAACGATGACTCTGGTCTAACATTTTCAGATCAATTGCTGGCAATGGGAAACGGAAAGCTCCCAGTAGACTCAATTTCAGGACGTATACAACTACCTGCTGATTTCTGTAATTTAGTGACGTCCAAAAATAAATTGATTGAAAAAGTATTTCCGAATATTCTAAAAAATTTTAAAAATAATAAATGGCTAAGTGAAAGAGCGATTCTCGCACCCAAAAATATAGACGTCCACGAAATCAACAATATTGTTTTGACCAAGATTCGAGACCAGGCAGTCCTTTACAAGTCAGTCGACACAGTTTTGGAACCAAATGAAGCGGTTAATTATCCATCTGAATTTTTAAATTCCATAGATCTTTCAGGGTTTCCACCACACGTGCTACAACTAAAATAGGCGTACCAATAATACTTTTAAGAAATATAAACCCACCAAAGCTTTGCAATGGCACTCGACTTGCCGTAAAAAAAAACAATGGAAAACCTAATAGAGGCCACAATCTTGACAGGGCCTTTTGAGGGTGAGGCTGTTCTTATTCCTCGCATTCCAATGATTCCAACGGATCTACCTTTTCAATTTAAAAGATTGCAATTCCCAATTCGATTAGCATTTGCAATCACCATTAACAAAGCTCAAGGTCAATCATTAGAAAAATGTGGTATAGATCTTAATACTGATTGTTTTTCCCATGGACAATTGTACGTTGCATGTTTGAGGGTCGGTAAACCTGACAATCTATTTATATGCAGCGACAATTGGACAGCGAAGAATGTTGTATATTCGCAAGTTTTACGCAGTTAATTTGTATTTTGGAACCAAATGAAGCGGTTAATTATCCATTTGAATTTTTAAATTCCATAGATGCTTCAGGGTTTCCACCACACGTGCTACAACTAAAAATAGGCGTACCAATAATACTTTTAAGAAATATCAACCCACCAAAGCTTTGCAATGGCACGCGACTTGCCGTAAAAAAAAACAATGGAAAACCTAATAGAGGCCACAATCTTGACAGGGCCATATGAGGGTGAGGCTGTTCTTATTCCTCGCATTCCCATGATTCCAACGGATCTGCTTTTTCAATTTAAAAGATTGCAATTCCCAATTCGATTAGCATTTGCAACCACCATCAACAAAGCTCAAGGGCAATCACTAGAAAAATGCGGTATAGATCTTAATACAGATTGCTTTACCAATGTACAATTGTATGTTGCATCTTTGAGGGTCGGTAAACCTGGCAATCTATTTATACGCACAGACAATGGGACAGCGAAGACTGTTGTATATTCACAAGTTTTAC